>NW_024581101.1:5684439-6166055 GCF_017639235.1 Corvus kubaryi
CAGCGGCGGCGGCGGCGGCAGCGCGGGGCCCGCGGCGCCATGGACGGACAGGCGGCTCCGGGCGCGGGCGGCGGCGGCGAGGAGCCGCTGAGCTCCGGCAGGATGAACCCGAAGCGCGGCGGGCGCGCCGCGGAAGAGGAGAGCCGGAACAAGCCCAAGCTGGTGAGCGCGCTGGGAGCCGGGCAGGGAACGGCGCGAGGAGGAGGAGGAGGGGGCGCGGATGCGCCGCGCTGCTTCCAGCGGGGAGTGCGGGGCGAGCGGAGGGGCGTGAGAGCCTTTTTGGGCATTAAAGGCTCCGCGCTTAAACCCCCCGGGGTTTTTGGGGATCTCGGGGGGCTCCTCGGACAGGCAGCTGGCGGCCCCCAGGAGGGCCGGGCGGCGGGGGGATTCCCGGGCGGTGCCGCTGGCGGTGGGCGCTGCCCGCGGGCGCCGCGCGTTCCCACGCTCGGGCGGGGACGGGGACGGCGCTGCTCCCGCAGCCCGGGGAGCGGCCGGCTCCGTCTGAACCATCCAGAACGCTGCTGGTCGTGATGCGAGCCACGTGCTGCCCAGTGCAACTTCTTCTCAATGAATGGGAACATAAGTGTAAAAGCTGGGTGGTTTCTAGGCTATTTTGGAAAGATTTGACACAGGTTTGAATATAAAACCTCTTTAGGAATGCAGTTTGTTTGTTAGAGCTGTGCTCTTTGATTTTTGTAGTGACAGACGTGATAAGCTGAAATACAGGTAGCGTTCAAAGCGACATCACTGGGTTGTATCCCACTTCATAAATGCTGTAGTAGTAAAACTAGTTAATATGACAGTGTTTACCTTCGATTGTTTACATCTGTTACTTACACGTGGCCTAATGTTGAATCCACCCTTTTTAGCTCAGCTTTTATCTGTATTTCCAAGTGCAACAGTGTAGCAGGCATTTAAAACTTCCGGAGTCTTCTCCTTGCAGAATACTAGTTACAAACTGTATTGAATCTGTTGCAGGGGTTTTCCCAGATACTGGTAAAACTAAGTCAGTATTGAAGTTCTCCTGTCTTGTGTTCATTTCAGCGACTAGAGAGCTTTTGAATGATCAGACTGACAACTGCAGGTTGGGGTTTTGTTGGTTTTTTGGGTTTTTTTTTCTTGATATATATGTTTTTTAATCACTGGTAACAAAGTTAGAATTTATATGGGGAAGTTGGTAAATATATAACAGTGAGGCACAGAAAAGTTACTGAAAGTTATATTTGTTTCAGAGGATGACAGTCAGAACCCTGTATGACTGGAAGTGCACTTGTATTAAAAGTGACAATGTGTATCTTGGCAAAAGATAAGCAAATATGGTGTCTTGTTTTGTTTCATGGTGTTATTGGAAACAAACTCGTGTTTCCTTGCATAGGATGAACTTCATATAAACAACAAGTTTGGGTGTGTTTATACTGCCTTTACTATTTCCTGCTAAAGTAGTTAAGAAGGCTGCCTGAAGATTCCTGCAGAGAACTGATTCAAAAATCACTCAGGGAAGTGCTTTTATTGGAAGCTGTGAACATGAATTTGAATCTTGCTCTAGCAGGAGAGAAATCTCTGTTCTGATAGAAACACATAATTTGAAAATCAAAGTGAAATGAGCTCAAAATTGGATTGAACAGGATGGCTATTTCCATTGCATGGTCTATTCAGTCATTCTAGAATCACTAGAATAAATTTTTATTGTCACATTTAGGGAAGAAAAAGAAAATAATGTTAATATTTGACTTCATTTGCAGCAATATGCTTTTGTTTCTTGAGGGGGTGGATGATTACAGTCCAGCAGCACCATGGATCAGAGCAGGGATATGGTGCTCAAATCAGAGCCTTCTGAAAGATTGTTTTGCCCTGTGATAAGTGACTGGCCTTTGGTGATAAAATTGAGTGAGTGGGTTGAATGGGAAAGCAGATTTTTCTCACTGTGGACATGATGTACATGAATGGTATATAAACCTGACATGAACAGAGATTTACTGCTGGGTGAGAAAGAGAGATGGGATTCAGGTGTGCTTTAAATTGAGTTGGTGTGAATAGGCAGCCAGATATATCAATTATTACCATGGGTGTGTCAGGGAAGAACAAGCCTGTAATCAGGGAAAGGCTTTATCCATTGTATAGGAGAGTAATCCTACTAAACTTTGCTGGCTTTAATTTTGAATGAGGAGTTGGTTCTGCTGAGGCTGGCAATGTCTTCAGGCACTGGGAGAGCAGTCTTACTTGCACCTCATCCCTGTTCTCTTCATTGTGCAAGTGAGATGGAGGTGTATTTGGGACTGGTGGCAAAGAAGCCACACCGTGCCAGTGCTGAGTTGTTGCTGAGCTCATAAGACAAAGTTCCTCACAGTTGGGTGTGGAGATTTTCTTAGTTCATCTTCACAACTTATAATTCATCAAGTTTCAGTGGAGTTACAGAGATGAATCAACCTGTGCTCTGTCATGTGTTGGGTATAATTCAAGGAGCTCCAAGTGTGCTGACAGGAGTGTGTCTCTTCCCCAGAACTTATTTCACACATCCAGGAGAGTGCTGAGCAAGGGCTTGGTGGGAGAGGGTGTGCAGCTACGCAGAGAGGAGAAAGTATTTTTGGTTCCTGGCACAGGAGCTGAAATTAGGCAAATCCTTGGGAAGAAGTCCAGAGGAATGATTTTTATATGATAAAAATGGCTCTGGGTGACAGAGGGCTAGGAACTGAAGTCATTATCCTGAGGGAAGGGAAACTAGAATAGAAAGGTGGAAGGTTTTTATTTCCCTGTTCTCTTCATCTGAAACTAAAAGGTGTGCAGTGGTGCTTGGCCTGCAGAAGTGCAGTCGTTTGTTTGGCTGGGATTTTTTTAAGGGCTGGAGCCTGATCAATGGCACTTCTCCCTGATTGACAGGAAGTAGGACTGGGCTATGGAGAGAGAATCCATGCTGGGAAAGAAAGCAATGCTTTAAAGTATTTCTCTGTAAGACAATTGATGAATATGTGCGCACATGAGTAATTAAAGGTGAGCTGTATCAGAGCTACTAATTCAGTTATTTTCTGCTTTAGGTAGTTGGGAGAGGTGTTCAGGTTTCATGCAATTTGTTGAATGTGACAGAAGCGCACAATGAGAATTCAGTTCCGGTTTTTATACTAGTAATGTGTAAACTGGAGTATTTTACTAAAGTTTAATGTCTGTGTTATGAGCACTTGGACTCATAACTGCTGCTGAGGGAGCTCTGGGTTGGTGTTTTTGGGGGGTTTTTCCTCATTTTTTGCTGGCTCAAGGACTAGAGGTTGGAATAAGTGCCTGGTATTTTTGTTGTCATTTTTGTTTACAGTCAAATGGGCAGAAAAAAAATCCAAATTGTTTTGGCAAACAGTCATCTGATCTCACGTCAGCCCCGAGAATAGGCTGGCATGAGGTGGCAGAGAGCAGTTCCATGGGTTTGGCAACATGCTTGTTTTGCTTGTTTTAAAGCATGCCTGTTCTGCTAGGGCAAACAGACTAAATTAAGGTTGTCAGGGAGATTGCTGGGATTCCTCTGTTGGCTAATGCTTAGCTTAGATGTTGTTTGCTCTCCTCGATGCTTCAGTGTCACTTGGGAAACAGATAATTCTGTCGGGTACCTAGGAAATGGGAAGTGCTTGAGAGTGTCAGGTCTGGTTTGACAGAGCTGGTGAAGCTCACCAAGGGCCTGGCAAATTGAGCATCTTTTTGGCTGAGAAGTTGAAGTCGGACTTTTTACAGAAGTTCATGGCTGAAGAAGGGGAGACAGAGGTCATAAAAAGGAGCAGGAGAGGTTGCTGGAGAGGAGACCATAAAGGGAAAATAATTTGAAGGATGATTAAGTGTTTGTTGGTCAGAGACACTGAAATCACTGTTCTTGGAGGTTTTCAAGTTCTGAAACCTGGACAGAGTCTTTGGCATGCTGATGTGAATTTGGTGGGTGACCCTGCTTTTTAGGCAAGAGTTTAGACTGCACTGAGAAAAGAATGAGATCCTTTCAAACACCTGTGAGTCAGCACTTGGAAAGATGTGCTGTAGCAGGATTTGGGGTGCTCTGGGAATGTCGGAGCACTGTCTAACTAGAAATCAACGTGGCCAGTGTTTTTTGGTGGTGTTTTTAATTCTAGTTACTAATATCCCTTGTCAGTGTAGGATTAGCAGAAGCACATGGGGTGGCCAGTGCCATGCTAACACATGCTGCTTTGCCCCCAGGTTCCCTCCAGGTGTGCGTGGAAGCTGTTCAGTTGGGAATATTCCACTTGCTGCAAACCACATTTCTGAAAGGGGCTGCGTTCTGAGTGTGATGTGGCCTTTAAAGGCAGATTAGGAGGAAGATGTTGTGTAGCTTGAAAAACAAATCGTTAGGGAAAAGAGAGCTCCCTTAATTGGAGAACAAGTGGATTTGGTGACTCACCCAACAAGGAGCATCTCATATTTTGTTTTAAAAGCAGAAGTTGTTTGTGCTTAACACTGAAGTCTTTTAAACCTCGTGAGCTTTGGGATGAATCAAAAGCTAGCAACTCAACATTCTGACTAATGTGCCATAACCTAGCCTCAAACAGTGGGATAAAAGCTTTTATGAAGTAGCTTTAAACCAGGAGTAAGCCGAGTGTGCTGGGGAAGAGGTTTCCCAGCTGTGTTGCACCACCCGTATTAGTGCAGGAGTTGAGTGATTTAAATTGTGGTTCTCAATCCCTGTCAGACTGTGTGCTGCAGGATCCACCAAAAAAAAAAGCTGTGTGCTTTTTGCGTAACTCCTTTAGATATCTGTGTACTGCATACATGAGCTATGAGTCAGGTTGAGCAGAGATTTTTGGCAATCAAATCAAATGTATTACATTTGAGATCATGGTGTGTCTGAGTGAAATCTGTGCATGCCTGCCGACAGTTTTTGTTTCAAGTGTATGCTTGAGGAAAAAGTGCCCCAAAATGTTTGTGTTGTAAAAGAGTCTTGGTCTTATTAGATCAGAGTCATGATATTCCGGCAAGTGAAGTTATCACGGTGCAACCATTACTGAAGAATAAAATTAATGTTTTACTAAGCTTCTGTTGCTTAGAGTTATTCTGGTTGGGCACTGCTGCTGACATGGAGGGTAGGGTGTGCTTGGTGCTGATGTTTAGGTAGATGCTTTAGCTTTTAATGTGTATTGCTATTGACACTGTGTGAGTGAGGTGATAGAGACAGTGATAAGCCTATCTGTCTGTGGTAATTAAACTTCCTGAACTACTCCTTGTAAGACAAAACTGTAGAGCACTTCTGTACACTACAGGAAGCTTTGCAAACAAAGCAGATTCCACCCAGGCCAAGTGAAAGGCAGCTGTGAGAGCTGACGGTGTGCACAGCAAGTGGAAGTGGTGCTTCCTGAGACTTGAGGCAGCGTGGTGCTGAATATCCAAGTGTTCAAGCATGAACTTCGGTTCTGGTGTCACAAGTAGCCTGTAGAGCTTGCCAGTGACACTTGGGATTGCTGGTGACCTGGGAGAAGGAAAAGATAGGCCTAGAAACTTGGAGTGGGTTACAAGATGAGTTCATATTTTCTGCATCACTTGCAGTTCTCTAGAGGTAAACTATAAAGCAATAATGGCCAATAACATGCCTCTGATTCTTTTCATCCTTGTCCAGATTCAGAGTAAGACAGGCAATGGCAGTTGCTGCTGAAGCAACTGGCAGTTTCGGTTTGTTCTTCATCAGTTTGCTTGTTCAACCTTAAAACCACAAGAAGTTAGGAAATTAGTAAAATGAATGGTTTTATGCAGTTGCTTACAAGTTGTATATCATCATTCTTTACATTCAGTATTTTTTAAAAAAAATAGTTTAGTGACTCTGTTTAGGAGGAAATAAGGGTCTTTTTTCTTAAACTTGGCTATGGTGGAAGAGAAGTTTTGAGAAGTTAACAGTTGAAAAATGTTCTTTAGTATTCGTGTAGCAATTGATAAAGTTCCAGGTAGACAAAGCTACCTTGGCTTGCACTTGCATGTTGTTTTTGTATCAAACTGATTCTCAAATCTTGTGAATGAAGTGGCTTTCTGCTACAGCACTGTGGGGTGAGTGCCTCTAGGATTCCCACTTTGAAGTGTAAATTCCTAACAAGTAGATAAGTGGGATGTTGTGTGACAAAAGTAGCACTAGCACAGTCTGCAAAGCAAATATAGCTGGTAACAAATAATTGTATGGGAGAAAGGTGGGACAGTTAAAGAATTGGCTTTTTTAGGGAGCTGTAGAGGCTTCAGCACTCTCCATACTCCCCTTGGTGCTCTGCTGAGTTTTGTGTCACAGTGGGACAAACAAGACCATGAAAATGAACCTGTCAGAACCACTCCTTTAGTATTTGCTCTTTTCTGATTATTTGCTGAAACTAATAAGACACATTATAACTCCTCCTTTTGTATGAATTTGTCTAAAGTTCATCCACCAGTTCCATGAAGTTGTCTGCTGTTCAGCCCTCTTCTCCCGACAGCTCTTTAGTTGGATGTGGTGTGATAGCAGCACAGATCTGAGAAGGATCTGCTGTGGCAATGAAAGGATATTGTAATGTACATCATGAGCTAAATCATGGACTCGTCTGATTTATAAAAATGGAGAAATACCTTGGAAGTTCAATTCTGGAACAAGCCACACATAGGGAATTTTATGGTTTGATACAGCTCCTGAAGATTTTTGATTCACCTGGGTGTGGTAATATTTGGCCTGAAGGTGTAGTGCATAGTCTGTCACCACACCTTCTGTGTTACATCAGACAGAAATGTTCTGAAGAGTTTCTAATGGATACAGGCTCCTCCTGTGTAAACAGGAAACTGTCTCTCAGGAGAGTGAGAGAAGGGGAATGTCAGGGTGGTGCTTGTGGCAGGCAGCTTTCTTGTAAGGTTCCCTTCCTTTGAGTGATCCTCAGAGAAATCATTGGAGACGAAGTGGTATTGGAGAAAGTAATGAGTATGGTGAATGTCTGATGTGTCTGCTGCCTGCAAGTGTTCTTTGCATAGTGTTACTAAAAATATTTTTGATTTATAACAGTTTAAACTTGTTTCAGAGGTGGATAATGTAGGTGTAAAAGTGATTGATTAAAAAAAGTCATCGGAAAAAGTCCTGCCATGTATTCTGTAGTGATTTGTGTGTGTGTAAATATATATATATTAACACACTTAATGCTGTCCTACTTACAGTGAAAATATGAACTTTTCTTTTTATAACAAGACCCCATTAACATATTTAGTTTGTCCCTTTGAGTGAGAATAAATACAGGAGAACTTGCTTGAGGATTGTGGAGCTTTGAGCATGCTACCTTGTAGTTTAGAACAAGTTTCTAAATAAAAATTTTGAGATATTTGGGGAATAATGCTATAGAATCCCAACCCCTGGCTCTGCAGCCAGGAGAGCAGCAGCTGTAATTTCAGGTTTCAAAGGCCAAGAGAATTGCAGGACTGCTGGGTGCAGGTTGGTTTGAGGGGCACAGGCCTGGTGGTTCTTTGCTCAGGGATTAGCTGGTCAAACATTAATAACTTTGTCCTGGCTGGAGTCACATAAACAAAACTGCACCATGCTGCGTGTGTAGGCATGAAGATGAGAGGAAAGAACCTGAGACCTTAAATGTCCCTGTGGACACCTTTTTGTCAGAATTAGTTGGTTCCATGTTCACAAGTGGGTCTGTTTGAATTCAGTTTGGGCTCTCAGGGGTGGTGGAACAAGACAAAATAAGTACTTTGGTCAGGAAGAATGTTAGTTCTGCAGTTCATTACTCCTTCTTAATATAGTAAGAGCTAATGATGGTTGTTATAATGACCTTTAAAGATGCCTGTGGTTTAGTGTTTTTTAATGAGTGTAGCTTTGTCAGGAACAGATACAAAGCCAACATGAGATTCATTAGATTCTAGCTTCTAATAACAGAAGACAAGTAGTTAATTCTTATGCTGTATAAAGTTTTCTGCTTTCTGTCTGCAGTTTGGTTCTTCATGTTCTTTCTCTTGCTGTGAATTATTATGTCTATTAAAGTAACTTTTGAAATACTTCAGTTTCATAATGGAGCTGTGCTGGATGTTTGCATTTGTAATTGTGAGTGCATGAGCAGATGAGAACTTGACAGTTATTAATAGTTGGAGTGGTTGTATGTTCCAGGTGTACTAGAAGAGGTAAGAATTTCCATCAAGAAGAAGGAAAACAGCAGCACATCAGGCTAAGAACATACACTGATGCCATATATGCTTTAATTTTTGTGCCAGCCACATTTAGTGGGCAAATGCAAGACAGAAGGTTTGAGTACAAAACCTGGAACTCCAAGGGTAAGCCCATGTTAGATGGCCAAGTTCCAAAGCTGACCCATGAGCTCAGCTAACTGAGGTCCTTCAGGCAGGGTCTGCCCCTCTTTGTGAGCTACTCAGTAGCTTCAGGGTCTGATTTTGTACACACTGAAGGAAAATTCACAGCAACAAATTCACAGCAGTGGATTTTACTTTCTTCCTCTGGTGTATTGGTGGAGATGTTCCCAAACTAGGAAGGTAGAGTACAGCAGAAGGCTTTGGTAAAATTTCTGCCTGTAAACCAGAAAGGCAATTTTCATTTTTAATATGCATTCACTTTTGAGCTTCAGACAAAGCTTGGGTGGATAGGACAGGCTTCCTAAATCCATTACAGTTATAGTATGCTATGATTCAAACTAATTCCTGTAATGAATTCTAAGATAAGCAGTAATCCTGCCAGTTAACATTTGATATTTCAGAACTATTGTTTTGTGGAAAACTGTTAGAAAATTCATGTTCTGGGGTAGCCAAAGCATATTTAACACTTAAATATTAAGATAAACCATCTTTTTTTGCTTATCTTCTTTAGCAGAAAGTAACATTCTCCATAATCTATTACAAGGTTCTCTAATTGTCCTGAATTCCAGTTTCTTCTTAATAGGGACTCTCACCTGTACTGAAGTCAGATGATGCTATGGGCTTCCTCGTTGTTAAGTACAGTGTAATTCCTCTCTGTTCACATGGTGCTTCATTTCCTACTTCCCCAAAGGACAAACAATCTTCTAAGGATGCTGTTATAAACAGGAAAGAATAGGGAAAAGAACAGAAAGACCTCGTATGTGACACAGCAGCTGCGCATTGTTTAACCCAATATTCTTTGGCTATTGAGTTACATTATGGTCCATGCCTGTAGAAATTATTCAATCTTGAATTTCTGCTCTTTGAGGAAAAGCCAGAGTTCCCTGCTATGACAGCAGCACTGCTCATTTTTTCAAGTTTTAGTATCACATCATTTATTATGAAGGAAGAAAAAAGTGACTTTATCATCAACCTATTGTAATGTAGGGATCAAATACTGCTCTGATTAAATACTTGCTCTTTACTAGTAGGTCTGTGTCTTGGAAGACAGACAACATTATTCTAAGAAGTTGTTGACATGATCCCTCTGACCATGTTCCAAGTCAGCTGAGTACAGACAAAATGAATGGTCTTCACAAGTAATTCCAGCTTCTTTGGCTCACTGCATCCCTGCTGCTGCCAGCTTGTTTGTGGGCTGTGTTTTGGTTGGTTGGATTTTCTTACTACTTGCAAAACAACCCAAACAAAGCAAATACACATGTTCTCACTCTCTCAAAGTCTATCAAAGGCAGTACACTCCATTTTCAAGGAACTGCCCAGTATCCAGTGAAGCTCCTGCAGCTTGCTGTGGGTGTTCTGCTTTATTTTTAAGTGTGCCAGTTCTCTCCCAACAGATGTATTCTGCCAGTTTTAATTCTCAAATGGTTTCAGAGGAAAATCCAAGTGGAGTCTGACACTTATTTCAGTGTTTACTGTACCCACAAGAGCAAGAGGAGTTCTACACAACCACCAGCATGCAGTTAAGGATCTTAGCAAAGCTATCTCTGCATAGCACAGCAAGAGAAGTTTACAGAAAGTGAGCCTCTCCCTGTGCAGGGGTGTTAGGCTGTACTTGCCTACACTGTCACAGAGGAAGCAAGTAAGCAGGAATGAAAAAGAAGTGTGTAACTATTAGAGTGAAGAAATTTCTCAAAGCAGTTTCTGCTTCGTTTTCTAGGATAATTTCAAACCAACTCTGTCAAGTTGCTCCTCTTGAGGGAAAATACTTCGGTTACAACAAAAGATTAATTACAGGTTCAAGGTGCGTGATAGTAGTTAAAAAGGTAAAAACTATTATTGCAGTTCAGTAAGCAAAGGTGAATCTTGTCATGATGAAAAAGGTGTCTCTCTTGATGAAGTGAGGCATAAAAGGAGGCCTGTTCTCACTCTTCTTCATTGACCCAACTCAGAGCTTTAGAACAGCTCTCACTCAGTCCTGGCAGCTCCACAGTGTGAAAAGCTCAGCACTTGCACTCAGGAGACCCAGGAGCAGGGGCAGGAGATGAGCAGCAATTCAGTGCACATCAAGTATTGCTATCCAGCAAAACTGCTTTGTGCTGCCAGTGTGGTGAAAGCAAAGAGCTCAAACACACTGCTTGTCTCTAAGCATAACATTGAGATAAAGTCTGCACTTACCATGTCAGGAATTGTTTTGACATAGTTTTTCCAGTTTAGCTGTTCCAGAATATTTCAAAAGCACTTCACAATAATATTATTCTGAAAAAAACAAAAGCCAAGTTCCCTAAAAACTCAAAGCCCAGAAGTCAAACAACCACATTTTTGAAAAGCAAGTGGCAGAGGTCCAGTGCTGAGCGTGGTTCTGCCAGGCACGCTTTGCAGGAAAGCAGCAGACAGGCAGTCCAGTCAGCACCCAGAGCATCCCCTGGCCACACTGGGAGCTGCTCTGAGCTCCTCTTTAACCAAGTCGATCCAGTGACTGTTTGAGGGACAAGTTTAGCAAGCGACCTCAGGCTATTTTCCTAGGAAAAAGCACTTTCTAATTTTCTTCCAAACCCACTGATATCCTTGCTGTAGGTGCAGGAAACAGATTATGCTGACACTGCCAAGCAGTCCTGCCCAGTACCAGTATAGTAGCAAGTACTTGGACAGATGGTTTTGTCTCTGATAAAGTGTATCTGACACTTTTTTAAAGGCACCAAATATATGCATGGAAAGCTGCAAAGAATTTTTTGAATTTATTCCAATGCCCTCCTAATCTACTAGCATTTTACTAAAGGAAGCTTAGGAAGTACAGCTTTTGAATGAGCTTTCTTATGAAGCAAAGCATAAAACGTAATTGGCACTCAACTATCTCAATCCTATTTTTTTTAAAGTACAGTGTTTTTGAAGAAAGACCACTGAAGTCTCCATTACCAGGATTATTAGATTTGAAAGTGAAATAATTTAAGCCCAAAATAAATGCAGTGCTGGTGTGCAGATGGCCAAAAGTTAAAATGTATATGGCAACAGTGTATAAGCTTAGCCTGACGACCCACGGACATGGAGAAGTGTAAGTCCTGTCCTTATTTCCCCATTCACACTGGCAGCTGGTGCAGTCCCATATGCTGTCTGCATACTGTCAAATATGATTTCCTCCTTCTCGTGTCTTTATGCAAATCCTTACCTGTCCTAGTGCAGCTGAGGCACTGCCTGTAACACGAGAGGCCTCCCTGGGGGTACGTGCAGCTCCTATGCAGAACCTCTCCATTTCTGTTGCTACACTTTATATATATTTATTAGAATATTTAAAGGGCAAGTTTCTTAATTAGACCTTTTTGGGCTGACATGGAGTTTTCTACCTGCCTGTTTTTGTGAGTTGTGGGTGGTGGTTTTTGGTTGGTGGCGTCTTGTTAAACCTTCTGTTGGGTAATGGCTATGCAATGCCGCACACATTTTGAAATTAAGTACTAAAATCCACAGGTAGAATTTCTCAGTACAAATGGAAGCATCAGACTAAAAAGGCTTTAAATGCCTGTTGTAAGACCAGGGTTTGCCCTGTCTCTTAACCTTTGTAAAGATCCCGGTAAGTTAAATGTCTCTTGGCACGTTAAACCTGCACGTTGAGGCCAGCAAGCTGCACTTCATCAAAGCAGCATTGGAATGCTTGTTGTGAAACTCATGAATGGAGTTATGACTCTTTCCAAAGTCTGTTTTGTAAAAGTTTTAACAGCAAACTGCTGCTTGATAGTTTGAACTGAGGAATGTAAAAGCTGTAGAGCATTCTGAGGAGAGACTGTGTGTCTGTAATGGAAAGCATGCTGCGCTGTCACAAGGTGCTTTTTCAAGGTGCTGAAAGCAAAACCTGCCTTGCAGGATCACCAGATAGAACAGGACCCAGCTCCTGGCTGGAGCAGGGGCTGCATGGAGAACTCTGCAGCTGTGTAGTGGGATTATAAACCCTGCTGGTGCTGGGCTGCTGGAGCGGCAGCTTATCTGATATGGGTGGTGTGGAGACTGATGGAAAATGTTTGAATTTCAGCTGTGCTCTGGAAAATGCCAGAACTTCCTTAATTTGCCTCTGCACTGGCTAATGTGAGAACTGTCTCTTCTAATCGGCTTCCTGCAGACGTTTCTGCAGTTGTCTAACCTGATCTGACTGTCCTGCTGCCACCCGTGCCATGTCTCACAACCAGCAATTTTGTTGGCTTAAACTGACCTGGAACTGCAGCTTTTGGAAAAAGCTTTTAATTTTGTTCTGTTTTTTAAAGCTCACTTATCAGTGAGCACCAAGAAATCATTGTCTGAAACAAATTTTTCAAAGCGGTAATGGCAATTTGAGCTTCAAATTGTAATAAAAGTTCAGTTGTCTTCCTCAACTCCTTTTGTGTCTTCAGTTACAAATCTGATGAAGTTGACTAAGTTTGTGTACAGTGGGTTTTTTCCTTTCAATTTCTGAATTAATTTGCTGTTTTGTAAAAGCTTCTTTGAAGTCTCCTGGGAAAGTGTAGTTTTTTGAACAGTCCATTTGCTTTTGGAGTGTGATGGTGATGTGCCAGTCAGATAAAACTGAAAAAGCTGTTTCACTTCCTCTCAACCTCTATTTTCAGTGTGACCTGAGCAGGCCACTGCTTAGGGTCTCTCCATGCCCCTTGCACAAACACGCGGTGTGGAGATGGCCCTTGGCATCAGCCCGTGGCATTTGCGAGGATTCCCGATAGGATTGCCGTGCCTCTGGCGTGCGTTCCCTCCCCTTCTGGTTTGGAGCAGGGGATTATAAAGAGTTGGTGCCCTCTGCTGTTAATGATTTACAGCCAGGGTGACCCTCGGGCTTTATTTAGCATGAGGAATTGTCAAACTTATTTCTGGAGCGTTGCTCACTTGTGGATGGTCACTCTCCTGGGGGGGAAAGTGGAGCAATTGGGGAAAGCTGGCAGCTTCCCTGTGGGAGGTGGTGCCATCCTGCACTGGCACATCCCTGGCTCGTGCTGCTGACAGTTCTCCATCTGCATTTTGGCAGCCTGCTGCAAGGTGTTCACGTGCTCCTTGCTCTCGTTTTGTACAACCCCAGGGAATGCTTCCCTTCATGCTCAGGCTTAGGTTAAGCCTTAGTTTAAAAATCTAAATAATGCATATTCAAGGAGTTTGTGAAGCAAACAGCTGCAAGGCAAATGAGATTTTTTCCATATGGTGTCATATAGACCGAATGTAAATGTACAACAATTGTAACAAAACTATTGGTATTGCTCAATTCAAGTGTTTTTGAGACAGCCAGATGGATTACAACAGTCATTTCAAGGTTTTTCTGAAAGCGTGGTGAATGCTCCTTGAAGTGTGAAAAATATTATCCTAAAGCAGACATTAGTAATAAAATGAGTAAAAATATAATTCACAAAATGTCAGGTATACTTCATCATGGGTAAAGATCTTGAAAGGCCTAAATGAGTGTGTAGCCCTGGTTTCTGCACATCAGCTTTTATGACTGAGGTATCTTTTCACAATTTACTAGGTGCCTTTTTAGATTTGATTGCAAAACTGAATATGTTAACAGATGGTTAAATTGTCTAATGGGAACATTATTCATTCTCTGAACTGAAGAACAGAGGTCGTAGGAGTGAATTCTCTTTTGTGACTAAGACCTAGATTCAAGTTGCAGACGACTTTTTGTACTTCAAATATTAACCAGTTTGGGGTTTGTCCCTTTAAACTCCCTTGGTTCAGATGCTCATATGGGAAGTTATTCCCTTCCTGCTTGTATACAAATTAAAAAGCACTTGTCTTTGAGTGAAGTTTTACCATGGCTTTTGCAGGTGTTGAAATTGAGGTAAGTGGTAGAAAACAGCAATATCAGCTCAGTTTAAAAAAAACCATGAAAGTTAAGAGGTCAAGTTTCTGATCGTTCCCCCTAGAAAATGGGCTTTGCTCAGAGCAGTGGGAGCTTCTCCCTGAGTGTGCAGCCTGTGGGCAGGAATGGGTGTCCCAGCACACCATGATGTGCCTGGGCAGTGGAGTGAAAATTGCTGTTAAGTTTAGAAGTTACCCAGCTGATCGTTGTTCATTCTGCATGTGGTGAACTGGGAGTTACTGCTAATTTGGTTTTTGTGGCAAGAGTGAGATTCCTGAGTGTAACAATTAAGAGCATGGCAAAATAATACTTAACTATCATCAATCCATGTAAATGTACTTCAGTTTACAACTCACGGCCAGCTTAAGTGATTTGGAAGGTTTTATTAAAACACAAGTTAGAAAAAGGTATAAAAAAAAGTAGACTTGCTGTGGGTTTTGTATTAAAAGTTGATGCAATCACCATGAGTAATTTAATTCTGTGAATGTGACATTGTTGCTGCTGCAGCCTGCCTTGTTTGCATGAGGAAGTAGTGATTTCTCTATCAAGAAATGTAGTGAATGACCAATATCTTTCTACTATTTTCATGTGCAAGATTTCAGTTACTCTGAATATTAATGTGGCTTGAGACCTTTTGAGATAAAAGGATGGGCTGGTGCAGTTGCAATTGTATATGCTATTATTTTTGTGGGCCTCACTGTCATGATCTGTCTGTACTTATGAAAGTAGCCAGATACGTAGGGGAAACTAAAACTGGGAAGAGTGAATCGAAAATGGTATTAACTACTGATAGACTGGGAAGGTGGTGTTTGAAAGGGAGAAGTTCTATCACTTTAATCTTCTAAGTAAAGAACTAAGTCAATCAGTGGGAAATAGCTGTTTGGTATAGATGCTGAAGAAATTCTGTGGTTTGTGTTGATATTAAAAACTAAGAGATGATATACAACTGTCTTAAATTGTATATGTATTTATACATATAAATGCTAATTTGATATCCCTTATCTGGAAATGTTTCGTCATAGAGATTTTTGCCAAACCTTTTCCCTTGGGCTGCTCCTGAAAACAGGGAGTCAGTGTCTTTAACAAGCTTGGAAGATGTCGATTTTTCTGCCTTGTGTTGCTGTGGCTGTCTCATAGATGGCTGAAAGAATAATGCTGGAGGACTACAAAATCTGCAGTATCTTACACTTCCTTCTAGGGAGGTGAACTGCTTTTGGGTTATGTTCTGAAATCAGCCTGGAAGTGCGATTTCTTTCTTAGTACAAGAGATTGTCAAAACTGTGTGAGGATCTGCAGGTACAGAACTGCCTTGAGTTTGCCTCCAGCTACTTGCAGTGTGTCTCCTACCTGTTAAATGTGCTGCTTATCTTGAGTGGCTGCTGGCAGCAGTGTAGCTTGTACACCAGAAGGATCTCTGGGAAGAGTGCTTGCAGGGTCTGAAAAAATGCACTGTGCTATCTTGTTTTAGTATTCTGTATTTTGCCCAGAGGAGTTTGAGTGACAAATGCAATATTAAGTGTAGAGATGGGGTAGATAATCTTGTTCCGGGTTCTGGGAGAGATTGACAGTACTTAAACGAGAAGGGGGAAAAAAAAAATCTAGTACAAGTAGCTCCTAAAATGAATGTGGAGTTTTAGAACTTCTTGATTGCCCGGCTGTCTCTGGGTTGAAAACAAGGTTAGGCTTTAGTTCATTTTTCTCTGTAATCTCAATTAAAAGGTTTATTTACCAGCGCAGTAAGTGGACATCTTAGTTTTGATTTCAATATTATAAATTCCATACCAAGTCCAGGTAATGAAAATGCAGGAGAGGTGCAAGGAAGGGCATTGAGATGCAGTGGTTTGGAAGCTCAAAGGTTGGTGTCAACATCTGGATGTGCAGATGTCTGTACCGGTTAGGCTCAGGTGGAGTTGGTTCAGAGCAGCCCATCTGGTGCTGTGTCCTAGATTTGTGACCAAAACAGCATTGACAGAAAAAAAAAAACCCCAGTGCTTCAGGTTTTGCTGAGCAGCCCTTCCCAGTGTCCAGGATTACTGCTTCCCCTGAGCTCCCACCCAGCAGCAGCACGGCTGGTCTGGAGGTTGTGTGGGGATCCGACTGGGACAGCTCATCCACAGTGACCAGAGAGATTCCAAACCATAGCACATCGTGCAGGGCAATAAAGGCAGGGCTGCAGGGTGGGGAGGAGGAGATTTTACAGTTCAGCAGATGCTCAGAAGCTGGGTAGGCATTGGCCTGCTGGTGCCAGCTGATGGCTTTTGCATCATTTGTTTATTTTTTTTTCTGCTTCAGTTATTACATTGTCTTTATATCTCAACCATCAAGTTTTTCTTGCTTTTGTACTTCTGATTGGCCACATGATCCCACTGGGAGGGAATGAGCAAGTGGCTGTGTGGGGACTGACCTGGGAGCCAGGATCAGTCCTCTCCACTGTACCATGGACTTCTGAATGCTTCTCGAATTCTTTTCCCTGTGAGTTCTAGACCTTAACTCCTATTCACGACTGCTTTGTGTCAACTGAGCAAAGTTCATGAGTCAAATGCTTCCTTGATAATGGTTATTGCTATTGGTGTGCAATATGAGTGGCTTTTTTGGCCATGAATAAAAATGTAATGTTGGTGACCTTTGTCAGCAGGATTTTCCTGCTTAGGAAGAAGTGTTGGGGCAAAAGGGAGGAGAGGTAACAGTGAGTGGCTTGTGTGGATACAATATTGCTGCTAGCAAAAATTTTCTTTCTTCTTTCTAAGCCCCTGGGATACTTTGTTTCTCACAAAGAGATTAGCAGAAGTTCTATAAACCATGAACACCTGTGAGCTTGTAGAACTATGCTTATGGTACAGTAGGAAAGTATTTTGACAGTGGATGTTTAGGATTTTAGCCAATCCACCCAGCGGGTGGCTGATCTTTTGTCCAATTAGACGATGAAGAAAAAAGTCTATAAAAGAGTTTGTAAAATAATTAAATAAATCAACCTTGCTGCACAATTCCTGCCTGCTGGATCTTCTCTCCTCCCTACGGCTGCAGGATACAGTAATAGGTTTGTGCATCTTCAGTTCACTGACTGCAACCAGTTCATCTCCAGCCTGACATTACTCAGTGTCCAGGAAGGAGAAATTGGCCGAAGGCTGCAGAGGTTTGGGCACAGGAAGGTGCCTGGGCAGTGCTCAGCTCTGAGTCAGGACTGAGAGTGTCCCGTGGCTCTGCTGACGCACTCGGGAGTCCAGGAGTCCGTGTTTGTTTTGGAAACCCTTCTGAGAGACCTGGCTGCTCTTTTGTGCAATAGTGGGGGTGCTGCAGCAGTGCAGCCTTCGGGTTCCTGAGTTAAATACTCAAAAGATAAGGTGCAATGGGATGCAAGCTTGCTTTTTCACGGAAAAGGCAGGAGATTCCATGTTCATTTGTCTGCAGTTTTGTTAGAACACTTGGTGGAATTTCAAATGCTTTTTAAATACGTGAAATAAACTTCTTTATTCTGAAGCAGTAGGTAACACTGTCTTTTTTCTTTGATTTGTGTGTGTTGTTTTTTTTTTTTTTAATAGAATATTCAAATAAAAACTTTGGCAGATGATGTGGTAAGGTCTTTGTAGCATCTTAATTTGCAATGGTAACTCCACGCTGCATGCTACTTTACTCCAAATGTTGTGGACAAAATAACATTCCTATAAGGATATTAAGCATTAGATTTGAGAGAATTGAGTGACTATTCCTAAAGATCTTAATTTGTGATTTCAGTTGAAGATTAATAATGATTTCTATTTGGAGAAACTTCATTAAGCACATTTTAAGTACTTTAGAAATACTGTGGCTATGTTGAAACTGTTACTCAACAGTTGAAGTGTTATTTCTCTTGGCCTTCTCTTTACCAGTAAATGATCTGCTGTGGTTCTTCAAAGTTGGTTGCCACATGATTCAAGTGGAACCATTTTGGATAATGAGTGTGTACTGAAGGCCAAACAAGTTTGGATTCAGTAGCACTAACTTGATAAACCTGAATGCTTTGAAACTGGCTCCAAAGTATTTTTTCAGAAAAATTGATTTCATTAAAATTACAGCCTTGTATTATATATATAAAAATTAAAGCCACACTGGCTCTTTAGTTAATGATTGTCTGCACATCTGAATTTAGGAAACTGTGCCTGGTCTCACCAGTGCAATCTCATTGAACAAATTTGTTGTTGATAAGTTGTACTTGAAACACATGGCACTATGGTGAAATTGGATCTGAAATGACTTTTTGTGACTGGTGAGTGGTCAACATGAATCTGCATTTGATACGTACTGGCTAAATTTGGATACTGCCTTTCAGGCATTATGTTGTATCCTTGGCCTTTTCACCAGGCTGTGCCCTAATTTTTGTTTCCAAAAACGTAGTTTAAACTATTCTAGTAAGGTAGAAAATGGATTAAAGTAATATTCTTGCTTTGTCAAAGATATTAACAGTATCCTTGTAGGTATTGTGTTTCTGTCCACAAATATAAAATTTCTAAGGAAGGAGAGAGCCCCCCTACCACCCCTCCCTCAAAGAAAAAAAGCTTAAAAGAAATTCAGAGGGAATGCAGCTTATCTAGGGACACTTCCCTTCAAAAATTTCAGGTAATCTTGTAGGATATCAAAAATAACAACAAAAACAATGAACAACAAAAATTAATAAAAAGAAACAAAACAACAGAAAAATAATCTTTCTTCTCCATACTCCACAGCTCTTGCTTCAGTTTCTCCACTCCGGACCTGCTAATCTAAAAGGAATCAAAGTTTTTGCAAATAAAATACTCCATCAAACTTTTCACACCTCACTGAGGCTGTTTAATTGTAGCCAATATAAGTTTTGGTTTACGTGTTTTGGTGGAGATGACGAAGTGCTATGACTGATCCTGGTAACCCTACATAAGCTGCTGTTAGATGAAAGCACATCTTTATAAGGCTGTTCAGTGCCTGAAACAAATACAGGAGTATTTGTGGATGCAAACAGTTCCTTGAGCAAAATTGCTACATGCATAATGTTCTCAAAATGAATATATATATTAAAAATTTTAAGAACAGTTATTAAATAAAAAAATCAGGCTGTCTTCAGAATAGTTACATTTTATAAAGATAAAAATAATATAAATATAAAGATATTTATAATAAATAACAAATATAATAAGTGATAACAAATATATATTGATAATAATATTTGCAAATATAAAAAATGGCCTTATAAGGAGGGTGCTGGTGTTGGTTGTTTCCAGTATTAACAAAGTAACTGAGCATGCCTAGAGCCCAGGGAGTGGGGGTTTGGTGTAAGCCCTGAGCAGTCAGCCCTAACCAGAGAATCGCCCTGGCAGTGTCTGATGCTTTCACCAAAGTCTGTCCATGTATTTAACCACGGGTGGCTGCTTCTGTGTGAGTAACCCAGCACCTGGCTTTCTAAAGTTTGGCACTAATTTCAGGAGTTCCTACTCAAAAACTCTTCAGGGAGTTATGAACTATGCTTGGAGCATTAATTCCTCTACAAACTTTATTTTACTTTAGCAGGACTTTTTTGTAAGCCTGATGAACTTGTGAGTACCTCCTTCCCAATGCTGACTTTTTCAGTTGTCCTCCAAAGACTTACAGCTCTTCAGGTGAAGGAACATTGGACATTACCTTTGTGGTACCATATTTATTCACTATCAGGATAATTGGAGAGTAATGTGAGAAGATGAGCTGAAGATTTTGAAATGCTAAGAGTTTAACCTAGCTGGTGCAATTTTAAATCAATGGGAAATATTAAAATCCCTTTTCTTTTGCATGTGACCTGTCATGAGTTTATCTTATATGTTGTCTTTCTGTGCAAAGTAATCTCTGAATATTAGAGTATTTTTACTTACAGCTCAGTTTAACTCTGCTGCTTGAATTAACTAAAAACATGTGCATTGCTGCCATGTAATTGGCTGCTTTTCTCTATTTCTGCTTATTTTTGAATGAATGTCTTTGCAGCGTGACAGAATTACAAGCTTCAGAAAATCGGCAGTGAAGAAGGAGAAGCCTCTCATTCAGCATCCTATTGACTCTCAGCCTTCCATTAGCGAGATCCCACATGCCCAGGCACTTGTTGATGAGCGTTGCATGAACTTATCAGAAAAGGAAGTGATGGATCTCTTCGAAAAAATGATGGTAAGGTGTGGGTATGGCCTGAGAACTGCCCTGTTCCACTGTGTGGTTCTGCTCTGTTCAGTGAAGCTGTGAGTGTCTTTTGAAGGATTGGATAAGTGTTAATTAACACTTGCTTGATTTGCTTGTTAGATTAAGGGATTAGTTTTAAACTTTTCTAAGTAATGCTTATTGAAGCAGACAGTATATATTGGTCTGTCTCACAGACTAACAGCTCTTTGACAAAGCTGTTCACCAGTAGTTATTACAGTAACACTGACTGCTCTTAGGTGCTAGGCTGAAGTTACTTTGACTTTTAATGGCAAGCCTAGTCATGGCTAGTAATGACTGCATTGTGTTTAATCAGTTAGTGAAACAGGTGTCTTGCTAGATTTAATCTAGCAGAGCATTTTGACTTTTAGGCTTGTTTTAAATATAGGAGTTGCAGGAGTTTCACATCTACCCCTTCCACAAGCTAATAATCCATGTAATAAGAGCCTTCTGATTAGGTAGTGCAGGAATGGTGCCCACTGTGATACGATTTCCCTAAAAACACAGGAACATCCCAAGAGTTGACACTTAAGTATCGACTTGTGGTGTAGAATTGTTGTGTTTGCCCTCTAGTTTTACTTCTTGAGCCAAGTTTCACAAATGCTAACTCCCCTTGATGCAATTAGAATCTTGGCTAAATCTCAAAACCCGTGAGCACTTGAGGTGACAGAATTAAATGAGAAAATCAGGTAGGGCAAAATGAAATGGGCGCAGATAAACTGGAGAAAACACCTTCTGTTCGCTTGATAATTGTTTAACAAAAGTAGCTTAAAAAGAACAAAGACTAATAAAAATCCTGAGATATATTCCTGATGTGGTGTGGTCTGTTTCTTTACAGGAAGACATGAACCTGAATGAGGAACGCAAAGCTCCTTTGCGAGACAAAGACTTGGGCACAAAGCGTGAGATGGTTGTCCAGTACATTTCTGCAACTGCCAAATCCGTAAGTGCTCCCCTCTCTGAGGCACACCTGAGGAGGAAGCTTAGCTTTGAGTGTGGTGCTTTTCAAGCTTGAAACTTGACAGTTTTTTGTCTGGATTCATCTAAGAGTGATAGGAAAAAATAAATGTGTATTTACTTACGCACTTTTAAATGCTTGCAGCTGCATCTGGACAGTTAGTTCATGTGTCCCCTGCTGGGCAATGTGAAAACTTGAGCCTTTCTTGTAAGCTATAAGAAATTGCAGATTTCATGATGTAGGGTCATGGATGGAACCTGAGCATATTTCTGTGGAATTCATCTTAGGAATTTTTGGTACCAAAAGGTTTTGACTTTGTGGTTTCAGTAGCAATGTATGTACTAGACTCCTTTAGTGAAGAGATGGTCTTAAAACCAGTTTCAGATTACATTTTGAATAGAAAAAATGTTTTGATCTTTCATCCATGTTGATTATTCTCTGTAGTTTATTTGATTGATTAGCCCTTCATGCAGAATTTTTGAAGTCTGTCTTCCTCAGGGTGCAAGAAGTGTAAGGAAATTACTGGATGCTCCAGCATTTTTTGGGGTGGAGAAATACAATTTCGAGTAATGAAAAGCTGCAGTTTACTTTCTGCAGTTGAACTGTTAATACTAATTAGTTATAAAATACAGCAGTGTGCTTTGTGTGTGTTAAAAGTTGACTATAGCAAATACAGAAATAAATAAAGATTGTTGGTGTCTGCCTAAGGAATCTGTAAGCATGGACTGCAAGCAGTACACTTGACTTGTCTCTTTTTAACCTTGAAAATCAGCTCTGCAGAGTTAAATTTCAAAAAATTAAGATGACAATGACATGCAATTATTATGCAAATGCCTTGCATGAAACATTATAAAGTTCAGTGGGGAAAAGCTTGTGTTATAATGGTGATGAAATGGTAATGAAAATGGTGATCTAGTTTCTGAGGAGTGATGTTCCTGCATGAGTTCATCTTAAACAAAATCCATGGTCCTTTAGTGTGTGCTGGAAGGAATCCAGTGCTTTAAGCATGGTCTAACTAAATGTACAAATTACTGGAGAATTATTCAAGCTTATGCAGTGAATGTTATGAACTATGAACTAGACTGTCTTTGGGAACGACTAATTATGCTCTGTAAGGTTTTTATCTGCACTTGATGATCAATATTAAATCTGGAATTTTTCTTAGTATGTAAAAATACTTCATGAAGGAGTAGAAAGTGAAAGTAGAAATAGTATTTGCAATTTTTTTCAGAGAGTAGTTGAACAGTGGTGATGTCTCTCATGTACACTGCTGTTGAAATGTGGCTGCCTCAAGCCCCAGAATTGTGTAGCTGAGTAAGGAAAGCATGGCTACCATTGCATGGCTTCCTGCTGAAATTTTAATGCATTGCATTCCTCCCCATGTGTGCTGCAGCATGGAAAACTTAACAGAACAGGGGATATATTTGTCCAAATGTACTAACAATTTAAAACCAAGTCATCCTAGAAGATCCTTGTACATGAATGTGCCCTTTGGGCTTAAGTCAGCACCAGTGTGGATGTTTTACACATATGCAAAGAGTTTTTCCTGTTGGAAAAATGGCTCATATTGAAGTTTGTGTGCTTCAGTATGTCCTTCTTGCAGTTGAATCACAGCATTTGAATGGAATCTTTCAGAAATATACATTACCTTTCTGTAGCATGCTATCCTAATTTAACTTCTAAATAGCTAGCATCTTGATTGTTAAAAAATTCTAAAATACTGAGCTTAATTTTGAAATGTTGATTGGGATCTTACAATGGTGCAAAAATCTCATTTTCACTTGTAATTTCATCTTCTGTTTAGTGCAACTACTGTTCTGCTCAGATGAATTCAAGCCCTAATCAATCTTTACTGCATCATGAATTGTCAAACTTTCTTTTCTTCAGGATTGTCTTCCATGAAAATGCTGGTTGCATTCAAAATGATCTGTCTTTAAATTTTCTACCTTTTTCTTTTGTCATAGATAATTACCTGTCTTCCTTTTTACACTGAAAACACTTGGACCTTCTGCTTAGAGCTCTTACAAAACACACTTAACAGTTGATGTGACTTTTCTTGCAGTTCATTTCATGTTTGTTTAATTAGGCTTTTGAGCTCTCTCCCTTCAATGTGAAGATATCACTCTCATTTGCTGATGTTGTCTTAACCGAATTATTTTAAATTTGGTGCTTCACTTCCCCTGCGTGTGTGCCATCTGCAGCATGTTGACCATGCTTTTCTGAAACACTTGTCTTCAGAGTTCTGAGAAGGGAATTTGGGTTTTGCTGTGTGAAGAAAGTTTTCCTTGGGGGTGGAGGATGTGTAGAAGCTCATGAGCTGGATGCTTTCATGGGAAGTGATTTTCTGTGCTCCTCATTCCTTCTCTCCCTTGAAGAGAAAGATTGTTGACCATGGAAATTCAGCCTGAGAACTGGTGAAGGATTGGAATTCAGTTTCAGAACTGAATGTGGTGACATTTTGTGCTGTACTGAATAGTTGAACCATTGGTGAGAGAAGAAAATAGTAAATTAGGTGAAGAGATTGTCTAGTGAAGGCAGTCCCTTCCTGTGCTTCTAGAGGGAGCTTCATCAGGAAGAGAAGTGTTGACTGTGAAAGTGTTGCAGGGACTTCTGTTTTTGAAAGCCTCCCTAAAGGAGCAACAGAAGAGATAAGAGTAGAAAATGGAGCAGGTGGAGGCTGAACAGATACACATTCAGATCTCAGAACCAAAGCAGCTCTTGAGCGGATGAAAGTGGTTATTCAATAAACTGGCTGCTGCTGTCAGATTGCAGCAGGTGAGCTGAGGAGGAGAGGCCTGTGGTGTTTGAGCAGAGCTCCATTGTCCTGGTGTTCCCAGGAACGTGGGCATTTGTGCAAGGTGACAGAACAGGGCACAGATGTGCTGCCTTCCTGCAGTTTCCTCTGGGGAAAGCCAACTTTTTGTTCATGAATATAGAGATGCTGTTCCATGGTGAAGAGAAGATGGCATTCTGAAAATCACTGTTTAATTATCCATGTAATTAAAAGCATCCATACCGAGCAGTTGAATAAAAATGTCATGGGAGATTTTCTGAAATGCAAGTTGGAGTTATAACTGTAGGCTATGTTTTTGATTACGCAAACTTAATTAAATTCAGTGGTGACATCATCTAAACAGATCAAAAGCTCCATAATAAAAGCAGCTGTTATACATGCAAGGAAGTCAGTATGCCATTAGCATGTTCTGTAGGGTTCTCAGTGTCATATATAAAGTATCTGACCTGATAATTTCAGCAAAATGGCACATTTAGTCTTTCAAGATGTAGCTTTCAAGCCAGGTATTTAGTTATGTGCTGGTAAATGTGTCAAATACTGATGATTTAGCAGCAGAACATAAGAATTTGAAACTGTTGCTCCTACAGTAGAGCTGCTGTTTTCCTGTTGAGAAGCTCTAACCCCTAAACAGTTTGATAAAGTGATAAAAGAATGTAACTACTACTAATGGTTAAACACTGAAAAATGTGTGTGCAACTACATCCTACTAAGTACTGTGCTGTGTTTATTTATGTATTATTGTTATCTTTTTTACACAATAACCTCTCTTGGCTGACCACTGCATGCAGATAGTCGGAAGTAAAGTTCCGGTGAGTACGAACACGAGAGTTTTGTTTTCTCTTATGAACTTCCCTTTTTAGAGATTAGGCTGGAATAATTTGGACCTTTAATCTGGGTTTTAAAAGTTCAGTGGGCACAACTGAATCCTTGTTTTAACAAAATAATTGTCAACCACCTCAGTCATGTTTATCTTACCAGTATAAGATCATTGCTTACACTTTTGAGGGATGTCTTCAAGTTTTCAGGAGTCTATTTCCAAATACTTCAGACTCACTGAGCTCATCTCTTCATTGTGAGCAACAAATATAATTTGTGCTTGTCTTGCTTTTTATTGAAGGCAGGCACTTGAAATTTTAAATTGGCAGTATTTGGCTTACTTCACTCTGTTCAGATAAGGAATTTTTTTATGTCCTAATTGTTATTATTCATAGCTTGTCTTGGAAATGCCAACTGCAGCAGATCAGTGTGAGAATAAGATTAATTTAGAGTATTCAGAAGGTCAGTAAGTTTAAGATGAGATTGCTGAGAGCATAACTTTTGTCTTACTAAGGACTCATCTACATTTTATGTTGTCGTGATTAAATTCAAATATTATAAACAAATACTTGGGATTTAATTTGTGGGAACGAGTTCAGGAAGTTAGTTTCCTGGAAAAAAGGATTTTTTGGGAAATAATTACATGCATGTTTAAAACAGTGGTTGAAAGCAAAGATGTTCTTTTTAATTATGGATGGACTTTATTTTTGGTTACAGCCAAAGGAGGCTTTTCAGGTACAGCAAGGCTTTCCACTTAGTTCATCCTCTATAATTATATTCTGTAGTAAAAATAATAGAGAACAATCTATGGCTTAAAACTGTCTAATCATTGCCTCAGACATAGTTAGGTTTTTTCCTACACACTATATTCTTGTATATTTTTCTCTTGGCTCTGTCTTGTTCAGAGTGGCCTTTAAAGAGACTTTTCTCTTTGTGTTCACCAGTACTTCTTAGTTCTGTACACAGTACTAGTTCTTCCCCTGATTGAGAAAAGTGCCTAAATTGTGCTTATGTGTTTAAAGGTATTTGATTTTTGAGGGGAAAAATGACTAATTTTCCAGTTCAGTGTGTTACAACCAGTTTCAAATAATCCCCGCTGCCATGTAATTTCCTTATGGTGTGAATTAGCCTGAACAGCTGCTTTGTGAAGAGATTATTTTATAAAGGAAGCTGATATTCCCACAATGGGTAGGGGAGAAACTTTAAGATGTTTCCTCCCCATGCATTTGAGTTCAGGGTCTGATAGAGAGCAAGAACAGCTCTGCATTAAAAGCATGGTTTTGTGCAAATAACTTGCTAAATACTAAAATAAGAAGTGCTGTGCCTGGAGTATGGCTTCTGCATATTATTGCTTAACGAGCGCTTGCACCTCAGTGTGCTTCTCCCAGGATCCATCCTTTAGGAACTGATTGTTTCTGCCAGCATGTGGAGCTATTTCCTTGGAGGTTTATGGATTCACTGTGGTTAGGGAGGAGAGGAATTTTGCCATGTTCCCAGTAGTACTGCTGGGTTGTAGAGATTGCAGAGAAGAGGTTTCCCTGTTCGTGGGGACTTGGGAGCTTGAACTTGTTGGAATTTTACATGGGATCGTCAGCACTGGTGCAATTGCTCTGTGGTCCAGGCTCTCACTTGAGTTGGCATCCATGAATCATCCTCTGCCTTGATTGTAACAGTATGAAGGTAACTGGTCATAAAGTAATTTCTAAGACTTTCATTCATAAGCATTGGTTTAATCTCTGAGCATTCTGATGTGGGACCCAACCATCTCAGTTTTTCTACTTCACTTTTGCCTTCACCTTTATTAGAGTTCTCCTGTAAAATGTATGTTTCACTGGGACCTTGTACCTCAAAGTAATGAGAAATGTTTATATTAAGATCTGATCCATATAAAGGCGTAGCATTACTCAAAAATAGTATTCCAATCAAACTCTCTTTGAATAGGGAAATAAAAGAAGTAGCACCTGGTTCAGCACTCGAGTTAGCATGGCTAGGGGTAAGAGTGGATTGAGACTGAGATGTTGATTACAGGGAATAACAGAAAGTAACCCTGGTAAGGTGAGAATTCTCTGAAAGATTTTAAGAATGGCTTTTTATGACCTGTCTTGAGTGACCATCCATTTTGAAGAGGGAGGAGAATAAAGAAGAAGAGTTGGTCCCTTACTGCTGTGCAGTTAAAGGTGCTTTTTCAAAGAATCAGTGAAGAAATGTGCCTGTCCTGCGAGATGTGGGAAGGAGCCTTAGCAGAGCACGCTGCCAGTTCTTTGAACTTCTGACCTATCGTAAATACTTTTGAGGAGGTCATAGGCCTTCTGAAAATAAAGGACTAGGCAGAGCAGAGGTGCTTCACTGATGGCCTGGATGGCATAGAAAGAGGAGGCAGCAAGATCACATCTTGGTTTGAACATGAAGCAAAGAGTAGCAAAGATTTCCGGTTGCCCCAGTGTGGATTGGAGTCTCTTTGGGAGCTTGCAGCAGACTGCAGTGGAAGGGCAAACTCATCTCTTGGGAAAAGCCACTATGTCTTGCATTCTAGAGTGCTTTTCAGGGTCTAGCTTAACAGACAGTGGCATTTGATTGAAGTCGCCATTGTCTCATCTCTTTGTACATTTTGTGGCTCTCAACAGTATTTCTGCTCTCTTTTTACCAGTTGGGGAATGGCTGAAATGACAATTTGTGGCCAGTTAGATCCATACTGTGTCGATGTGCATTAGTTACACATAGAATCTTTTCTGATTCCCATCTGTTCAATGAGTGGCATAAAGCTGTTCCTTTTTCTAGTTCTTTGTCTTATGGTCCTTCAGAGTGATGATTTTTCAGAAATTTCATGATTTTTGATATATTAACCTGATTTACAATCAGTTCCTACTCTCATAAAGATAATCCCCACCCATTTATTCCTTTTTCTTTTGGTGGAAGAGCATCTCTTTGTTTAGGAGGTGGATGGTGACTGATTCCAGTCCCTTTATATCCTTCTTGCTCATCTTTGTCTGCCTTGGTCCTTTGATATGTAACTGGCAGGTGATGTCCAGCTAAAGGTCTTTTGCATGTCAGCAAGAAACATCTTCAAAGCTGACAGAGTGCAGAGGACACTGTTGTCTCAATGCAGTCACAGTCTGTCATGTTTTTGTTCTAATCTGAAAGGATAATGTGGACTTAGTTCTGTTTTATGCATTGAATCTTTAGGTCAAAGTCATTCACTTAAATTTAGCCAAGTCGTTTTGTCATCAGCCATACTTTAGTGCATTTTTGGAAAATGAATGGTAAGAATTTGAAGAGAGCAAACCAGAAACTTTATGAGAAGTGGACCTTTATGAAAGAGACACTAATATGAATATTAGCCGTGGAAGCTTCTGATACAATTAAAACCAAATGTATATAAATCTTCTTCAGGTCAGGCACTTGATACTGCCTTTGCACCCAGGGCATCTTTATCAGGGTGTCTTCAACAGATCCTTCAGAGCTAAGGAGCTTTAGGAACTGCAAATGAATCATAAGCATTCTTCTGAGATAAGCCTACTGCAACCTGTCAGAGCTGTACAAAAGATTAGCTGCACCTTTTAGAAAGTGCTTTGTCTCTTGTTCATGGGTTTGAATACTATAGCTCTAAAATCTGATGCTCAGGGATTTTAATAGTGAAATACCTTGTAAGTGGTTATTCTTCTGTAGTGGCACTTCAGCAGGAGAGAGCTCTTTGTCAAATCTCCTGTATCATTTTTTTTGCAGCAAACTACATCCTGTAGAGATCTCTGTTAGGGGCCAAACATGGACTATGGTACAGCAAAAAATTGGCTCATGAAATTGCATGAACTGGGGGTTTTTTGTGTCTCTGTTTGTGATTGTTTCTAATACAGTGTTGTGAAGTAGGTGTTTAATTTACTCTCATTAAATATGTTAATACAACTGAATGATGGAATTAAATTTTTATATTCAATTTGTAGTACATGCACTTTTACTCAAAGAAGTGAAAAAGATTCCAGCAGAAATAGTTATCCTTGTGATGCAAAACCAGAAGTATTAAACACTGGTGACAAATCCAAGTCAAGTCAGGTGTCTTAAATACTTGTACTGTGACTTGAAAATTCACATGGAAATATTACTCTTCTATTTTATCATCTAAACACTACTTGATCAGTAGAACACTCAGCAGCATTCTGCCTTCTGTGATAGGGTGGACTAAAAAACAGCAAGCACGAATGCACACTGTCCTCACAAGAATATATCCATGAGCTGCGATCTGGAATTTCAGATGAAAAACTTCTTAATTGCCTGGAGTCTTTGAGAGTGTCTCTAACCAGCAACCCAGTCAGGTAAGCAGAGCAATTTCTGCAGTGGTTTTCATCATGGTGTTTTTCTAAGCAAGAGAGAGTTGTGGGCTCTGGGGTTTTTTTGAAACAGAGTAATTATGCTAATGCTTGTTGACAGGAGAGCAGTGTTCTCAGCACCATGGACAAGGATAAGTGAAATGTTTGCAGCTGTCTGCAATATCTCCTCACCTTTCACTGTGGCTTTCAGCAATTTGTACTTGTTGGAACGTTTCCCTTCGTGGCTGATCAGGTCTTTTGGGAAGTGAGACTGAAAGTGGAGCCTACGAAGGGATGCACAAGCAGTAATGGAGAAATAACTTTGCAAGTTTTGCATTTGGTTAAGAAATAATTAAAAGCATTTTTCTTCGGTTTTTTTTTCCAGCTGGGTTAACAATTTTGGACATGAAGGTCTTGGACTTCTGTTGGATGCATTGGAAAAGCTTCTGGACAAGAAACAGTAAGGACTTGGATCATTTGAAGGGAGGGGTGGGGAAGTCATGAAGATTTTCCTGATGTTATTTTCCTCATTCCTTTCAAGGCAAGAAAGTATTGATAAGAAGAATCAACATAAACTTATCCAGTGCCTCAAAGCATTTATGAACAATAAAGTAAGTGTATTTTAAATTCACATACTTCTAGCATGATTGATTTTTCTTAGCTCAAGATATATGTAGCATGTTAAATGTTGGAGAGGGAAGGAAAGCTTTGGGATATCCAGTGTTTAAGTCTTTGGCAGCATAAGTCTTAGACTTCTGTTAAGAGTCTTCTTCATGAGCCTTTCAGAATATGCATTTTTTTCTTAGTTTTGTTCAATGCTATTGATTTTTGGCAGTAAACTATTTGATAAAGGGAGGATGATAGTATAAATTTAAGGTAAGTGAATTTGGAAATGAATTACTTGGAAATTAGAAAAAATAAAGTTTATAAATTCAGATTTCAATACATGATTGTTAATATAATGTACTTTTCACCTGATTTAAATTGAATAGGATTTGATATCTTTTTAGCTGTGGTTTTTAAGTTGGTAGGTTGTGGGTAAAAGATTAGGTTAAGTTGGATCTAATTTTCTCTAACACCGGTTACTCAGGTTTACAGAGTACGAGTACTGTTTCTAGAAGCTGATGTATTAAACCTGTAATTTTGCTTAATGCATAGCAAAATCTGAAGTCTTGTACTTATGTATCCTCCCCAGGAAATAAAACTGCATAAAAATTACTTCTACCCAGTTTAGAAAAATCTCACAGATGAGCTTGTCTAATGAAGAGGGAGAAAGGCAGATTTTTCATACTTCTGGGGTGTTCCAGACATAGAAAATAAAACCTGATTTGTCTTTTGGTGGGTGTACTGATTTTACAAGGTCCCAGTGTCCTCCTGAAGAGCTGAATCTCTCTCTGTCAGGAGAAAGCCTCAGATGCAAGACTGGGGACACTGACCTGTGGCCTGAGGCTTTTAGTAGAGTGTTGCCAAACCCCCTGTGGGAGGGAGGGGTTGGGAGAATCCCTCAGGATCTTATCCCAGAGCTAGTGATGAATGTCCAAGGCAAGAGCACCCTTTTCACCAGGAGCTTTTTGTTTCTCTCAGTATGGTTTGCAAAGGATTCTAGGAGATGAAAGGAGTCTCTTGCTGTTGTCAAGAGCAATTGATCCAAAGCAACCACACATGATGACTGAGACAGTGAAAATCCTTTCTGCCATCTGCATTGTTGGAGAGGAAAACATGTAAGTGAGAGATTGAAGCTTTCTCTTTTTTTGTGCTCATGAGTTGTTAACTTGGACACAGGTGAGAAACCTTGTCAGTGAAACAAATGTAGCCTATTAAGTCTTTATTAATGTGGTTTAAAATTAAAGAGATTTCACCTGTTCTATTGCCCTAATTCAGTATTAAATCAGAGAAAAGCAAGTGAGCAGAGACCTGTGGCTCACGTGCACTGTGGCTGAAGTGGAAGGTCTGAAAGGATAAATCACCTCTCTACCACAGGAACAAGAAGTTTGCATTTACAGCTGGGCTTTGCAACAGTTGAACTTAGTTATTTAGCACTTGCCCATGAGATTTTTAAAACAAAGATAAGCACTTGGCATATGTTTCCTGTAAATTCATCGGTGTATTTATTTACTGAAGGTTCAAATGGGCAAACTTCATCTACTGTGCAATAAATAGATTAAAACATTTTGATTTCTGAAAGGACAATTTATTAGAATTTCCAGATGTTAAACATGTCATCTGTTTTCAAGTGCACAGCCTTGGAGAGGTAAGGATTTTTTCTCCCTCACTGATTGATTGTTTCTTAGCTGAAATAATAATCCAGAGATTTATTCACCCTTCTTTTTCTTATTCCAACATTAATCTTGTAGATATTTTTAACACTTGATTCTTGATTTGTTTTCAACTTTTTGTAGATAAATGCATTTAAACTCTGTCAGTGCCCTAAAGCCTTGAGTTATGTGGATAGTGGGCTGAGTATGTTTAAAATGAGTGAGTTGGCTGTGCTGTGCCTTTTGACAGTTTGTCTTTCTCTTAGTCTGGACAAGCTTTTATGTGCTATAACAACTGCTGCTGAGAGGCACAGCAGGGAAGAGCGTTTCTCTCAGATTGTTGAAGGCCTGGAGAACCACGAGTTCATACAGCTGCAGGTGAGTTTGCTTTTCTGTGTGCTTCAGCCAGAAGGCTGGAACACGGCGGATTGCTTTGTGACCTTTAAATAATTCACACGCAAAATCTTTTGCTGCTGTTAGTCCAGGGCTCAGTAAAAGAGGAGAAATAAACACCAATGGTCCACTGGTATTAGATTTTCTACTTGTTAGTGGTTTGAGAGCAAGGAGCTCAGTTCTTGTCCCAAAAAAAGGATTAAGAAGTCTTGACTGTAGTAAAGAGAGTAATTAGTGATATTTCTTTCCTTGAATGCCAGATGTAATGTTCAGGTAATAAATCTGTTCCTGGTACTGGGGCTTTTGACTGTTGCCTCTTAAATATTCAGATATATGATAATTATGGCAGGTGTAGAGTGGGCTGTGCCCAGTTTTGGCACTGTTCCTTTTGGGATGAATGAAGTGCAGCAGGATATCATTGGTATTTTGCCAACAGGGACTCTGTGTTCCTTGGTGTGTTCAATGTGTGCCTCTCATCAGCCACTAGTGCTTCTCTAAGGGTGATCTAGTGAGCTTTTACAGTTTTAATAAAATAATAAAATAAACATTCTCTGCCAGTGGTTTTTACTAAGTCATGACTTAGATCATGTTCATTGCTGCTTATGGTCAATGGATAGAGGCTTTTAATTCTCTGTGGGCACCAGACTAGCTAAGAGTTTTGGTTGCTATTACAGTGCAAGGTTTTTTTAATTGGGGTTGGTTTTGGGTTTTTTTTGGTACTGCCATGTTTGCATAGAGGCCAAGGGCTGAATATCCTATTAAAGGATGACTTTGACTTACTGTCTTCTCCCAGTACAGTATTGATGCACATTTTGTATTGGAATTCGTATTTGAGCTATTTTGGCTGAAAGATATGGGAAAGTACAGTGTGAACTGGGTAGGTATCCTTGGGATGCCTTTTTCCAGTCTTGGATCAAATACACATCAGCTGTAGTTGCCTTAATGCTGTGTTTGCTGTTAGCACCTCTTGTTTCAGGGCTGATGAGTTAATGGTGTTCAGTAAGTTTCTATAAATGACATTCTGACCTTAATAGTGCTATCACTGAAGAATTCATTCTGAGCTTGTCTCCTTCTTTATGACCTTGTTGATTTAAGGCAAACAAAAACAACCACCCACCATTCCTGCCAAGCTTCCCCTCCCAGAGCTCTCTGATACCTCAGTGAAGGCACAATTGCAAGACTCATTACCTTGTTTCTGACAAAATCGTTCTTTACTTGTAATGTATTAGCACAAGCCATTAAGCCAGAGTCTCTCTGGCAGCAGCAATCAGAGCAGATGGCACCTCTTCTCTCTATTAATTTCAGATTGGACATGTACTTTGGCTTGTTAAGTCATGTCATAGTAGTAAAATAACAAGAATCATTCAAGCAAGGACGATGATACTGCATTATCTGAAGATGCAGCTCTATCAAGAGAGTGCCTTTGAAAGGGTGTTTTAATAGAAATCTGAGACCCCATAAGGTGTTCTATTAAAGCTAAATAGTGAGTGTAATTAAAACAGGAAGAGTGCTTTTTATCTGATTTTTTTCCTCTGCAGCTATTGATTTTTTTTTTGTCCCACTCTAATGCTACTTCTGTTTGCAGTTAACATCTTTTACCAAACTTGGTATTTCCCTTGAGTCCCACTTTAGTCTTTTAATGTGGATCAGCACTTTTGGTGTTGTGCTATTGTCTACCTGTTGTCAAGTAAATCAATTCAAGTGCACAGCTGTTCAATTAAAGCATTAGCCACTATCCTGAGACTTCAGGCATTTTGCAGAAGTGATCTGCAGGAATAGAAAAAACACCTGGTGATGTGATTTACTTGGGTATGGGTGTTTTTTGGTGTTTGTGATGTGGGGTTTTTTAAAGTTTTTAATTATTGTAGAAACAGTTTTCAAACTGGTGAATAGTGAGGAGAAAGAGGAGGAGGTGCAGTGGGCAACTTCAGATTGGGAATAACTGGTGTATGATTTTAGTGTAGGGAGCCCTGGCACAGGGTGCCCAGAGCAGCTGTGGCTGCCCCTGGATCCCTGGCAGTGCCCAAGGCCAGGTTGGACGGGGCTTGGAGCAACCTGGGACAGTGGAAGGTGTCCCTGCCATGGCAGGGGTGGGACAAGATGAACTTTAAAGGTCCCTTCCAGCTCAAACCATTCCCTGATATTATTCTGTGATGGTCATTCATATGGTACTATTTTGACACAGCAGAAGCATCCTGGTATGGAAACAGACACAGCAGTATTTGATGTTGCTAAAATAAACCCAAGTGTTGCGTGTGTGCTGCATAATAAATAACATCCATCCCTTTGCTTTTATAATTAAACTGCAGCAGTGACTGAAGCAATATTGATTTTCGTTCTGTATTTCTGACAACAGGTAGCATGTATGCAGCTCATCAATGCCCTTGTTACATCTCCAGAAGATCTTGATTTCAGGATACACTTGAGAAATGAGTTTTTACGTTGTGGCCTGAAGAAAATACTGCCTGTAAGTTGTTTGTGTATAGGTTGATCACTGTCCACTGTGAATGTTGAAGATAACCAAACTGTTCTAGCAGAACAGCAGAAGGGAAGGATTGGGGGTGCAGAAGGTCAGATTATCAATCCAAACCTGATTTTAGTCCACAGAGTTACAAATTTGGGTTCTCAGGAGCTGTGTAAACCAGAATAGGAGTTGAAACAAGTCAGTGTATTAGAAATTAAATTAAGGTAGCTGGATTCTGCATAAAGAGCTCAAAGCTCATGCAGTGAATGTGAATCTGGCTGTGGAACCAATCTTGGATTAACTTTCTTTGTATATTCTGTTCCTGTTGTTTTCTGTGAAATCTGGTTTTCTTTAATCTGCCTGCTGAGAATGCAGAGGGACATTTCAAAGAAAAATCAAATCGACACATTCATTCTCTCTGAGACTGCAGGTCTTTCTTCATGCAGCTGCACAGACAGGAATATTTCTGACTCAGGGAGAGATCTGTAGCTCTTAACCAAGAAACTGTTCTGATGCTTGTATCACAAATATGTATATTTAGGGTGCTCATCACTTTCTCTCAAGAGATGAGAGAAGTTAGAGTACCTGCTTGTATTTGTCTGAAACAGAATTTATTCTGCTATGACTTTAAAGATACAAAGTTTCAGATCGTCAGTTTGTCAGGAACAAAAACTTCCATTTTTGGCTCATTCAGCCTCGAGACTCTTCCTGATGTGTGATGTTAATTTTTCTTGGGGTATATTTTTAGGGTTTGTATCATGTAGATACATTAGCATGATCTGCTGGCTTTATTTGCTGTGGAACATCTGAAAGCCTCAAGATTTTTAGTTTGTTTTTTTTAATCTATTGAAAGATATTTTACAGAATCAATAAATGCTTAAAAATTTTAAGAATTAGGGATGGGTTAGGTAGCAAAGAAACTGAATTGTAACAAATCATGATATGATAGAAAACTTGTGAGAGTGTGCCAACATCTGCCATACAGATCTGAGTGTAAAAGCAATTAATATTTGGTGATCAGTCTTTTTTCAAAATGCTCAACTGCCAATGTGTTGAAAAAGTCAGGAGGGGGATCCATAGATCTGGCTCTTCATCTGCTCAGATTCAGAGCAGCCTCCTGTGCTTTTCAAGCATTAGAAGTGGCACAAGTTCCTGCTGTATTGGGGAAGGCACGTGGCTGCATCCAGGTCTGACAAATCCAGGCCACTTTCCCTGTGAATCATGGGATCATGCATTCACACGAGTGGATGGGAGGGAACTTTAATGTGCTTTCCTGCTAGGAAGCTAAACTTGGCTCTTACAGGAATTAGAACAACTGCTTGTGTCTCTTAAAAGAGCAGCCCATTTTCCCCTGCTCCAAATGCTACCTTGTGGGGGTTTTTTTTGCTCCTCTGTATTTCTTCTTGTACTGTGGTTGATTTCATGCTATGGTCTAGATTAACTTAGTAATAGAAATTGTAAGCATGTCTTCTTTTTACGCTTTCTTAGGCTTCTTAAGATGACTTCAATTAATGTTTTGAAATATACTTATTTCAAAATAAGTACTTATTGTGCTTTTTTAAAGGAGCTCTGACATTAACAAGCAGGAGCTGCTGTGTCCCCTTAAGAACTTGATTCAACTGGAAATCATTTGTTCCGTAGCCCATACCTGCTCTGAGCTGATATTTTACCTTTAATTTTTCTCAGTTATATCATTATAATAAAAAAAATCCCAGGCACTGAGTTAAAACTTTCTCCTAAAGGTTAATGTCATATATTTCATCATGATACAATCCTTCAAGGGGGGGAATTCTTGCTTTAAAAAAGGAGATATTAAGATATATTCTACCTTAAAAAACAGGCCTTGAAAGATAAGGAAAATGATGAGCTTGATATTCAGCTGAGGGTGTTTGATGAGAACAAAGATGAAGACCACTTTGAACTGTCACATCGTCTCAATGATATCAAAGCTGAAATGGAATATCCTTTAAGGAAGTGCTGTTGTAACTTGATTGTTTCAGAACTTTATTAAATGGAAATTACAGTGCTCTGTGTGCAGGTTATTTGTCTCAGTTGTATGTCTTACCAGGGGCTTTGTCAAGCAGATTTCTCTCCAGTTGCTTTTTTTGTTAGAAAATATTTAGATAATTAGTGCTTAAATTTGCATGCCAAATGTAAGTCATTGGGAACTGAATTAATTTTTCATAAATAACATTTATTAAGCTAAACTCTGTCTCATAATACATGAAGAGATAAAATTATACCCATGGAAGATCATAAGTTTGAAGAAAAATGAGTTTTGGTAATAAGAGGAACAAAATTTTTTGTAGGTTCTGAAGCACTTCAGATGTGTGCCTTTTCTAGCTGTGAAGCAGCAGTAAATTGAAAATTACCTAGGTTCAGAATGGCTGCTTGCAGTTTTTAGGTGGAAGCAGGGGGAGGTGGAGGCAATCAGTGAGAGGACTATAAAATCCCCTGTAATGCTGTTGTTTTGCAGAACAGGTAATTCCAGGTAATGGTCATCTTTAGGAAGTGAAAGTGATTGAGTAGTGTGTGTTTGCCCTTAGCCTGGCTCAGCTCAGAGTGGAAACTAAGCTTTGTGTGAAGTACTTTTACAGGATTCTAGAACATGAAGTGTACAGTATGATTGTTCTGACTAATAATGAAACATGTCCTGACTGTTAAACAGGGCACAGAGATTCTGTGTGCAATCGTAGTGGAAAAATAATGTTTACTGCTAAGGATAGGAGTTCACAATTTTAGAAGTTTTAGGAGGGGTTTTACTTGAACAATATGGGAAATGTCTGGGGGAGGTGTGTTTGGGTGGGGTGGGTGTTCTATTGTGCAGTGGGCTTTTTTGGTCTTTTGCTTGTTCTTTAAGTTTTTAGTTTTTTAAGGACTCATATTTTCTTAACCATGTTTGCACTGATGTCAGCGAAGTATTTCATCTGCTGTATAATATGGTGAAGGATACTTCTTCTGAAAATTACTTCTTGTCAATTCTCCAACATTTCCTTCTGATCAGGAATGATTACTATGTCCGGTAAGTGCCAGCTGCCAGGTTGGATTTTTTGGGAGGAGTAGGGACAAGAAGAGAAATCCAGACCCTGGTAAACTGAGTAGCTCATAATCATGCCTAAAATGCCTCTCTGAGAATGTGTTATTTGTCTTTCTACTCAATGTTAGTATTAAAAAGATCTTGGTAAATATAATAATGCTTATTGCAAAGACTTGATCCTTAGTCCAATGCCCTCATCCCAGAAACCTCTTAACTTTTTGGGCACTTTTTCTTTAATTGAGTTTGGTACCTTCATTGCTTCAAAGAACATGGAAGTTGTACAGCTGGTAATTGGAAATACTCCCACATGCCTTGTGTCTGGTCTTCAGTGTAAACTTCTCTTTTGTGCAGCTCGGTGTCTTAGCAGGGTCCAGGGTACCACATCCAAAATATTCACAAATAAGAGTACAAATCAGACTTTGAACTTGATACTTCTGCTGGCAGGTGTATAATTCAGATATTAGGAGTTAGTTGCCCCCCAACCCCAATTGCATAAAGGCTCATTAGTGTTCTTATTGTCTTATGAATGTTTTCTCTTTTAGACCTCAGTATTACAAGATCATAGAAGAATGTGTGTCGCAGATAGTGCTGCACTGCAGTGGCATGGACCCAGATTTTAAATACAGAGGAAGGATGGACATTAATTTTACACATCTAGTTGGTTTGTACACTTTAAGCAGTTTTACCTTGTTTTTCTTTGTGTTCTTCTATCTAGACTTTTATTGACTGTGAATTTTTTCAGTTTTCTGGAAATATGCATGGAAGCTCCAGGTGTGCTTGAGGAGCACCAGAGCAAATGCTGTAGCTTTTAATGAAATGAGACAGGGTCACAAGAAAAAGTATCTGTTGCTTTGGTGTCATGGGCTCACAGGGCAATGATGGCTGGGAGGCATCTCAGAGCTGTGATATGTTTGACTTGACTGGTGTGTGGTATTCTATTGAAATTCTAGATGCGTGTGTGGACAAAGCTAAAGTAGAAGAGAGTGAAAAGAAAGCAGCAGAATTTTCCAGAAAGGTCAGTCCTACTCATGGTTCTCTTTAAGGTATGGAACAGAATCCTAATGGGAATACAGTCAGCTTGTTTCCCAGGGAAAACTGGGAAATATGGATCTCCCAGGCAGGATGTGCTTTCATATTTAAAGCGCTGGGGGTTTTGGGTGGTCCTGTGTGTGTGCAAGTTGAGTCTGAAATCAAAAGCCTCTGAATGGTATCAACTATACATATCCTCAGCTGTATTCCTCTGCTGTAGATAACTGATGGGGAAAATTCCATTTGTTGCTCTTCTGTCCTGAAATAGTCATAATTCAATGCCTAAAGTGCAGGTATAAGCTTGAAAAAATGAATGAATGTGCTGCATTAGCTGCAGTAGTACTGATGTTCATGTATTATGGAGCTGTGTGTTAAAATCATTCAAAATTTTGATTTTTTTGCTGGTCTGGTCTAAGAGGGCATTTTCAGGCCATAAGACAGTACATGTTCTTGAACATGATGATTGCAGATTTAATTTTAATGAATTTAAGCTTGCTGCAATAGATGTATAGTCGAGTTTGGTGTGAGAAGTCTGCAGTGTTCTCTTGGGGGGAAAAACCTGTACTGAGTAGCTGGATCTGGGTGGTTCCCTGTCATTGACTTACTGATGGAAGCAATAATGTGGTACTAAAGGTGAGCATATTAGAAAAATGCTCTTGAAAAAGTCAGAAGTGCATCAATTGCTCCAGTTGTGATACTGTTCAAAGAGTTCCTGCCAACACAGCCTCTGGCATGGCCATAACTGCACGGACTCTCCTGTTGTGGTTAAATCGTTACAGTTTGATGAAGAGTTCACAGCTCGACAAGAGGCACAAGCTGAGCTTCAGAAACGAGAAGAGAAAATCAAAGAACTTGAAACAGAAGTCAAACAGCTCAGGACCCAGGTAATAAAACTGTATCACATGAAGTTCCACAGCTGAGTTGATTTTTTTTGAAGAGGAGGAGTTGAAAAGAAATTGCCCCGGAGTATCTTGTCTCTCTGGGGTTTGAAATGTGTGTTACAGGTGTATTGATTTGGTTTGCAGCCAGCACAGGTTACTAAGGATAGTTAATGGAGGTAACATTTTTCAAATAGTAGTATGTTCAGCCTGTCACAGATACCTGCTTTATTGAGAAAAAATGTTCCTTAGGCTATAAAAATCTTGAATCCAGTCCCATTTTTTTTTCCTGCAAGTATTTGTTTATGCTTTCACATTGCTGCTTCCATATGTTTTGCAGGAATTTTTTTGTTTTGGAAGTCTTTGTTTTTAAAGTCTTTTGGGTTTATATATTTTTTTACTCTTATATTTTCATATAAGCCTAGCCTTTTTTATTTTTTATTTTTACACCAGCTTCAGGTTTTAGACAGGTCATTTATACCCGTTAGGAAGTAACAGATGATATGACTTGGTGCTTTTGCCTCAGCCTGGCTTATTTTGTACTCCTTCAATGCCAGGCAAGGTCTGCCTGTTGCCTTTTCATCTTTATTTTTGGTATCTTAATGCCTGTGGTCTCACTTCCTATTTGGGCACTGAGGTGGAGATTCAGACACTCCTGTTCCTACTTCCTTCTTGCCAATTTTCATGTTTATTACAAACATCTACAAGCCAGTGTTACACTGAAGTTTCACAGTCTGTTTGAATGGGTTCTCCACCAATTGTTGTGCTGTAACTTGTGGGCCAAAGAAACACATGCCTTGTGCAAAGTAAAAAATGTATTTTAGTCTAATTAATTATTAATCCTGTTTTAGTGATTCTAACACCATTCAGATTATCCAGAGGTGACAGGGCATTCCCAGTAATGGTGGCCATTGGTTAATTAACCATGTAATTCTAGTATCTGTTTCCTTTTCTAGTGTTATGCTTCCCACAGAATATGATGACACTTATTTTTAGATGCACTCACCCCTCTGATGGTTTGACATGCTGCTGTTTCTCTTCCTTGTTCCTTTTACAACTTATTAGAATGGATATTGCAATTGCTCTTTCTTCCTCTCACCAAAGAAGCACCCTCAGACAGATTTAGAAGGCAGCAGGGCAGGTTGTTGCCCACCCTGCACCCCCAGATGTCAGGACAGTTATGAACAGCTGTGCTCCTGGGACCTCTTGCACTGCAATAGCTGCTCCACTGAGTGCTGGGGAGAATGTTCCACCAGCAGATGAGTGTTGTTAAAATTCAGCGTGGTTATTCTCATCTCTGATGCCCCAGTTTGCTGGGGTATCCTAAGTGGGATAAATGTTTTGTGCATTGGTAAGAAATAAAATGCTATTCTGTTCACTTAAATGTTACTGCTACTATTAAATTTTCTTTAAAATTGAAACAATTTGTTTTTATAAAAATGTGAGGTTATTCAGTTTACTTGGCAGTTTTATGCTACGTGGTATAATCTATTGATATTGTTTCTCATTTAAATAGGAGAACAGTTGCATTTCTCACTTTCTAGAGGTGCAGTTGACTACAAACCATCCTGGTTGGTTCAGCTTTGTATCAAACAGCCTCCTGTCACCAATGAAAAGAATTCCTCTTTTCTGTTTCAGGGTCCAGGCCTGACAGGCCAACTGACAGAAGTCCCAGCAATACCTCCAGCCCTCTCAAGTGAGAATGCCCCACCATCTCCAGCGCCTTCACTCCCTGGTGGAGCCATCCCTCCTCCTCCTCCGCTACCTGGAGGAGCAACAATTCCTCCTCCTCCTCCATTACCTGGTGGAGCAACAATTCCTCCTCCTCCTCCACTACCTGGAGGAACAACAATCCCTCCTCCTCCTCCCTTGCCTGGTGGAGCAGTAATTCCTCCCCCTCCTCCATTACCTGGTGCAGCATCACTTCCTCCGCCGCCGCCTCCTCTGCCCGGGGGAGCCATCCCACCTCCACCGCCTCTGCCCGGTGTGCCCCCCCCTCCTCCTCTGCCCGGGGGAGCAGGGCCTCCTCCCCCTCCTCCTCTGCCCGGGGGAGCAGGGCCTCCTCCGCCTCCTCCTCTGCCCGGGGGAGCAGTCCCTCCACCGCCGCCTTTTGGGGGGCCCCCGATGCCACCCCCTCTTGGAGGGGCTCCCTTTGCTCCCTTCATGGTGATGCCAGCATTGCCACACGGGATGAAGGAGAAGAAGAAGTATAAGCTGGAAGTCTCGATGAAGAGAATCAACTGGTCAAAGGTATGACAAGAGTTGTGGAGCTGATGTCCCTTCCCCTCCTTCCCTTCACACATATGCTTGGTACCATGCAGTGGGATGGATTTTTAAATGAGATTCATCTTGACAGAACTTGTTGTACCAGGTATCCCAGGAAGCCACCTTACTTCCAATCCATTGTACCAGGTGCAGTGAATGTGAATTGCAGCTTTGCATCAAGTTGTACATAAATATTATTTGTCTCCAAACTGTTTTAAAGCAGTTTTCACGCATACCTAGCAAAACAAACCAACTTAAGCTTTTTAAAGTTGTGATGTTAATGCAGTTGTAAGTTCAGAGAGTGCTGATATAAGGCCTTAATGTTACTTGTTGATTACTTATCTAAGGTATTTATTGGTTGTTCTCAATTAGTGATGTGCTGGAGCAGGGCTGTGGCCACTGGGAGGAGCCATGGGACTGCTCAAGGGAAAGGTTTGGGCACCATGAGCTTCCAGTGTCTTAACATGGTTGTATTTAATTGCTTTTCATTTTTAAAACCATCTTAAAATATAAACATTACTTGAGCAGTAAACTGCAAGCACAATCTGATTTGCAAGTGAACCCTTAAAGCAGTTACTGGTTATTATTTACCTCTCAGTATAGGCAGTCACTCTAACAAGAGAAGTTATGCAAACATCCAGGTCTGTGCTGGGGTGTGTTGCTTTAAAACCCCTTTTTGATCAGTGTAACCACTGCTCCTTCCATATCAAGGAAATAGATGTGGAGTATTGGATAATTGCATCTATTAGCAAGACTAAATTGTTGCATTCTAAAGTTGTGGTTGGTAGCTTTTTAGTGGTATAAAATATGACAGATATATTGATGTTTGGTGTAGGAAAAAGTACCTAGATGACCAAATCACCCAGGCAAATGAAAGGAGGAGTTCTGTATATTCCATGCTGTGTGGGTTGAGCTCTAGCTGGGATTTCAGTGTAGCTTCACTGGATATCTGGTTCTCATTTGTCAGTGCACATCTTGGCACTCCCAGCTACTGCCTGACACTTGCCTTGAGAACCATATATTCTCTCAGGAGTTTGTTGGTACCATGAATGTGGTAAAATCCAATTGTTGATGAAAAACAAGCTGTTAAGGAGCACCAGGTGATCATTGCTGACCATAAGCTGCAATTTAACACCGAACAGTTTTGGAATTTAAATCACACTCTGAAGCAGCAGTGCAGGTTTTTCAGGATGTTTCACAGCTGGTCATTTAAATGAATTTAGATACAACTTTATTCTGTAGAGTTGGGTGTTATACCATGTTCTCCCAGATGGAGCTGGGTGCTGTGGAATGCTGGATATAAGTTGCTTTGTATAATTTCTGAGTAAATACCATCACCATTTCAGGCAAAACCTTTCAAGAACTAATGATGACAAATTTACTGTTGGAAGAGGAGCTAGACTGCCCTCTGATATTTTTGAATAAGTGATGGTAATTGTCTTTCTAAAGAAACAGGTTTAGGTTTTGGCTTCCTCTAAATTCTGAAGTGTTGAGTAGTGAAATGGCTCTTTCTTTGAAGTAACAAAACAGCAGAATAATCCCTCAAATTTTGCAAGAGGAATCCGGAAGGTTGAGAGAGAACCTGTGTGGAAATGCATGACATGCCAATTTATAGCTTCTTTTGGCAGAAGAATTAATGCTTTAATGCTTTCAAATGATTTCAAAATATTTGGAGATGTGCTAAAATAATCTGGAAGTGTATCTAGCAGTGGTAGTTTAAAAGCAGACTTTCAGTATATTTAACTAGAAGGATAGTGAAAACAGCCAACCATGTTTTTAGTGTATTAATTTAAATTGTAAAATCAGTTTGAAAATATTTTTGTCTGTAATTCTTATAAAATAATGTGCATAAAAGGATCACTTTCCTTCTTTATTGTGGGAGAAGGAATTAACTGCATCTTGGGGAGAAAAGACTGGGTCAGGATGCAGTGTGGGAGTTTCGTAACTGTGAGACATAGACTGCTGTCCTGTAAACACAGAAAAGCAAGCTTTTATTTTACTATACATATTGGTAATTGCAGGCAATTCCATTGTGATCAGTTCCATTGGGGAGTTTATAGGAATGATTTATAAAGTGTCTCTGTGAACGCTGCCTGTGACAATGGGAAGGAACTGCAGATGGACGCTTTGCTTAAGTGCTCTGGGAACGGTGCCAGAGATCTCCTGCCTACTGAGAAAGTGCAAAGTCTGTCTGATCATCACTTTTAAGGAGCCATCATTTGAGGAATAAAATTCTTACTGTTTAATTTAGTCCCTTTTGCTGTAACTGTCTTCCCCATTAGTGCTGGATTAAGGTGGTTTTTTAAAATGTCTTCCCTGGAGCTGGTGGTAAAGCAGTGCTGGAGGGTGGTGGAGCAGGGTGTTGCAGGGAAATTGGAGTGAGGCTGACAAATGTAGTATTGCTGAGTTCCCTGCATGTCATCTTGGAGTTAAATAGCCCTTGGAAATTACTTGGCATTTAAACAAACTTATAAACAATCGTTAATAATGTTAGAGGAATATATTTGGAAAACAAATAGCAGTTCTGAGTCATACATGAAAAATCAAGCTGTCTTTCAGCTTCTGTATTGCAGACCATTTTCTTCCTTAGGTACAGCCAGTACAGACTTAATTCTGAGTCTCTACAAGGTCAGCTCATTTCCTGATGAGTTGTTCCATAGAGTTCTCAGGTAGCAGAGTGCATATCAGTGCTGAAGAGTTTGGGGACTCTGGAAAGTAATTGAGAGAGGGCTAAAACACATTGAAACCCAGGTGCTGTTATCAGGCCTGTGTGGAAAACTTGCTGAATGGAGTACAATAAAGGCCATTAGTGGCCAGGGGTAGCTCAGCCCGTGGTGTTTGTGCAGGAAGCAGCAGTGAGAACATCCCAGAGCGGGACTAAACTTCATTCAGCCCGATTATCACAGAACTTCTGCAGCATTTGCTTCACCTTGGCTGTTGAAAACACTGCTTATTGACTTTGGAGATGCTGTTTTTCTTTCAGATTGAACCTCAAGAAATAGGAGAAAACAGCTTTTGGGTAAAAGCTGAAGAAGATAAATTTGAAGACCCGGAGCTGTTTGCAAAATTGGCACTTACCTTTGGAACCCAAATGAAAGGTACATTCTTACTTTACTCTTTATTGTGCTTTTATTAAGTTTAAAACTGTGCAATGGCAGTTTCTTTTATGCTTTGTGCAATACCATGGAATTCATATGATGGTTTTGTAGCAGGAAGATGATTTAAAACATATATTAAGCATAACAGTCTATTACAAGAATTGCTCCTCCTTCACTTTACAGCATGAGGGGAGGAACCTTTTTGCAATAATACCTTTTAAAAGTGCACTATATGTTGCAGATAGATGTGAATTTTCTTCTAATGAAATTGTCATTAAATTTAATTTCTGATCCTAAACTCATGTTTATTTGCATTATTGTTCCTGGCTGAGAATTTCAGGAATAAGAACAACAGTTTTTACTATGCAGTGTTTGAAAGGTTAACTCAGGAAGGGCTCTCACATGACTGTAACTTTCTTGAACTGATTTTTGAGTAGTTTCTGTGAGTTATTTCTGAATGTCTTTTTTTTCCATGTTCTTCTGAAACCTCTTCAAAGAGTTGGTCATGGCTGTGTTTTTCATAAAATACATACACACTCTGCTGTAGCTCACACTCCTTTGAGCAGTCACTGAATTTAAACCATTAGAATTCTCCTTTTACAACACACCTTAGAACCACTTTCTGGTCTAAATGTTCAGGTATTCCATGCAGTAATACAAAAGCATCCTTTGCAGTAATTTAACATTCTTTTCCATGCCAAAGCTGGATTGATTCTTGGTTCCTAGCACTGCAGTGAGGGTAAAATGGTGTGGAATTGGTCACTTCTTTCAGTGTGACAGGAAGACCTTTAAGGGAAAGACTGCCCAGCAGCAGATGACACAATGGCATGAGCCCCTTCTTAGTGAAAAGGACAAGCTCTTCTGCCTTGAGCTGAATTCTTTCATCAGAAATCTGAAGAAATGTTTCTGAATTCCTGAAAAGCTTCTTCATTAAAAATGCTGAATAAACCCTCTTGAAATTTTGATATAGCTGACAGTTTCCTATGAGAAGAAATTTTTGTTGACATAGTCACACAGTTCTAAAACTAGGAACAACAAACTCCTCAAGTAGTGAGGAGTGTAGTGATAGCCTTGCAGATATTTTTCCTGTTATTCCTTGTGTAGTTCTCAGGTAAGGATTGTAGAAAATAAGAGGCCATAGCAAAGGATGCACATTAAAAATGCTGCTGTGTCGTGCTCAGGATGTGAAAATCTTACTTGGCTGACTCCTGCAGAAAGGCAGAGTTGTCTGTCTTTGAGTTCAAGGTTTTTTTTAAACTTGAAAACTCACTAGAAGTCAAAAAGACTCTTGGAGCATGTAGTTTTGCACCACAGACCCAAATAATTGCATTCCAAAGGCAACTTTTACTTTTCTGTCTCATAAAAGCAAGCATTTTTGCACTGGGTGTTAGCAAAGGAAATTTTCCCATGCTACATGATGGGAAAAGCTGCCTTCTGCAAGGAGAAACATGGAATGATGTTCACCATTCTTCCTCCCCTTTTGCCTTCAGAGTCACAAGCAGCTCAGTAATGCCCCAAGTCCGTACTTCAAGCATCATCTGGGATCAGATTTCCCTTCTGCTCTAGTCCCATTTCGTGAGGTCGTCTCCTAGTACATTATGGGAGAGTGATAAAAAGCCAAATAAAGATGTGTGTGGTGTTCTCTGAGGAGCACAGTCAGCGTGTAAAACAAACAAATGGATGAGTGGAAGCAAACTGACAATTGCCAGCAGCAGTTGTGATGACTTAGTGTTTACTGCCTTGTATTCTGTGAAATTTTGGAATGCCAGTGGGAATAGTAACTGAAGGAAAAGAAATGGTAGTGTAGACGTTTATTAAAAATCTGTGATTCCATGTAAGCTGCAGCACTGAAATTTGATGAAACCTCTGAATTCTATTCCTGATTCTTTGGCCCAACGAGAAGATAACTTGGTGAATTTTTTTCATTTAACATAGTTTTGTTTTAGGATACTCCAGAAATGACTTAATGTTGGTTGCCAGTAAGCTGTGAGCTGCCTTGCTGTTTGAGTGCTGTCTGGTTTAGAGGAATGCAGCCAGAGCTGAAGGGAAGTGGTACCTTTTGGGGGAAATATTGCCATGAAGTTGAACAGTAATTTTTGCTAGTAAATTAATTAGTAATCCAGTGTGGTTATACATCTCAGGAAATCTGGGTTACTGCTTTTTTGGTGGAGTTTGGGTTGTGTATGATTTAATTCTGTAGAATGTTCTAAAACCCCCAACAACTGAAATTAGCGGTTTAAAGTGTTAGTGTTCTTGTCAAGAACCTACTGAAATCTTTGAAATCATTTAAGCAGGTCATACTATGCTGAGCATTCTTTTACTGAACTTTGCTTTTGTCCCTTAACTGACAGGAAATTTTCTCTCTGGCCACCAGTGGAAGGGAGAGCACCCACAGCACTGTCATGCCTTCAGTGTTTTGTGGAATAGGATGTCAAAAAGCTCCCTGTGTTGGTATTTCATTTATGGGATGTTAAATCCATGTAGAATTGTATGCTGAAGTGTCTCCTAAGAGGTGCAGGCCTGCAGTGTTGTGCCTCTGCAGCCAGGTTGTGACACAGCCCATGCTGGGGCCTCAGACAACTTTGTGACAATGCTCAGGACTGGGCCTGCTGCTATCAGGATCACTCCTCATTGTTTGATTGATTGTCTAATTGCAAAACACTGCAAAGCAAGTTAATGCCTTCTCCCTAAAGGATCATGTTAATTTCTGGCTCTTGTAATTTAGGTTGTGTATTTTGCCAGTCAAGAATGATAGTAGTGCTCTGAAGAAATTAATTATGTGTACAGTAGATCTGTAAAGGTAGTAATTAGTACATAATAGTCTGTAACTACTGGGATTGTTCCAATACTGAATTCATTATCCATCCAACTTGCCTCAAGGGAAAACTTCTCGATCAGGGTTCTGTTGCTTTACAATTAGACTTTTAAAACACAATTCAACAATCATTTTCATATGTTTTCAAAACTGAAGTAAGGTCTTAATAGCTGAGTTGTATTTTTCACATGGTGGGAATTTTGAGTGGGAAGGGACAAGAGAAAATACAAACTTTTGTGTAAGCTGCAATTGAACAAAATATGAACAGAATTTCAGGTTTTGATTTTTAGATGTATAATGTATGTGTTAGTGCACCCTTAAACTTGAAGGAAAACTGTTGGCATTTATTTGCACTTGGTATTTGTAAATACAAGGGGCAGCAATTAGTACTTGTAAAAAATGGCTTTGAATTTGGTGTGCTGAGAAGCCTAGATCTAATTCATCAGAGAATGTCACATTTGCAAGCTTTCAATGGATTCAGCTTTGGCCAAATTTCCTTTAACACACCTGTATTTGTAGGTGTGAGACAGCAAGACTCAGTTTAATACAGAAATCTCTGGTGTTAAGCATGGCTATGTTGCACTGGTTCAGCTCCCTGCACTGCTTTGTCAACAGCAAAAGGAAGAAAAACCTCTGAACTCATCGTGGGTTTGCTTCTGGATTGCCAACTGCAGGTGGCTCCCTTGGTCTGCTGATCAGTCAGGCTGTGTCTGTTTGGTTCCTTTCCCTCCTCAGCCTCTCCTTGGCAGAAGGCTGGGAATCCAAACCAGAGGAAGATCAGCTCTGCAGTGTAGGGTCACCCAGGGCTGGGGCACTTCATTTCCTTGCATTGCACATGCAGGTCATCAGTCTTCCCTTCTGCTTCACGCAGAAGTGCAGCAGATTGCTTTGTTTTCATCTTTGAATGTATTTGAAATTGTTGTTTTTCAGCAACAGAATAGGTTCAAGTACCATAAAGGAGTGAGTTATTAGTTTGCCATTTTTCACTCTTTCCTTTTCTTCTCTGCTGGATTTATCCAGTAGATAAACTGTCGAAGTCAGGAGTGAACAAAGCTTTGCATGGTTTAAATAAACTGCTGCCTGAAATTATTACCATCTAGTATAGATTTATATATGTATGTCTCTGTATTTGTATATATTTTATATCATTTTTTAGAATTACTAAATGATCTTAGAGTTGTTTTTAGAGTCCAAGTCTTATTTCAAGAGCATCAGGACCCAGTTCATTCATCATGGGACAAAAGGACTGATGTGAGAGTAGTGTTCTGAAGGGTCCAAAAGAAAAAGTTCCAGTTAGGAGGTAAAGATTGTAAATATTAATTCTTAATATTTTATTTCAAATAGCATTTTAACACACTTTTCAATAACTTAATTTCTATGTCAAAGGTAGTTTGTAATATGGAATCACTAAGAAAACAATTTATTTTGAAAAAAACACTGTAGAATACATGTCCTGTTGGTGTGACCTACTAGCTGTAGTTGTTTTCATCATGTGACAGTGAATGAAGAATATCCCAGATGAAAAAAACAAAACTATTTAGACTTTCTCAGACGTTAGATTCAGTCTCAGTTGTGCTATTTTCATTTATTGTTTTCTTTTCTTGTAAAATCTTATATAAATAATGCTTTCAGAATGCACATGCCCTAGGGTTGGACAGAGGCAGGAATTTCACTGGAGGTCCCAGGCTGTGGAACGTTTTGTTTGTGTCTCTTGGGCCTCTGCTTTTAAAAGCTTTGTGGTAGACTCATGAGGGGGAAAAACAAAGAGGGATGGATCAGATAGATGCAATTATCCTGATCTCCAGTTTGCTATTCCTGGAGCTTGCTTTCTTTACTTGGGCAGCAGAGTTAGTGTTTTTTCAGAGCATTGTTGTTCCATAAGAGGGTTCTGATAGAGAAGTTTGGACATTCTTAGCCAGCAGTACATAAAGAACTGCAACAATTGCACCTTCAGAAAATCAAATACAACAGTCTGTATGCAAACGCAGTTATATCCAGATTGAGACAGGTCTGGGCTATTTGAAAGCTGCTGTCATTACTCATGGATTGCTTGGAGGTACAGCTTAATGTATTCCACCCAACTCCTATAGAAATGGAGTTCATTTTCAGAATCAGCATTCTGTCTGTTCTGGTTCCAGCTCAGATGCTCTAATGTGAAGGCCATTCCTTCAGTTTTAGTTTAATTGGCAGTGCTTAACCCTTTTGGAACATCACTAGGGACAGGTTGGTCTTCCCTACTGGAGACTGGAGGAGCAAGGACTTGAAATAAGGAATCCTGCTGGTTACTGGGCGACTGGAGCAGTTCTGCAGGTACAGGCTGATTATCCACCTGCCTTTTTAGTGCTGCGTGGCAAACTGAGATTGGAGAGGCTGTCACTTGTGTGTGTGCCTGCTGCAAGGCCATCTTTTGGTTAAGATATCTCTGGCACTGAAAAACTGCTGAAAAATATTAGTAACAAAGCCCCTGCTGCTCAGATTTTCTGCAAGTTTCAATTAGTAATTTTGTCAGAAAGCTTCACCAGAAGAATTTAAATAGAATTGGAGTGAGGACAGACATGTATTGTCTTAAAAGGGCTCTTCTGTGTATTTATAACAATGTTGTGACTGAGCTGTCTTAGTTATAATGCCTTATATTTTAGGTGGTTACTTACAGAATTAATGTATTAATTTGTTGTACCTGAGCTCTCAGAACTTGAAAATAAAAATCTTGAGGAGGAAAGATGGAAGAGCACTTGTGACTGTAAAAAAAAGCCAAGGGAAGGTGAACTCTCAAAGGCATTGGGCTTTTCCTACAAAGGAAATTGGTGCAGTGGGCTTTTTCCTACATTCAAGGTCTTTGAGGTTCCCATTAGAGAAGTGTAAGAATCACTGCTGGTGACACGCAGACAAATGTTCATTACCCACGTATTCCTGAAGTCTGGAATTCCAGCCTGCTGTGTGATAACTGGTAGCAGTTAGTACCTTCTGTACCTCCTACATGCCTCGTTTTTCTAAGGAGCTGGAGCTTTTGTGTGTTATCAGCTTGATAAAATCCAGCAGGGGAAGAAAGGCAGCTCTGCATTCCGACCTGTCTGTTTGAGTCTGGGTGATGCAGTGCTCAAATAAAGCCCAGCACATTTAACAAGGAGCTGAGGACAGAGACACATGGACTCAGCACAGCAGCGAGAGGGATTGTATACAAAGACTAATTAGCATGAAATATGAATACATTCATGAAGTAGTCTTGATCTATAATGCTCTTACAGAGAGTATTTTTTCTGTGAATTCGATGAAAAAGAAATTCAGAAGTTGAATTGAAAAAAAGAATATGTTGAACTGCAAAAAGAAATGGGTTTTGTTTGGTTTTAAACAAATAGAAATCTATATTCCTGGAATAAAACCCCTTCTGTATGAATAAATAAAGAGAATAGACTGGAAAGAATGCTTTCTCTAATGTCAAAACAGAAAGAATAACCTGCAAAAGATGATGTTCTTCAAGTATGCAGCTGCATTTTTTATGGGAATTTAGGTTAGGTATTCTAAAAATCTATTTAATAGGAAGCTAGTTCCTCTCAATGTGAAGTGTTCAAGGTCAGGTTGGATGGAGCTCTGAGCAACCTGGTCTGGTGGAAGGTGTCCCTGCCCATGGGCAGGGGTTGGAACAAGATCACCTTTAAGGTCTCTTCCAACCCAAACCATTCTGTGATTACGTGATTAAGTCATTCTCTGGATTTGACAGTAATCCTTTGGTCAATGAACTGTTAAGATTATCCACTGTGGCAGTTTTCCTAAAGTGTGGCTTTTCTTTCATGTATAACAGCTTATATCTGTATATAAAATACACTGATGGTGAGTTGGAGGTCAGTTGCTTGTCAGTTCTAGGTCTGTGTTCAGTAGTTCTGAATGGTTTAAAACAATTCCTCTTGCCCTCTGATGTGTTTGTAGCTGTAGATACATTTTCTGGCAACTTCCTCAGCGTTGGTAAAGCAAACTCCAGCCGAGTGTTCCAGTGCAGGTTCTTCAGCTGAACACTGGCTGGGAATTTGTGACCCAAGTGAAGCAGGGGGAGAATAAAAAAGTGTATAGGAAAGGGTGGAGAACAGACCAGCTACTTACCAGGACAGCTGGTGCTGACTATTAAAGAGACTATGCACCAATATTTCACTTGCCTTAAAACTTCCAGCAGAGTTCTAGGAATAACAATGTATCTGCTTAAATAAATAAAACCCCTCTGTAAACAAAGCCGTGCTTATAAGCAGAATTTATGGTCTTACTTGTAAAATAGTTCTTTCAAGTCTGTATTAAAGAGATGTCCCCTGCATCTCTCAGCAGAACCACGGTTTGCACATCCTACACTTCCTCCTAAATCTACTTTCTATTAAAAGAAACAGAATGTGGATTTTTTTTTTTCCTGCAAAAGTGTAAACTGACAAAATGTGTCTGATTCCTGGTTCCTGGTTCCATTGCTCACTGTGCTGACCTGCTGTGATTCTGTATTTGTAAAAAAATGATGCCTTCTCCATGGATTTTATGTTTTATGGGCTGAAACACACACGCCTTTCTTACTGCTGACCAAAAATATTCCCCAAAAATGTGTCATCTGCTTTTGACACGGAGCCTGTCTCTGAGTGATAGTTGCTTCTACTGTAATGCTGTTCCAGGATGCTTTGGACAAAATATCTGCTACTGCAAGAATTTCTGCTATTTATAGTAGAGTAAGGATAGTTCTGTTACCTACATGAATAAAGGTTTTTGGGAGAAAGAGACATTCAAAAGCTATCTAAAGGATTAAAAGTTAACAATCATGCTGTTAAGTCTGAATTCATTGAGAAATTGAAAATACTATGTATATAGGCATTAGTACCGATAATAACAAAAGTATCAGGTTTTGAGTTACTTAGTAATCATCTCGAAAGGATGTAAAGCTGAAATTACAACTCTCTCTATTGTGTGACTGTTGTTTGTCTTGTGCAAAATGAGAAACTGAAATGTCTCTGAAACTTCTCCCTTTCACATGCTTTATTCTGTTCTGTAAGGTGGGAATGCGCAATTATTGTAGAATACTACTACAGAATAATTCCCCACTGTGAAGAGGCAGCAGCTTAAAGGCTTTCTAAAAGCAAAAAGAATCCACATGGTAAAAGTCAGGGTGGAAGTATCGTTAAGCTGCATATTCTGAATGGGAGTACCTGTGGAGTAAATGTCAAGGTTTTCTTTGGCTTTTTTTTTGTTGTTTCATTTAAGACTTGGATCATTAGCACAGATTCACTGCTTTCTTAACGAATCACTTTAGCCAAATTTTGCTTGTGTTGGTATACAAAAGGTCAGCAGAGCATAGGTTCCAGCTGCTAAATTTAGAATGATAGTGGCTCCTGTGTGTGCGTGCACCCAGAATGTGCTGAGGTGAACAGTGGAGCCCAGCGATGCTGCTGAAGGTGAGGGACTTGTAGCTGCGTGTTCCTGCACTATTTTTAGGCTGCTACAATGCAAGCAGCTTAATTTACTACTCTGTAGGTTCCCCTAAAACTAATCCTGTAATGTGTCCTTAATTTATCTTGTGTCTCTCTTGAAGGCAGATAATCATTGCCCGTGTGTTCTGTGAGCACCTGGGTGTGTTCAGAGCACTTTGGGATGCTTGGACCCCAAGAAAGCTTTTTCAAGGTAAATCTGTTCTAAGTTGGTAATAACATAAACAACCATCCAGGGCTGACTTCAGGCTGGTTGAGCCCTGTCTTTATCTTCAGCAGGTGACTGAGAGCAGATGCTCAGTCAAAAGAGTAAGTACATGTTAATATATATATTAAATGTCTGCTGCTTGATGTACACAGATTCGATTAAACAGAGATACTTCTCAGCTGCCAGCAGTTGGTGTTTTTTCTAAGCCAGAGGTCATATCTTTACACATATAATAAAGTCTTCATTGTGTTTTGTCTTCAGTGAACTCAGGATCTGTGCTATTGCACTTCTCTGTATTTCAAAAAGATGTGTTGTTTTCCAGAGTTTTAGCCCTGCTGCTTTTAGTCTTCCTGGTTTGATGCCTCCTTTTTCTCTCATTGAAAGTCTCATTAATAGCTAATTTATATTTATTTCTGTGTTTTCAAAGACTGCCCAGAGGGGCAGACCAAAATTGTGCATGATCCACGGAAGTCACACAGTACCACATCCATGCTGGCCATCACCCAAAAAATACCACTGGATCTGCCCCGTTTACTGAGGGGCACTCACAGGTTTGGCTGTCACCAAATGTCCCCCCTGCTGTTTGTTTTTGAGTCTCATTAGAATGCCAGAAACGTTTCAGTGTCCCGGGATATTGAAACTCTTGGGATGATCTTAGTGATCATTAGTGAGAGTGATGGGAAGAATGGGCAATGCATCCCCTGTGAGATGTGGGGCCTGCTCCAAACTGGCCACTGCCCTCTGATGTGTCTGCTTAAAACCAAGGAATTCTGCTCCAAAGGCTGCAGGAGCCTTGGCACCAGCATGGGGCCAAAACATTTGTGTTGGCATATGATTAGGATGGGTTATGTGCAACTACTTAGATTTGTTTCATACCATCCACCACAAAGCAGAGTTTGAAGTGTTTGTTTATGGAAGACTGACTAATATTATCTTTTTATCCTTATTTTTATTGATCAGCTATCAAAGCTGTGATTACCAGTCAACCTCACAGGGCTCTTACTATTGAAATTAATGGAATCTATTAAGACAGATCCTTTCCCAATTACTATTAATATGATCCTTTTACCCTGTGAAGTTTGGCTTTGGACCTGGTATGAAAGCTTCTTTTTGATTTCTCCTGGTTTAATATAACCAGAAATACCAGCTAATCACCAGTATTTTTTCTTTTTTACTCTAAATAGGATAATAGAATTCTTTTAATTAAACATAAAATCAAATTTCTTATGTACTAAGTCAATGGATGTGTAACATTGTGTAGGTCAGAGTGTATAACCAGGATGTGCCACATCACACTCAAAAATGGAGCGATTTGGGAATTAGTTATGTCTAAGTTGAAGAGTTTTGCATGCGTGTTTATTTAAAACCTCGATGACGGAGAAATACTTCAAAAAGGAAGAGAATACTAAAATGTCTGTTTGGAGATGTGTATTTTACTTAATGTTTCAATATTAAGTCAGGATTGTTAAATGTCAGATATCACAGTGATAGAAGAAATCATTTTATCACTTCATTTTTATTAATATTTTAGTCTGTTCCATTAAATACTAATGTGTAGTTAACTTGACTGTGTAGAACGATTTTTAGATCTTGGGATCTTAGCTTTATAATTTGGAGAGTTCCTTTAGAAAATGTGATTCCCATAGGTGTGTTTGTTTGTGAAGGTGAGCCTTTTATGGCCTTAATGAAGGGGAGTAGTAGGTGAACTATTAAGAGATCTATTTATTAGACTTCTCATAGTAATAAAGGAAAATGAGTTTGTTAGAATCTTGGTAAAATATAACAGCAGTTTAATGACATTTAGTTTGGGTTTTTTTCCTGATTCTTGGTACTTTTTTTTACTTTTGAAAATTGTATGGATAAGAATCATGCCAGTTATAATCTGGGAAATAATTATAGTTGTCCTGTCTCGGTTTGGTGGTGATGGTGGCCTGATGTCAGAGGAAAAAATATAACCGGGCCATGTGACTGTTGAAATTAGAAATGCTATTATAGGCAGAATGTTATTTCCATAGGCAAACATCTTCCCTCCCCCACATCAACACTTCCTCTGTGAGTTCTAAAATGCAGGGACCAATCTCCTTGGTCAGGCGCTGCTCTTGGGGCTGTGCAGACCTCGGTGCCCACCACACCCCAAGGATCAGCAAACCCTGGGAGCTGCTCCCAGCACCTCCAGGGGAAAGCTTGGAGATGTTGGCAAAGGAACAAGTGGGGTGCACAGCCCTGAGGCTTTCCTCCACATCAGTATTCATGGAGAAAGCGGGACAGAAGAGGTCATGGAAAAGGCTACTGGGTTTTGTTCCAGCTTCTTCCAGCACATCTACAACACAGTAAATTAGGCCCATGGAGGATATTTTCAGTTTAATCCTTGTTTGCCTGCTGTTGTTTCATTTCTAATGTTCATCCGTATTTCTCTGACCATTTGTGTGTCATGAATTGTTAATATTTGCTTACTGTCTTACAGCAAAAGCAACATCTTTCGCAGTAAATAGAAGGGGCAAAATCAGTTGTGAAACCAGGTGTTGGGTGTATTTGGGATTTTCTGTGTGTGCCTGGGGAGGGGTTGCTTTGGTTGTTGGTTTGTTGTTTTGGTTTGTTTCTTGGTTTTTGTTTTTGTTTTGTTTGTTTTTTTAATATTTCTGGCCCAGGCATCTCCTTGAGGCTGTTGATAGAAGGCTGAAAGCCATCACAATACAGAGTGGCTAATTAAGTCCACTTTAACTGTACAACTTTGCTGCACAAGTTCTTGCTAGAGATTGACAATTAGACTATTTACAACTGTTTTAGGGCAATTTTAACAGAACAAGGAATATTTCATGTTAAATTAATAGTAGTCATTAAATGTGGTGGTCAAATAAAGTAGCAATCAATTATAAGAACAATTAATAGGAATATGGATCCCTTGTTACTTTTTATTTTTGGAAAACTAATTTGTAAAACTAAGTTACGATCTTTTTTATTCTTCCACAGAGCACAATTTGTTGGGTTGATGCCACTTCCTTCAGCTTGATTACATTAATTAGGCAAAAAATATACAAGATTGCAAGAGGTTCCATGTTTTTTTCTCCCTGTTAGTTTTATTTTTTTTATCTTAAGAGCTCAGTGTAAGATTCACTTTTAGATCGATTGCTTGCTTTGTAATAATTCTTTTTTTATTGCTGTACCAGGTATTCAGCTCTTGTGATTGCAGAAAGGACAGAGTGACAGCAGGAGTACTTAATTAATTTTGCTTCAGGAATTGGTAACTGAGTGATTTTAGGTGAACTGAAAAATGCCAGGTGGCATTGGGAATAAACATGAGATCCCCCAGCTGCTGCCTGAATTGACAGGAGGCGTGGCTGGCATCTGCTGATGCTCTTGCATCTCTCTGGATATTTGGGAAAACTGTTTGCTAGATTTCCAAGTTAGAGCCCAAATGACAGAGTAAAGGCTAGAAATGAATTTGGATGCCAAACCACTGCAATGTCAGTTCACGAATTGCATGACACACACGTTCTGCAGGAGAGCTGCTGTGGGCCAGGGGAGTTTGTGGCTTCAGCTGTGGCAACTGTGGCATCTCCCAGAGTCTCTCCTCTGGGATCCATTGCATCTTCTCTGGTGGCACTGGATACAGGACTGGATAGGGAGTTCCTCCTTGGTCACTGCTCTGTTTAGCCTGCATTGTTGCTTTCTCCTTGCTGCCAGAGTCAGGGCTCTGCTTCTCCCAGCTAACAAGTGACAGGAGCAGAAGAAACGGCTTTAGGTTGCACCAGGGGAGGTTTGGATTATATAGCAGGAGGAATTTCTTCACAGAAAGGGTTGTCAGGCATTGACACAAGCTGCCAAGGGAAACGGGCATCCTGCAAGTGTTCAAAAACGTGGGTGTGGCACTTGAGCAGGTGGCTTAGTGCTGACCATGGTGGTGATGCTGGGCTGCTGGTTGGGCTTCATGATCTTAGACAGCTTTTCCAGCCTGAGCAATTCACTTGTTGGTGATCAGCAGGTTATTGGTGTGGTTTGGCTGGAGCACACAACCTTGGGCAGAGTTCATTCTGCTGCCTGCAGCCAGAGCTTGGCCGTGGTTCATGTGCTGTGCCTGGCAGGTGGCTGGAGAGAGGCCGGGCTGTGCCCCGCGGTGCTCCCTGGCCCTGCCTCGCCCAGCTCTGGGCACTGCAGCCTGGGAATGCTGGGGCACACAAGGGGCACACAAAGGGTGCACCTATTGCTGAGGGAAAAGAACTGCAAGTCTTAGACTACTTTGACTTTCCTTCTTCTCCCCCTTCATTTGACTTTTGTTTGTGTTTTTGAGTGCCTCTAGGAATAACACAAATGGAAGACTCTCAGTAGCATTCCAAGATGATCAATTTAGCCAGACTTGAAGGAATTCTATTTTGCAACAGAATTTACTGAACTTTTGTGCTACAAATTACTTTCTGATCTTTCAGTGGCATTCCTAACTCCTTATTTCATTTTTCAACCAAGTCATATCACATCAGGGTCTTTGGGGGGGGGGGGGGTGTAAATTCAGTGTAATTATTACTTTCAGCTGCTCAAGTCTACTCTTTTGTGTGTAGTTTACATCCCTTGCAATGTATGTACACTTAATTTTTTTCTCCTATACTCCTGTACTAGCCATAGTTCTTCTCTCTGGTAGAGGGAATAACAAAGCAGTTAATTTCTTTTGTATGTTTACTTTTGCTGCCAAATACTGGTAAATGCAATTTGGAAGCTGCTTGCCAGATGGAAATAAGATGAAATTGCTCATTCATTTCCCATGACAATATGAGGATGTTTTTGTTCAGTGTGTGTACACACTTGACGGAAATTGGAGATTAAGGCTCAGGCTAAGGTAGGCTAAAGTTCACCTAAATGTCTGCTTTCTCCACACTGTAATTCAATGTACTCCTTTTTATCTCCCTTTAATTTTCATCCTCATTGTAGTCATGACTGACAGTTTTTGCTGTTAATTCTTTATTAAAATTATTCATTGATAATTTAATGAAAGAAAGGAATTTCATATGAACTGGACATTTCAGCTCATAATAAAATGCTTTAACAGCTTCTATATCATTGAATAAAATAATATATATTTTAAAAAATTAGTCATGGCCACTTCTAATGCTATTCAGGAGCTAAATTAATGAACATGTGTAAAATGATAATTTTCAAGAATAATATACACTTATTTTTTTACTACAGAAGTGCAAAAGTACTGATGGTAGATTTTTTTTCTTAATTAGGGCTCAAAAGCATTTCAACACATTTGTGTATGTTCTTTGCCATGATTATCATTAGTCTTGCTTAATGTGTTTTAAACTTACATAACATTTTGTTTAGTATACCCTGGATGGGTTTTAAGGGTTTCAAGCAGTGGGATTAGATGAGCTCCCAGCTGAAGGTCTCACTGAAGGTACAGCTGGAGCTGCACATGCTCTGGGTAATGGGAGATCAGCAGCAAACAATGCCTTGCAGCATCTTGCATCAGCTTTTTCCCTCTAACACTGATAAACAAATGTATTATTACTAACTTAATAGAGCACTAAATTAGGAAAAAGAAAGTTGTATGGTGTTGGTGTTTACATCTTTGTTTTCTGGTCTGTGTGTTCTCCTTTGGCTTTGTCATATTGGCTCCCTTTCCCTCTTTTGTCTACCTGAGATAAATTATAAAGAAAAGCCCAGCCAAAACCTTCTACAGGTCTAACTAGTGTGAGATAAATATGCATTAGTGGCTATTTTGCCATTTCAGTGACTGTTAATTGTTGGTTTGTTGGGTTTTTTTTATGCTTGTTAGTTCTTACTTCCTCCCAAATGAATGGGGATATCGCTTTAAATAACCAAGAGTAGAATTTCCTTCATTTCTTGAAAACAGAAACACCACGTGTATCTCTGCTTGTGTGTGTGTATACACACATTCCAGATAAGTCCAAATATTCATCTCAGTAAGTGTGTGTGAAATGGGATTAACCATCCTGAAGAAACACAGAGATGTAGGGTAGGGGATTTCAAATGCTTTGCATAAAACACAGCAGAGGTGCATGGGCTTGGTCTCTTAGCCCAGACATGGGGATCAGAAATACCAGAGGACAACCTGAGAGGCCCTTGGAAGAGTGAACTCTTCTGATACATGTGCTGCTGTCCTGGGGGAACCAAATACTTGGACTTGTGGGCTCTTACTGAGACTTGTGAAGGAGATACTTGTCTCTTCTGCAAAGAATGACTTGCTAGAGGGTCTGGACAGGTTCAGCCACTCGCTGGAGGGTTCTACCATCCTTCAGGGCTGCTCATGTGGTGCAGGACTGATACAGATTTGAGCAGTCAGTGTGTTCTGGGGAGTGGAACTGCTGAGCCGTGACTGTGGAAGGCTGAGTTTGCATCAAGCCATACTTAAGGTGTGGAAAAAGCTTGTCATGCTCTGAAACAAGTTGGGAGTTGGGTAGGAGCTGGACCCTGTGGAACAAGACTGCAGAGCTGGGCAGCTGACCTGTTCCTTTCAGTGTTCTATTGCTTCACCAGGTGTGGTCAGAGTAAGGAAGTTTCCCCTCTGCTGCTCGTTTTGTTTTAAACTCTGACTGTTTCTGTCATGGAAACCTGGGGATGGCAGTCACCAGCTCTCAGTGCTGTCTGCAAGGCTCGTTGGTTTGAGAAAAAAGCTGATTTTGAATGAAGATGTAAGCCAGTACTGTTATCAAAGTGCTGTAATGAATAATCACAGCACTAAACTCCAAGGTCTGTATGAAGTAATACAGCTGCTTTAGCTTCCAGATTGATTTTTCATCTTGCTTTTCTGAACTACCCTGTGCTGTCTGCTATAAAATCCTTCTTTCATCTCTCCCTTTGGTTCTGTGGCATCAAACCAGAAAGTGTCTTATGTTTAACCAGGCACTTGTGAAAGGAGAACCTGACAAGGGGCCGGAGGTTGGTCAGCGGTAGTGTATTGGATTCTGAAAGGTATCAAGTATCTTTTTAATTGAGTTAATTATTTTTCAAAATTCCATAATCTGTGGCTGTGTTACAGCTGAATCACTGCTGAAATGGACTGTGTGATCAGAGCCTCTGGCAGGAGAGGGATGAGCATGGCTTTGGAGAGCTCTCTGATGCTCCATGTCAAGCGTGGCTCAAGCGGTGGAGAGACTGTAGGAGCTGTCTAATCTATTAATTTTAGTAGTGTCTCTTTCTCCCTATGAATTTGGGCTTGGTAAGGTTGGTGTTGATCCTGTATTGTGACTTTAAGAGTCACATAAGCATCTGGTTCTAGTGTTTCTCTGGTTTTTGTGAATAGTCATGAAGTTAGCTTTGAAGTTTTGTGTGTGGAAGGATAAGAACTTTTTGGAAAGAACATCTTCTCTGGTCTTTTTCAAGTAGAAAAAATTTAATCTGACCCAGACAGCTAATATTTATTAAATGGATAGTCCATATATACATATATATAGTAGTGGTGTTATAGCCTTCAGGCTTGAGTAGGTCAGAGTGGCTGTGATTTGTTATGAAATGTTTGAATGTGTGATCTGCTGTGGTCTAAATATAGCTCCTAATTTTACAACCAGTAGAGGACTGCACCTGCATACAGGTTAGGAGGGGTAATAAGGGAAACTGGTTCTTTGGCCTGTACAGGCAGAGTTCCCCTTGTGAATTCTGCCTCAGCTCACCCTCTGTGTGTCTGTTTATAAAATGTGTTTAAACCCCAAACCACTCTTCCTTTTCTGGTACTGTAGCAGCTGAATAACTTAGCACCTGTTTTGCATTGGGCTGGTGTAGCACCTTTGCCCTTGAACTCTTGCTCACAGAGGTGTTGCTCTCACCTGGTAGATTCTCACAAATCCTTCTGATCTAGGTGAGTTATCACTGTAGGAAGTTCCCTTTCTGTGAGGTGATATTTGGTAACAAAACCATTTGTTGCTCCTGCTTTCTGTTTAACTCTGTTACCTCTGCGCTTTGCAGGCCGGGGGACTGGGACCTGTGTGTTTTATTGTAGGTGGTGACAGAGCAGGTTTGGCTTTGGTGCTCCCAGCTACTGAGAGAGTCTGGTACCCTGCAGCGGGTTGGGAGGGGGTGTGGTGTTCAGTGCTTTAAAGACTTGATCCGTGGAGATCTGGAGGGTTTAACTCTTAAACAGATCAAGTTTGCAATAGGTCACTCATCTTCTTGAATGATCTTTCTCAGCTGTCTCAGCAGACACAAATCCAGGCTTTGCAGTGTCTCCTGTGATAAAACAGAACTCGTAATGTTTGTTGCTTTCCCATGGGACAGCTAATTTTTAACTCTTGGGTGGTTTTTTGTTTGTGTTGTTGAGCACCTGGTCTTATTTCCTCATTTAATTGAGAACAATTAGTGATAAGGGTCTGATTACTTGACGAAGTGTCACTTTAGGATTTTAAATGGAGCTCATTACAGTGAAGGGGTCAGTGCTGGTGGGAATTCTGAGGTTACCTGGTGATGTGTAGCTCAGGGCTTGTACAGGCACCAAGCCAGCTGCTCATGGGAAGCTTGCAGGGAAGCGTAAGGCGAGGGGAGAGCAAGGCTTGGTTTGTTGCTGAATCATCCTTTGTGTTCAGCTCTCCCTGCCTGGGCTCTCTAGAGGCAGCTGGGGCCGAGGGCACTGCCTGGGACTGGCTCAGTTAGTGCTGGCATGACCGTGCCCAAGGTAAACTGATTATTCAGGGCTATAAACCAGCAGAATTACTTTATGCCAGATGCTTTCCTAGTGGTAATGGGTGTAAGGAGGCAAATACCTGTTTTCTATGTTGTTTTCTCTCTTATTATTGCTAAAGAGGTTGAAACAGAGATTTTGTTATTCTTCATGCTAAAAGTTAACATTTTTTCTTAGGTGATGCCTGTAATGAAACCTGTGGCGACTCATTGCAGTGCAACAAAAAATAGTGCTCAGAGAGCAGAACCATATTCAGTCTGCTTGAAACTTCATCTTAATTTGACTTTCCAGTTTTTCAGTTACTTTTGAATGATTTAAAATATTCATTAAGTTCAATTAATGTTAAGCACATCAAGATTCTATTCCTTCAGTGCCAACTATGTTATGTGATATTTAAAAGGAAATAAATCCTTGTTAATGGGTTTACTTAATGCTTAAGAAAATTCTGTGGAAATTGACTGTTTTAAGTTATGCAAAAAATCAGCTTATATTTTAGGTACTCCAATACCACAATTCTTTCCATATAATTTAAAGTGCTGAATATAAGGCTAGCAAATCTTGCTAATTGAAATGAAATCACTTTAAAATATACACTATTTTCTTAGTTAATATTGCTCTTTACAACTGGCAGTGTAAGTAATTAATAAAAACATACTTTTGTTCAGTGTGATAAATATCAAGTGATTTATGATGTTGGTTTTGGATGGAGAACTTATTAATATTATTAATGTTTCAGTAGAGGGCACTCATGTGCTTTGAGGTAACACCAAATCTCCATGTTCTTAAAAATGCTTGCAATAAATTGGAGCTCAAGTGACATTTCCTGGGTAAAAATACATAAATATTATTTGATAGTGCTTGGGAAAATTCCTTATTGTCATATTTTTATTTCTTGTTCCTTTCAATTCTGGATGTTTGCTTTGTTTGTTTGGATATTTTACAGTAGGTTGAGGCAGTGCAGTCATTTTGCCTTGAACTGATTGTTAAAAATGTATTATTATGGCTTCCTAATGGACTTGCTGTTAGCTAAGATTGAACAGTTGTAATAATGAATAGAATTTAACAAATACCTACTTTCCAGCCAAAAAGCCTGTAGAAGAATCAGAAGAAAAGAAAGCAGCTCAGTCAAAGAAGAAGATCAAAGAATTAAGAGTTTTGGATGGAAAATCTGCACAAAATTTATGTAAGTGATGTGAAGGGCATTAGGTCAATATCTAAGTAGCATCTACATCTCGCTGGTCTTAGGTTTTCTTTTCTTGTTTACATGTGCAATTGCTTTTTCTAAGAACTGCTAATTTGAGCATGAGCCTGAAATTCAGAAGTGTTTAAATACACATGTTTTGAATTCACTCTAACTTGGGGAAAATGAGAAAAAGTAACATGAAAAATGATTTAGATTTAATGAGCTACTGGGGGTTTTTGTCAGTTGATTCTCTCAGTTATTGCTCAGGGCTGAAAGTACAATTAAATGATGATCATTAGTATGGGCAAGGCACAGTGTTGGAGTTTGTCAATGGGGTTTAGAGGCCATTCCTAATTGTTCCTTCTGGTCAGAGTAAGGAAGGGATAGAGGTTCAAGAGAAGATATTATCAGATGGGCTAAATAGGTGTGAGTACTACTGCTACAAATTGTGACAAAACCAGCCCACTTGTATTATTTAACTCGCTTCTTCCCTCTTTGATTATGGGGGGAAATCAATCATTAAGAGTAGTAGAGTCTTTTATTTGAGTCAGACACACCGTAAATGCCACGAGTCCAACTGTGCCCATGGCAAGTAAGTGTGTAACCCCAAGTGTGTGCCTGCTCATTACCACATTGGTGAGCACGTTTTCATGGGCAGAACATGAACTAGGACACAATTGATAGGAGACTTCACATTTTGAAAACATGGATGCAGGATAATCAGCCATAGTAGTTAGGCTGAGTATAAAGCACTTTGTTACAACATTATGCTGATCCATCTGTTAAGAATTTTTTGTAGTTTACTGAATGGGGCTCTCTTGAGGTTTTATGACATTCTGACATCAAATTGCTTTGAGAACTCCATCTTTGAAGGGTTTGTGTTATATGCGTCTCTTGTATAAGTTCAGTTACCCTAAAAGGTGGTAGAGTTAGGACATTTTTTCTTACTTTGCCCAGCTCTTCATTGCCCCTTTGATGTGAATTTTTTTCTAGAGTATCATGTGAATATCATTTATCCACTTGCAAATGCAGTACAGCTATTCACACGTGGTTATGGAAGCCATAATAATAATAGATCAAGTCTTCTATTGGCTGAGTATGTCTGTTTAAGTAGGAATGCAGATGTCATTCATAAAGATAAGGCTTTATTGCTAAGTAACATTGCTAGGGAGCAACTGAGACTGATAAAAAGTTAAAAATGTTGTCATAGTTTCATTTTGTAGAAAGGAAATTTATTTTAAGTCACACTGCAATATTGTGCCTATCTAGCATTTGTTTTATGTGGAAGACTTCCTAACTGTGAAACACAATTTAGATGAAGATATGATTTTTGAGTTGCTAGAAATGGTTTGCCTTTGTATATCATTCTTTTTGCCCTTTTTGATTCTAATGATGTATTACTGAATTTCAGCAATATTTTTGGGTTCCTTCCGTTTGCCTTATGAAGAAATAAAAAATATCATTTTAGAGGTTGATGAAGAGAAGCTGAGTGAATCCTTGATTCAGGTATGTGAAAATACCTCTGCTTTTGGTTATAGCTCATTTTCCACGTAAAAATGGCATGAAAGGTATAAGAATCCAAGAGTCAGACTGATGTGGAGTTGCTGCAGGTCCCAGCTGTGAGTGTATGAGTTGTGTTTACTGTTTCATTGATTTCACTTCTGCTTTTGAATATGGTCACATGCAGTAGTAAAACTGCCTTTCAAAGCCTCTGTTAACAAAAGAACCTTGGAGTTTCCTGTTCCAATAGGAAGTCTTTGAGAATTCTAATTTTTCAGCTTCAAAGACAAGCTGAAGATGATTTAGACTGGTGCATAATGAAGTTTCATGAGGCTTCTAGTGGAAGAAGCAGCTCTGTAACAACTCTGCCTGTCTCTAGTGGGAGATGAAACTCCCTGAACGTTTCAGGATCCTGCTGCAACTCCAAACCTATCTGTAAATCAAACCTGCTCTCAAACTGGTTTAGTCTCATTTTGAGCCCCAAATCTCTCTCAGCTGGAGAGAAGAAAGGATGGGAGTGCAGTTTCTTTACATCCCTCTCTGATTTCTTCTGTCTAGGGGAGGGTGTTCATGGCCCCTCGTGGTCTCTGAGGAGTGACAGTCCAACAGGGAAGCATGGAAAGCCTAAAAGTTACAAAGACTTGGCTCCCCAGCAATACTGTTGTTGTTTTATTTAATATCATACAGATTGGATTCTGGCTACCACACTGTCCTTCATTTTATCCCTTCATCCTTCCCTGTCTTCTGTTTGCACCTTCATCCCATTCCCCCAAGGTTTTCTAAATTAATTTCTTCTTCCTTTTTTGGACCTGTAAAATGGTTGTTCTGGGGACTCTGGTCTAAACTGAGTTGCCTCAGTATTTGAAAATAAGTGCAAAATCCTAATTTTACTGAGGACTTTATTGATCAGAAATGTCAGATGATATGATTAAGAAGCCTACAGGTTTAGTAAAATCAGAAATCAAGGGGGAGGAAACAATGCCACCTTGGTCAGCTGAAGTGCAGAGTACTTTCAGACTGATCTCCTCTACTGCAAATGTAGCTCAGCAGAGCAGCTACACCAGTGATAGTTCAGCACTGTTTTGGTCACAAGTTAAAGTGACACCCTCTGGGCTCCTATGAAGTAAATGATCTTCATCCCAGCCAGACCTGGGTGACCACAAAATGTCACTGCAAGGTGTGTTGGGTCAAGGGTTTCCAGTCAGGAGGATAATTTTATTGCTTTTGAATAGTCTACTTCTACAACCTTATCTAAAATACTCAGTACATTTCTCAAAAATGAATTTAAAATAGAGAAGCTGAACTTAAAAACTACTTAAGATGATTGAGGGATAGAGAAACAGTCTCCAGAAGGAAGCAGAAGAGATTGGCTTGATTAGCTCAGCAATATAAATAGCTGGCAGGATATGAGCACCTCACATCTGTTGGGGAGGAGAGGGATGCGTGTGAGCATCAGGGAGAAAAGCTGAGGTGTGTAAGCAGAAGGTGATGTTAGCTCCACAATAAATGGCTGTGAATTGATCATGGATGCAGCTATGCAGAACTCAGCAGCCTGGAATCTTCAGAAAATGGGTGCTTTGGAGGTTGGTCCCTTTCTGAAGCTGCTTCCAGCAGCAGGGACATGTAGGTGATAACGTGGAAGAGATTCCTCTGTATTTCACAGGATAATTCTAGAAATCAGTGGGGTAAATGGGCTGTATCATCTATTTTGTATTCACTCTATCCTGGTTTATTCTTATCTTAATCTGCTAACTGAGCTATTAACTAACCAGTTCAACAGTTTGTAATACTACTGATTGGAAAAATTGTACAGAGCAAAGCTTGCTTTTTTCTGTGCTTAGCAAAACTCACGCTTTATAAAAATGCACATGTAGAAACTGCTTTGTTCTAAGTCAAGGCGTGGAAGTGGAATGGGTATGGCATAATGAGCAGATAGCAAAGTGCTTTTTCCATTTGCTTCTCAGGCACTTGCTTCTTGCTGCTTTTTAGACTTATGGTGTAATACTTAAATAAATTGGATTGAGTTTAAGTACATGGTAGACTATGTGCTGTTGTAACTCTTCCTCAGGGAAAGCACTCTAGGAAAAAATGTTTTCCATTCCTAGAGTGTCTTAGAGGAAGTAAGTTCTTGTAACCAGTTGTCAAGCACCATGTCTGACAGAATTCAGGACCTTGTGACAGGGAATAGTGAGTGACAGTTACAGCCTCTTAATGTCAACCTTGGATTCCTTTTAATGTTCATGTAAACCATTTTTATTTACCTTATTTTTATTTAAACCTGCATCACAGTGAACACAGCAGGAAACTGCTTCTTGAAGTACTGACAGGGATTTGAACATGTGATCACTGAATGCTTTATCTTCATTTTCAGTTATTCAGTACATGCAGTGAATGTAAACATACAGATGTGTTAAAAAAGGCACTGCAGTGAGTAGAGCCAAATTCTCCTAGTTACAAGGGTAAGATGAGTTGGTCTGTTGGCTCTGGCCCAAGAAAGAATGTGGGTGAGGAAAAATAAACAATCAAGCACATTAACAGATATTGGTTACACAGCTGAAAATCTAGCTGGGTTAGTAGTAGGTACTTGTATTTCTGCATTGATGGAAAAAGTGTTGTACAGTAAGTTTATTAATTTGCAATGAAATCTACATTTCTGACAAATACTGTGAAATTCTGGAGGACAACATTTGGTAAACAGTCCAACTAATCAAAATAGATTAAGAAAATTGCATTAGTTAATGTCTTTGATCTTTACCGGCATTAAACAATTAATCAAATGAGCAAGAATGTTTTACAGATCATTCCTTTTTTTTTTTTTTTTTTTTTTTTTTGCAAGTAGAAATCTGTGGGACATGGGTTTGGCTTAACAGGAAAGGAAACATGCTTAGTGTAAGCACAGAGCTCCAGCTCAGTTGTGTGACATGGAGGGAAATCTGATGTTTCTCTGTGCCACATGTGTTGAACTCTGCTTGCTGGGACAATCAGTAGCTCCTCAGTGCGAGTATAAAATTCTTTCTGTAACAGGGATGTTTTGTATGAGGCTGCCTGTCATCTTTATTTTGTTTTTATTAGGATGGGTGAATGTTTGATTCTTTCAGCTCGGAGAATTAAGTTTGTTATCACTTGCAAATTTGACAAATTAGACTGATGCCTTTTTCCAACTTGAGCCTTAATGTCTCCTTCAAGCCTGGCAGAGTGATCAGTAATCAAATTCTCAAAACAAATAAGAAATATTGCAAGAGTGATGGCATGATTGGGCTGGTCTAAAAAGACAGCTCTGCCTCTAATAGTACAGATTTTTTCCAGTTAAGGTTTTTATAGCTGAAAAAAAAGTGCTTTTGCAGTGCTAGTTGCTTTTTTAACAGGCACATAACTTTTCCTATTGATGCTTGCTTGAATATAAATTTGGGTTTTTTTCCCTTGAAATCAAAACAATAATGTAATTCTTTAACTGGTATATATATATGAAAATTTAAACACAATCTACACTTTTACTGAGTATTTAATAAAAAAACTATTCTTCAGTCTTAATATAAATATTTTATATGTTTAGCATATCTGTATTTTGAGCATTTAATAACTCACAATTTTCTTTGGGGACATGAATAAGATTTCAAGCAAGTTCAGCTTTTTCCTGAGCTCCTGTATATTTGCCACCCAAAAGATCTGTACAATTTTGGGATGTTGACCTTTTTTGTGTAAGGTATTTTTAAGTGTACTCTGTGCACAAATACTTTGAATGTCTAATGATTGTAATATTTTTTTTTGCTAGTTTTGTCATGTTTTACACAGACCAGTTATTTCTTGATTAATATTTAATGAGTGAGATGCAACCATTGGGGCAAAGAGATTGTCAACAGAAAAAAACTCCTTGATGCTGTCAGACCCTGAAAAATTATACTCCAACCTTTTAATACATTCTTCAAATCAGAGACTGTAGCAGAGGAGTTGATGTCTGTATTAAATAATTGCTGCTTTGATTTGATGTTTATATAATGTTAAAGCTGCATAAATAAAATAAGCGTCCCCTAATTTCCTCGTGCATTTCCATGTTGTGGTATTTTAGGTGTGTTATTTTTAATCTCTGAGGTAGTTTAATGTAACAAATTTGATATAATGCCTTGTTTGTTTTAGAACCTGGTGAAGAATCTTCCTGAGCAGAAAGAACTCAATGCCTTAGCTGAATTAAAGGATGAATATAACGATCTTGCTGAGCCAGAGCAATTTGGAGTTGTGGTATGTATTAGTGCAATGATTGACTTCAGAGTTCCATTTTGTCACATAAAAAGAAACAAATTTAGGGATAAAATCTTTTTGTTAGTGTTTTGCAAGACCTGCAGTAGGAAAAAGTTGCTGTAATAATCAAAAAATCTCTTTAATATGTATTAGGCCAACCTGGGCAGGGCCCTGACCAACCAGGGTTGGAACCAGATGGTCCTTAGGGTCCTTTCCAATGTGAACCCCTCTGATTCCATGATTCTGGGTGGTTTTCTGGAAGGAATTACAGTAAGCCATTAAAAGCAACAGGCACTCCTGTGCCAGACCAAGTCTTTTGTCTGCGTGTCTTGCCTTGAATGTTTATTAAATGGCTCTGAAGAACCCTCTGGCTTCAAGCAGATAAATTTCCAAGAGTCCATAAAAGACCTAGTTATTCCATGCCATTGACAACTCCAATAAATTTGAAAGAGCTACTGTGTCCATATCCATATTTGATATGTATGTATGCATACACATATAAAATATCTGTATTTATACAAACACAAACCTGCAAAACAGCTCGAGGAGAGGTGTGAATTTACATGAGAACTGAGCTGGAGCTGGTGTTCTGCTCTTTGCAGCAGCCTTCAGTCCCTGGATCTGTTCAAGAGCAGGGCTGCTGAGTGTTAGAATGGCTGGGCCCTCTCTTGGAAGGAAATGCCAGCATTTGCAGAAGTTACTTAATCCACGCTGGTGGCTGATGGTGAGATACTGACTGACTGCCAGGCCTTGGGAAGCGCTTTCTGCCTGGCCCTCCAAAGACCTCCTAAGTCTTTAGGCAAATGAGTTCCTGTTTTCACTTCCCTTCGTCAGCCTAAGAGATTAGAATGATGATGAGAGCCTCTGTAACGTGCTCAGGACTTATCCCCAACTCCACAGGAGCTACGTTTGCTCTTGCTGGATTTTTGAGGCATTATGTACATTAAAATGCATTAAAGCAGAAATAGAGGCCTCTTAAAAGACTTTTTTTTTTCTAAAAAGCTCTGATTTGAGCATAATTTGGCTTCAGAAGTGCCTTTTGAGTGATTTTTTTTTTTAATTATTTTTCAGTTGGGGAAGTAACAGAATATGATTTGTCCTAATGAGATTTTGGTGGAGGATTTAGAAAATGAAAGGTATCAACGGCTTCTTCTGAAAAACTTTAGCCTATTGATTTCCTTTTTTTTTAATACTTAATGGCATGAAGTTCCAAAAATCTTTTCTTTCCAAACAGAGGTGAGGAATTTTGATAGAAGCGATACACTAGTTAGTCTCATTGCAAGAACTGCAGTAGTAAAACATTACCATTTATTGATCAGTAACAATCTAAAAATCTCTATAAATACATATTTGCTACTTTCTTTGAAGCAATAATAGCATGCAATATATATTTAAAAATATAAACATATCAATCTATTATGTCTTTAGACAGACCAAAATTTATCCATGGATATATTGTGTGTGAGAATATATTGTGATATATGCATATATATATATATATATACACACACCCACCTCTGTATGTGTATCTTCCCCCCTACCTAGATATTGTCAGACAGTGAGAAATTACTCAGGTTTTGTGCAGGGAGAGTATCTGGAGTGTGTTTAAGGGAAATGCACAATGGAAGCAGGTATTGGTGGAGGGATCAGGACAAAGGAAGCCTCTGATGTCTGGGAATTCTATTCAGTTACCTGCTTAAAATCAGCAAAGAAATTGGCCAAATTGTGCATAATGACCTTGATTTAAAGACGTTCCTCTGTTCTATTGCTGTAAATTCCTTAGTGTTTCACCCTGGTCTTGATAACTTGGATCATTTCCCACATTGATCCCTCCTTCTGACGCACATTCTCTTTTTTGGCATCATCCCTGGCTTGTCTGGTATTTCTGGGTTAACATGCTGCTTTCCATCTCTGGGGCTCAAGGATTCCTCTGAGTTAGGATTCCTGCTGGACTGAAACTGGATGGGCCTTGCTTTTCCCTTAGCTTCTTGAAAAAGCCACAGAAGTGCCCTCATTGCCCAGCAGTCCCATTATGGCCACGATCACTGTGGCACTGATTTGTGTTCCTGAGGAAACACTGACTGTAGGAAGTTGAGAGAGTTTCCAAGTCTTAATGTGACATTAATTAGCAGAAACTGCTTAATCAAACATCTCCAAATGGTGCTGTTTGCCTTATGCAGGAGCCAAGTTTCCTGAAGCTTGTTTGCTTATTCAGCTTTACCATCTGGGGTAATAAAAAGCAGTGCTTGTCCTTATGGGTCCTGCTTCTGTCTCATTTCTAGAGGCCTCTAACTGCACTACTGGTGCTCAAGTGCTGGGTTTGTTTCTCATTTTGATATCATTGAACTATGCATTAAAGTGGAAGAATTGCAGCTGAACCTAAATTCTTCACTTGACTGAAGTTCTTTTTTCCTATGTGTCAAATAAATTTTGGAGTTTTGCATTAATAATAATCTTAACCTTGATATTAGGAATAGAAGATAGACTGTCTTAAATTATATTTATAGTGTGTACCCTTATTTTTATGTAAATTTAGGTGTGTTAATTATTAAGATATGTTAATTGGATAATCACTTTGCCCATCAAATTTAATAAAGGTTGGAATAAGTTGCTTAAAATTTGTGAAGAAAAACCATACTTAGTAAATGATTAACTTATTCGAAGAGACCGATTAACTTAATATTCAGCTGATTTGTAAATGAAAATTAGAACTGCATTTTAATTTAGATGACATGTTAAAATCAATTATATATTCTGATTAGTTACTTGGACTTTGTGAAGTTACATCCTGGGATCAAAAAAGGCATCACAACTTCCTGTAAAGGAAAGTTTGCATTGCTGTTGAAGTAGAGCAAGGAAAACAGATTAACTCACTAGGCAGAATGTTACCTGAACTCTAAATGTAAGCCTTGTGGTCAAGAGTTAATTTTTTTGTAGTATGGGAACAGCTGCAACTTCAGTAAGGAGCTGCATTTCCATTTCTGTGCCAGATGAACATTTTCAGTATTATAAAAGCCTAAATTTGACCAACTTAGTTGTATAAACTTGCATATTCTGCGACCCTTTTTTTTCCTGTCTAACCAGCTCAGCTGTCATGAGTAGTCCTGGCTGGGAGGCAGACAAAGTGGGGAGAATGGTGCAAGTTTATTGCACCTCCATTGGTTTAGACTCATTCAGTCTTTTAAATTGAATTTATTGGCTGCTTGTTTGGCCTCATTGTAATTTCGTGAGCTGCTGCAGAATGAATCTTCCTAGAACATTGCTGGGGAAAAAAAGGCAACTTCAGTATAACATAGGTAAGAGGCTAAGTTGTCTTAGTAAGTTGACAAATTTTTATTAGAGGAATGTCATCTTTTTCTTAGCAAGTGAGGCAAATTTAATTGTGCTTTTTGCCTTTCTCCAGTAGCCTTTGATCCTTGTTTTAATACAGGGCTTGAGAATTGAATGATGATAATAAAGCATAAAGAACTGAATAAAGAACTTGATTGGGTAGGGAGTTCAGACAAGACCTTTATGAAAGCCCAGAAGGGGAAATAATGACATGCAGCCCAGCACTGACAGTCAGCTGGAAAAAAAAATATCCATTTCCTTGCTTCTTTAACTGTTTGCAGCAGAAGCCAATGCTTGCTGTCCATGCACCTGTTTGAATGTCTTATTTCTTATATGCCTTTGACACTAATTTTATTTAGAGCCATAAAGAATTTGAGCTGTCCAGGTACATGTAGGTTTTGCACCATACCTAATTCTAGGAGATTCCTCGAAGTTCAATATGTGTTCACTCTTTCTGAGCCACTGAACACGTGGATTTAGAAGCAGGCACTCAAAAGGGAAAACCAGAACAGCGTGGGGCTGGAGGAACCAAAATAACATTTGTGGCCTTCATCTACTGATACCTAAAGGGTATTATGTGTATTAAAATGTTCTGGATTTTAAGGAAACAACCCACATGAAACAGCTCTTAGGAAATTATCAAGATAGTTTTAAAATATTATGTAGGTCAGGGAGTGAAATTAAAACTCACTGCTGGTTTGGTGGCCAAAAGCTAATAAATGATCAGTGTTCCATGACACTGCACACTATTAAAAAAAGAAAGGACACTTCTCTGAAGTATTGTAAAGGATTATTCTTCACAAATGTTTGTCACACTCTCCTGTGAGCTTATCCATGTTTTGTTGCACTCTGGTTTTGGGATCTAAAGCTTTCAACAACTTTTTCTGTGCCGTTTTGAGTAAAAACAGCAATTGGAGATTGTTCTACAAAAGTTAAAGCAAATTATGTGATTTAATTTTAATTTCCATCTACTGCAGATTAGTGTAAGTAGATCCTTTCAAGGCAGATGTTTTCAGTACGATATTTCTGAAATACAGAATGATTAGAAGAATAATGTTTCAAGACTTTCAGTGATTTTGACTTATGGAGGCTCAGAGAGAAATTTGTGACAATGGAGATTTATAAAAAAAGATCACTAGCTATGCTGAAATGCTTCTTTTCTGATCCTTTCCTTTCCCTTGTTCCAGCCTGATCATAGGAATTGTTTGAGACCATCTGGAGCGCCTTCCATGTTTGTGTTCATTTTAGAATGAATTCATTATTATTCAGACCACTCAAGTCCTTCCTGTGAAAGCTGCTGCTGCTGGTAGCTGTTGGGAGATAACACCAGTAGAAAAATCGTGGTTCCTCAAAGGACCATGGTAAAATTTTGGCCAACAGAGACAGGAGCACATGGAAATCTTTGTTTTGATAGTCAAGATCTGTGCTTTGTCACATAACAAAGCTTCTTTTGCTAAGTGCTTCAGGAACACCACTGATGGTGAATCCATTGGGGAGGAAATCTTTCTGTGTTCTGCTAAGTAAAATGAGATAGATTTGTAGCATAATCATTCTTGCAATTAAATTAAAAATTTTAAGTGGTTTAAAAATTCTCAGTACATATTTTTCTCCTAATTTAAATTTCTCTTGTGAATTACAGTGTGCTAAGTGGGAGGAAATAACTCTGATCACTTGTGCAAAGTATGAAAGACATGGCCATATTTTGTTATCTAGCCTGGTGAATTTGGTCTTGGGGATTTAAATTAATGAATCAGGATTGTAGATTATTTTTAGTATCTCTGTCATTTACCATGTTACAACTTCATGATTTATAACCTCCCATCTCTTATCAGAGCAGGAAGGAATTAGTGCTGTGCTCTCTTTTGCCAAATGTCTGAAACAGAAAGGAGGTAGGACCCTGGGATGCTTGGAAATACAAGATAGGCAATGAAAACATACAGAAACTGTAGGCTTGCTGACTGCACAGCATTGGGGGTTTTAATAGAGGCTTTTTGCATAAATAAGCATTTGGTTTTTTATGTTTGGATGTAATGTTTGGCACTTTGCAGATGAGCTCAGTGAAAATGCTGCGGGCGCGGCTCAATGGGATCCTGTTCCGGCTCATGTTTGAGGAGCATGTGAACAACATCAAACCTGACATCATGGCAGTGACTCTGGCCTGTGAGGAGCTCAAGAAGAGTGAAAGCTTCAGCAAGCTCCTCGAGTTGGTGCTGTTCCTTGGGAACTACATGAACTCTGGCTCCAGAAATGCACAATCCCTCGGCTTCAACATCAGCTTTCTCTGCAAGGTAAGCTGCAGCCATAAAACACTGAAGTGCAGCTCTGTGAAACTCAGGACACAGGAGAAAGTACCCAAAGCAGGGAAAAGCACTCAGTCAGTGTAATCTACTGACTGCACCTCTGTGTTTAATAATGGACAGGGAACTACAGAGTGAGTGTTCCCAGGCTGGTCCCTGCTCCAGCTGTCTTGGTGCAGTGGGGATTTAAGGCAGTTTCATTGTGAGTCTGTTCTGGACTGCAAAGTAGAACAAATGTTTTCAATCTGACTTTGTTTACTTACCTTGTCAATAGAATATACAGAGCCTGTGTGTGTCAAATACCTCGTTACTCCTCTGTCTTTGCATCTCCCACCCAGCTGTCCTTCAAGCACTTTCACAGAAATAAGGAGCTGTGTTAAGGATGAACACGGTTTAACCTTTAACCAAAGCTGGACTTCAATTGTGGCAGCAAAATGTGGGATGCACCAAGAACTCCAGAATCCAGAGCAGTGAGATATTAGTGTGCAGTGCTTGTTTGTGTATGGGGTAAAATAAATGTGTGTAAGGTCGTGATCCAAACGTCACTGTCTCAGTTCAAAAAGCACACTTGAAAGTATCTTTATTTTAAGGACATGCAATGATTGTAAATGGATCCAAAAAAAAAAATAGCATAAAACTTGCAGAGGCTTTTCTTCTGGTCTAATCAGAGGATCCAGATTTCAGGTCCTGGTTTTAGGCACCATGAGATGTGGTGCAAACCTCAAGATTTCAACTTGGGGGAAAATCATATTTCAAACACAGCAAGTGTGATCTGGCACATTTCAGCAGAGAAAGGCTCTGCTTGCTGTGGTTAAATGCAAAGATGTTGCCAACTTCTGATAAAGTAAAAATCATCACCTGAGAAAAATTTTCATTCTTTAATAACTCTATTAAAAGAGAAGGCAAGTTGAAGGATTTTTGTCATCGATCTCCTGCTGCATTTTCTTTGTGGTAGTAGCAGAATCTAAAGGGAAATGAATGTTTGAAGTAGAACACTCATTACCAAGTGGGAGGGGAGGTGATGAGTGTGCAGGAGTGGTGCTGCAGCAGAGCAGGGCTGGGAGCAGGAGCTCCTGCACTCCAGGTGATGGATTTCTGAATTGCTGTCAGCAGATCTTGCCTGTTGGCACAGCTGATGCAGACTGACTTGTCCTGCAAACTGTTCTTTATTGAACTGAGGAATTGCTGAGGCCAAGTTACCTGTGCTTACCGCTAAATTCCTCTGGAAATAATGCAGACAGAAATCTATGGCTATTTAATTAATTTAATTCAGCATTACCCTCAGAAACAAAATCTGCTTGTTAACTTCTAAAAATTTGTTTTCAAGGTAGATATTTCTGAGGGAAATGTCCTTTTCTGTTTTGCTTTTTTTCTTTCACCCCCTCCCTGTGAGATTTGGAGAAAATACTCAAAAACTTTTTGCGTAATGAAATCAAATGCTGGCAGTGCTGCTGCATTTAGGTAACCAGGTATGTTTTGTGATAAGGTCATGGCTAAAAATAATCACAGACATTGATGGTGATTGAAACAAAAAAGATCTTGCCAAGATCCAGACATGAAATTGTATCATTAATATCTCCATGTATTGATTGAACCTTATGAATTACCAGTGCTGACTTCCAAACTCAGAGCATGTCAGGAAGTTATGGAAATGTGGATCAGTTTCCCTGGACAGTGTGACACGTGCATTGTTTACAACTGAACTTTATTGTTTATTTTCCATGTTAAAAGATACTTTCTTTTATTTAAAATAATTGGTTTATGTATTTACCATTCTAATTTGAATTAGATTAGTATAATAGTTTGCTTTTGCAGGACTTACTTTTTCTCAAATGTTTTTGCACCTGTACATATCCTTTAGTATCATATTGAGAGAGGCTGCCCTCCACTCCATTGGTGTTTAATTTTAGAAATGAGGTGTTTACATAGTATTTTCAACACTTTTTAAAATTACTGTTGATCATCCAAATTTATATTTGGGTAATGGATTTCTTTGTGTATTGATTATTTTCAAGTGATAATTGAATTTGGTTCCTCTGTTTAGAAGCATTTAAACTCTGCCCTCTCCTTTCCACTCAGAAGAGTAAGATGACTTTATTGGCTTTGTTTCTGAACTAAGACTATGGTTTTCAACTGTTGTGAGGAGTGTAAAATACTAAACTATCAGATGGGGATATCTTTTACAAGCACCAGCTTTAATATCTATTTACAGCCACCCACCAGCTTTTTTCATTATTCAAACAGTCTCAGAATTTATGATTGTTGGTCACTAACTGGCCCTCACTGAGAAGATGAAAACTTGGGCATGTGGAAGCATGGCAGGGGGTCCTGTTCACTGACACCTTGCTGGGAATTAAAATTTCTAATTTATATTTCTTGGCTGAAGAAGGCTCTGATAGAAATAAGTGACATCTAACAGCAAGAGCAAGGTCTCCTTGGCAGTGTCATGTGCTTTACGGGATGTCTGGATGCTACTAAATTTTTAAAGTTGTGTGAATATTGAAAGTTTTTTTGATTTTTAAAATTTTAATTGTGTGTGACATCAATTTGAGAAGGCACTGCAACCATGCTAGAAGTTTTCCTTGGATAATTTTAAGGTGTATTTATTTTTTTGTTCCTAAGGAATGTATTTCAGTCTTCAAGCTTGTCTAGCAGAATTTGGGAGCCTTTATTTTGTTTCTTGATATAACAACTCCTTTTTTAGACCAGTGACTATCATTTAGTGGTCTTTCTGCTCATGATAAGAGAATTTTATATTTTTTTTTGTCAGCTGTCAGCAAGGTAGAAGATGTCTGTGTGCACATTTTTATGAATACACACACTTCATGATGAGGAATCCTAATGTGATGAATTCACTTTTCAATAAAACCAGAGTTTTGTATTGATTTTTTTTTGCTTGTTTCTTGAACAATCTTAAAATTAATTGTCTGTTTACTAGATGTAGTACTTACATTATACAGTCTGAAAAAAAAGTAAAAAGGCAAGTATTGATCTGGGTAAATGTTTGGTTTTGGAAAATAAATGTTTTTACAACAGAGCTGGTCATTTCATACACAGAAATCTGGTTCTGTTACAACTTTTATTAAAACATGGTAAAGAAAGTAAAGCACAACTCCAGCCTGTCTGGTCTGAGCTGGAAGGCTAATGACTGAATAGTAATTGCAAATCCTTAAAAACAGATTATCTCTCTGGGTGTTATATTGCAGCGTATGATGTTATTGAAGGTAGAAATGATTTGTAAACGACCTGTGGCAGAAGGCAGAGAACTTAATTTTGTTCAAATAAGAGACATCACCCTCAGAATTTATGGGATGTATCAAGCCTGGCAAGGGAGACCAGCTATTCCCATGTATGCACTGGAGCATCTTCACTGCCTGAGCATGAAATGCTCTGTAAAAATAGAAATATTGCAGGAGAAGTGCTCAGGCTGAGGGAGGCTGCTGCAGTAATTCACTCCAGGTAAATCTTTTGCTGTGTTTGTTTAACATGTACAAAGGATCCAGCTGCTTTTGGAACCCCCAGTGCGGCAGGAGCCTCCTCAGGAGTTCCAAATTCTGCTCCAGGGGAGTGGAACTGAAAGGAAAGAGGTTTGTTGTAGGAATGTGCAGGTACAGCTCCCGGTCCTGTGGTGCTGAATTAAAGTGAAGACCAACAGCTCAGTTTTAATCAAGCTTTTGCAGCGTTCTGGCTGGATCAATGTGTGTTTTATCTGTGAAGTGCTATTATGTTCTATTGTTCATAGTGCAAATAGTGCGAGACGAGCTGTTTATCCAGTCTGAGGATTACTGCTGAGGGTACATGGACTGTCCAGCAGCCCTTGTTCTGGCAAGGGGGGAAAGATTTCTAGGGTAGGAGGTGGTCTATAGTCTCATAAAAATCAATAGAGAGCTTTTTATAGCTATAATAAGGCGTCGCTCTAGTGATGGTTCATGCAGAAATTTTTCCTTGCATTGGCTGTTGTGTTTAACCCCCACACCTGCAGGCTGCATCCAGAAGCACCTGGGGTGAACCCAAACCCATCCTGGCAGGGGGTTAAGGTGTGACTGGCGTGGCTGAAGTGCTTTACTCTGCATAAGGGGAGAGTTTTGTTATGCGGATGTTTTTTGGCTTACAGAATTAAACACCTTGCTCTGTGTCTCCCTTGATTTGAATGGCTGTGCTGTGTTATGCTCTGTGTATCTTGGCCTTTAATCCTTTCCCAAACAGTGGATCTCATGGTATTGACCCTCCAATTGATGCTTCAGCATTCAGCTGGAGCTGCTTTCTGTAACCCACACTGATCTACTAATTTATTTAATTTATTTTTAAACTAAATGTGTTATTTCCAAATTCTGTCTCCCAGGTGAAGAAAGGCCATAGACTCAAAAACCTGTATTTTAAAATTTTAACACCACAGTGTTAAAAATTTATCCTGAATGATAGAATGGTAGAATATCCTGAGTTGGAGGGGACCCATGAGGTTCATCAAAGTCCAGCTCCTGGTCTTGTAAGCACAACTTAATGGGCTCTTTTTTCTTTTCATCAACTTGGCTGTAGTGTGTAGAACAGCAGAAATCAGGCTAAGCCATTAGGTTCTTCACAAGCCAAGGAATATTATATCTGTTGGGCAAAATTCCTGCAAGTAAAAAACTGAATATAGAAAGTACTGCATTAAAATGGTGAGCAGGTTATTGAATATGAGTATATATGGAATCCAAGTACAGTATGGGAACACAGAGACTGTAAAGACACAGCCATGGTGTCACCTGTCCAGTTCCTACCTTTCATTTCTGGTTTTTTATTTAAATGGGGTGTGCTAATCTACACTCAAACAACACCTGTCTTATTTTTCATTATATGAGTTGGCTTAGGACTTGATTTTTAAATTACAGATATTGATTCTAAATATCAAGCAGACCTGTGTGTATCCATTGTGTTAAACGTAAGGATGCACATAGCAGAGACTTGTTTATGACTGGGCCAAAGAAGTGAACTTGTTCGAGGTCTGAGTAAATGTCTGCTACAAGGTGCTAATACTGACTCTTGTTATGATGTTGCTGTTGGTGGCAAAACATGTTTCTGTTGTAATTTGAAAGCAAAATAATTTTGTCCATTTAGAAAAAACCTGCTTTATCCACTTGATGATGTCAGAGAGATCAAAGACTGCAAATCCCACTACTGTTGTTCACAGACAAATTGAAATGCAATTTCTTTTTTCCATGCAGATGTTTAGCCACTAAATCTATGATTTTTTTCAAGTCAGAAGAACTTCTGTGTATGTAACACATGAAAGCCCTTTAACTGCATACCATTACTGAGCATTGTTTAGTCTTTAATCGTTGAATTGGTATGAATTAAATTGCTTTCTTAATTGCCTAAATACCTTATATTTTTAAAAGCCTGTTTTTCCACTGCACTCATTTATTCTTAACAGGGTAATCCTTAAAGCTGAAAGGCCTCTATTAAATTGAACATCGATGGCAAGCCTGTCATGAGGATTATAGAATTAGAACTTCAAGTGATTTAGAGAATGAGAAAACAAATAGGAGATTTTACACACGCATTTATGTATTCTTCTTAAATAAATCCTTTATTTCATTTGTTGTGTATGTTGCAGCTTACTTCTGTGTAAGAACTGTGCTGGATGAGTAAGGGAAATGCTGTTAAAACAATTCTTTCCAGATGTATTACTAATCCTCTCTGTCACGTGAAGTGTACGCGTCTCAATCTCTTACCTACACCTACTCTTGTCTGTTGCTGTTGTGAATAAGAGGAAATCTCTGCTTCTGCTGGATCTTCCATCAACTCACACATTCCTTCTTTACATCTGCACAAAAATGGGCAAACTAAGAAATTTGGTCTTAAATTCGTTCTCTCATTCTCTTAAGTTCCTGATGTTCCTTTGTCTGGACACGTGCGCTCTGCCATGGAATTTAGCCACGAGCTTATTGGAAACATGCCACTGGTCCTGTATTCTAACAATTATTTCAGGTTTTGGGGTTTTTTTTTGTTTTTTTAACTAAAAAAACTCATTTCAGCAGTTCATGCACTCAGGCTAACAGAGAACAGTGTCTTATCACTTCCAAGAATACTGATGTATTTCAGGCCACTAAAAAGCGCCTCTGCAGTTGAAAGAACAGCAAAAATACACAGTTACCTGTTACTTCACCTTGTGCACAGTTTTCCTGCAGTTTTTCATAAATACAGCTGGATGTATTAAATTTCCTTTACCTACAGTCAGGATTACCTTTGCTTTTTTTGTGGTCATTCTGTATTCTAGTAAGGGTTCATTTATTTTGTGTCTGTATAGAATTGGTCTCAAAATCTTCAGCCTAAAGCAGCGTGGTTTAGATTGTGCTTCAAGAAAAAATTGTGGATTTACAACAAGGAGTTAGTTTAACCTGACTGGTCAAAATACAAATTCTGACTGTTAGGACAATGTCCAGCTACGGAGCATTTCAGGGATTTGCATTGAAGGAATATTCTAAATTCTGGTCTGTTTAATCTCTGTTCACAGCTGGTTTTTATTTGGGGGGATTCTGAACTGGCAATACTAAAATCTCAGAACTTTATGGACTGTCTTCAGGTTTTGTTCTCATCAAAACTAATCATTCTTTTTTAAAATATTTCATAAGGTAGATTCCTTTTGTAGTCCTAAATTATGGAGAATTCAAGAAATTTCATTTTTTAAATGTGTTTATTTGCAGGCAACCCGTGTAGGCAACGTTTTGCTTATGAGTCGACATCTACAATATTCACTTTATTGAAGCATTTTTTTCTCATTGTTTTCACCTGTGTTCACTTTTCAGATTCGAGATACAAAATCATCAGATCAGAAAACGACCCTGTTGCATTTTCTGGCAGAAATCTGTGAGGAGAATTACCGGGACATCTTAAAATTTCCAGATGAATTGCAGCACGTGGAGAGTGCAAGTAAAGGTAAGCAAATGGACAAAGCACCTAAAGGTAACAGTTGTTTGCTTTGACATTAAATGCTTCCAGCATCTCATTTGAGGTTGTAGGATTATGTAAACTGTAAGCATTGATAATCCACGTGGATTGTGCCTTTCTGGTATTTATTGAGCTGAGAAGTCAGGAGGGAAAAGCAGTAATAGAGCAACTCCTCTTCTTCTGTAGCGGGCTGTGAAAATAAAACAGTGTATTTCAGTGAGGTGCTTGAAAAACCACGGCTCAGGAGTTGCCAGCAGTGCAGTGATGGTGTTCAGTGTCCCATTAAACCTCTGAAGAGTGAGCACTGTGTGTGCACGTGAGCCTTCACACACAGCGAGTTCCTCGTTTCCACACCTGATAGAGAATAGCAAACATGCTTTGGAAAAATCCCAGGCTGCACAGGAAATAGATAGAGTTTAATTGTGCTGCCCTGCACAAATTAATACTTTATTTGTGGTCAGTCAGCAGCCCAGGCTGGTGGCTGTGGTACCTTAGTTCATCTGTTGGGCACGTTCTCATGGGACACAGGCTGTGCTGCTTGGCACATTGCTGCTGAGTTATTGATGGCAAAGGTAGGTGGTAGCTGAAGATAACAAACTTTTAATTAGCCTGGGCATTAATGGTCCATCAGAAGATAAATACCTGGGTAGCACCAGAATATCAAGGAAAATAGAGGGGAGAAATAGTTGGATAAACATTTCCATTAGCTCTGTCCAGGTTTGCTCTCGGAAATTTTTGTCTCCTTTTTTCCAGGGTTATCAGTCAGTGTCTCTCTTCAGAGCAGTAATTAGCTGTTAGACAGATACTTTATTAATTAGGCCATCATTTGCTTTCAGTTTGTGTTCTTCTGTCTTAACCTGTCTGGTGAGAGCAGAGCTCTTGTTTCCCCGAGGGACCTGGGGAACAGTTCATCCATCAACCCAACTTTGCCATTGTTTCATCTCAGACTTCTTCACACTTTTATGTGTCTGTCTTTGTCATACAATTTTTTTGCTGTTTCTTGAACTTTGCATGCACCTTTCCATATTTTTTTCTGTATATAAATTGTATTTTATTTGTACTGATGAAATGTGTCCCTGCCACCCTTTGCTGCAGGGTGGTTCATAGGCCTGAGTGCCTATGGACGAAATGGGACTGATCTGGGATTAGTGGGGTGTCTGTGCAAGGCCAGGAGCTGCACAGGATGATCCTTGTCATTCCCTTCCAGCTCAGGATATTCTGTGTTTCTGTGGTGGACTAATGCAGTGATTAATTTATTTATGCAAGTAGCAGTTGGGTATCTTATCTAAATTCCAAAAATGTTTTCTACCACTTGATAATTCTTTTCTTGAGGTGACTTTTAATTTTTTTCTTCCTTTCTTTGTAAAGTCTTCTGGTTTACCAGGCACTTTTGATGATCTTTTATGAATTTTCTTCTGTGGCTGACACTTGACCTTGCAGCTTTGAGATTTTTATAGTTTGATTCAAAGGCTCTGATGTTCTGTAAGTTGACTTCAGGAATTAAACTGAAAGAGTCAGTAAAGTTTAGTTAAGCTGTAGCATCCTAAACAGAGAAAGCCTGTTAATGGGAGCAAAGCCTCTAATAATTCTGATGCTTAGAACACATATGAAAAAGATTTTATTGCAGTTAAATTTGTTTCATTCTGTAACATAAAAGCTGCATTTCTTATAAACAGCAATGACTTCTAGCAGAGCATAAATTACTGTTCATTTTTAATGACCAAACCTTCCCTTTTGGCCCTTCTTTGCTTTCTGGTGCAAAGCAGAGTTTTGGCAGAATAACCGGGATTTGTGCACGTTGCTTCAGCTGTTCCCCATGGTCCTTCTTGGGGTTCATTAATTGTAATGTTCATCTGCTCTCTCACATGTGGTGCTTTTTTTGTGTAGGAAGTTGAAGTGCTTTGCATGCAAGAGATATTGCACTTCCTATTTATTGTTTGGTGTTTTATAAACCAGTGGTTTCGGGGATGGGCAGTTGGGTTTATTTTTCCTGTGGGAAGCCTCTTTTGAAAAAATGGACTGGATATGAGGATGCTGGCATCAGTTAGTTATTCATAAAATAGGAAGAAACCTACCAGCAAATATTATCTCTGCATGAGTTTTAAATAAGGAAATATGAGCTAGACAGGTGAGTGTCATTACTTGAGATGGATGCTGGTACTTTTCAGTCAGGAGGCAGCCTCGTAGTTAGGACTGTACATAACCTTCCAACTGCTACACTTGGCATCTGCAACTTCTTTTAAATCTTGGCTGCATATTCTCAGTTCCCTGTAAAGAAAAAAACTCCTGTTCAGCTTTAATTTTCATCTAAGAATAAAGAATCAGCATCTGAACAATGGCTGATTTTTTTTTTAATGAAGAGCAGATAAAGCATAAAACTGGATTTTAATATGAAAAGGTCAATGGGATTAGATGAACTGCCTATGCATGTACTAAAATCTTCAATAATCTGATATAAGGTATAATAAAATAGTTAATCTTTTTAAAGATGGAAGATCAACCTGGAGGTTTATGAAAACTAAAAATAAATTAGGAAACAGTTTTATTCTGGAAAATATGAGCAAAGGTCAAAGTGATTAACGATCAAGAGATCATTGGAAAAGCATTTCTTCTTCCTGGAAGCAGACTGTGAAAGGAAAACCAATCAAAGCTCACAAGGTTGTGACGAAGTGCATTGTTTGATGTCAGTGAAATTCCCTTTCATTCCCATCCCATATTGGGGTTCAGTCAAATATCCAAATAAAAGCAAGAGGTCAGAATTTCTAGACACAATCACGTGGTTAAAAGTATAGTTTGGAATTACTTAGAAAAGAAATGTATTTTTCAAGTCAAGTCTCTCCTGAGTGTCAAGCCTCCTGGAAGTCATAAAAATGAAATAGGTAACACACAAAATTCAGATGATTAAAATAAGTTAGCCATGTCTTTCATAACAATAACTTAATTTTAGATATTAAGAGCGATAGTTTTAAATTCCAGTTCATGATTCAAACATTGTGCCTGTAAATAATAAAACATAAAAACAAACCATAGCTGTGTCTCCATCTGTTGAATATGCAGTTCCTGATGTACCTGTTACCTGCTTGCTTTGTCTGCCAGCGGTGAGAGTCACTGGGCTGCACAGAGTCACAGCAAGTTGAGATGAACTGTGAAAGTGGTGTAGATATATTATATATATATATATATATATCTTAGTATTTTTCAGTAATAATGAGGGCTTTTTTGAGCACTTAACATTCTGAATTCTTTGCCTGACATAAAGGTGTGCTGCTTGATAATTCTTTTAAAGTGTTGTTAAAAGTAAAATCAAGTGAAAGGGGCCTTGTGGGGGTGAATTAGGTCTGTGCAGTGGACTAAAAAGTACCAATAGCACCAGCACAGATTTGTCACTTATGTGGTCATTGAAATTTATTTCATTAATTTGCAAGCATATGATTCTGATGGTTGAGGCATCTCTCTAGAAAGGCCATTAGCAATCAGATACACTGTGGAATACAAATGTGTGTATACTTTTTTATTACAAATAGTGTAATAAAATATTAATTTTAAGATTTTATACAGGTACTTCACTGTGATTTAATGGCATAATTTTAGAATGGGGGAAATATTTTAAAACATCCTGTGCAACTGTCACTTTGAAGTATAGCAATTTAAAACATGCTCATAAGCAGCAGCCATTTTTCTGTCAAACAAAAGTTTTATAGTTTGTTGCAGCAGAAAAAAAACTATTTTAGCATAGAGATCTGCAGCATTCCACCTTGCACAGTTTAAATTGCTGAAACAGATTCTGCCCAACCTGGCACATGAGTGGTATAAAGCAGACAGTGTTTTGTGGCAGGAAACAGTTAATTCTGGCACCTGGGACTTTTCTCTAATGGCATCTGAAGCTGCTGGCATTTTGCATCGTAACCACAAGTTGTACAGAGACTTCTGTCATTGTTTTCCCTCACATAAACTGCAGTACTGGTGTGGAAGGAGCTCTCTGGGTGTTTTCCTGGCTGTAGGACACACACAGGTGGATAAAACACGGGGGACTCCTTCCTGTTGTGGCGCTCTGGGTGTGCGCCCAGCACTGCCCCGGGGATGGGGAGATGCATCAGCTCATTAAAAGTTTCCTCCAGTCACTTCTCCTTCGCTGGCAGGCGTCAGTGAGGAAGGCAGGGAGGCAGAAACCTCACAGGCACTTCTTGTGTTGTAGTTCCAAGGAGCAATTTCTGTAGGAGATCCTTTTGGAGGCTTGCTAAGATTCCGGATTGCCTTACACTCAGTAAAATTGCTCAGTGAATTTTCCCAGTCTGTGAAGTCTTTGAGGATTTTTGTTAGTTGCTGTCTGTGTGTAACAAATGGTGTACAGAGCTGTGGTTGTTCTGCATTCTGAAGCTACATTTTGAAGTTATAATTTGGAATCCCCATTAACCAGCTTTTTGTATGGCTTGCATTTTAAGGCTCTGCTTCTCTCCCTGAAGTGTAAGTATCAAGGGCAAAATGAAAGAGCAGCCCAAATGACTCTCATGGGCTCTTGCTTATTAAAGAAATTAAAGCATTTAAGAATATCTGGCTGTAGTTAAACCAATTCAGAAGTGAAGATTGCTTTAAATGTCTTAAGTTGTGTAATCCATTTAGAATTCCTTAACACAAGCCACTAGAGAGAGGTGGAAGCTACAAAATGGCACTTTGTTCTTTCTTTTCCTGCTTCTCTGTGGTTGAATTTGCACTTTGATGGCTGTGAGGAAGGTTGTGGCACCTCTGCAAGTGGGTCAGGCAGTCAGAAAGGCCAGGTCCAGTTAGAGGTTGGGAGTATGAAGGGAGATCAGTTGGATGAAGTTGCCCAACAGCTCTGTGAGGTTTTTATATCAACAGCAGGTTGTGTGACAACAGCTTTGCTCCTTCTCTGTGCATTCCTTACTTTGTTTACTTGTCTCCTGTGCCTCATTTGCAATTTGTCTTACACCCTTGCCAGCAGTTTTGCTTCAGTATGCTCATTTAATACATTCTGATTTTGTAATTATAAGCTCTCTTTTAAAAATAAACTCAACTTTGGAGATCTTGAAAGACATTTGTAATTAAATCAACATCAAAGTACAGCGAGTTTCTGGAGTGCTCTGGAGGTGATATCCCATATTGCCAGGAGAATGCTGCTGATTGCAGAGCTGTTCTCACCCATCAGCTCCAGTGCTCCTGGTTATTTTTCTAAAATTGGGACATCTGTTTTCTAGAAGATTTGCAGTTGTAATATGAAAAGTCAGTTCAAGTAAAAAACTTTCTATGACAGGCTGTTTGCTGTTTAGTGAGGTAAATGAGAAGGGTAGAGGGGGAAGGCTGTTCCTGACAAGGGAAAGTTGGGAGTGTGGCACACACGGAGTGCCTGAGACTGAATCTCTCACTAAACTCTAAACCAAGAGTTACTGAGGCTTGGACTTGTCACAAAGTGTTTGATGTTCAAATTGTGCTCACCTCCACCTGCAGGTGGAGGGACAGTGACAGCAGTGCACACGTGCTGTGTCTGTGTTTGGCCAAGGCTGTGGAGTTGCTGTAACAGCCTGAAAGGTGGAGCACAGCTGTGTCCCTGCCTTCCTTCACCTTCCCCAGCAGTGCTGTGAGCAGGCAGATGAGATGCTGAGGCTCTCCTGGGGAAGGAAATCTTAGCATGCAAATCAAAAGTGCAAATGCACATCTATGTGTGAAATCCCTTCAAAAATTCTGTTTTGAAGGCTCCTCCAAACAAATTCCAGTACACAGTAATAGGATATGAACAAATCATTGCTCTTTGGGTAGACCTGCTCTTACTCCTAAACTTGAAAAGGTGCAGGGAAGATTCTGCGAGGGAAAAAGTCTGTTATGCATGAGGTACTGGTTGTTAAGCACAAGGGCTTTGTGTCAGAAAGCTTTCCCAGTTTTTGGAAGAGAAGGATGGCGACTCCTCTAGCTGGATAAGATAGCATCTGTTCTTCTCCTTTGACCCTGAGGTGTTTAAACATTTATTGTCTTAACAAATAGAAACTTACTTGGTATGAATTGAGTAATCAATGCTTGTAATTCCTGCAGATTATGTACTTGCTCACCCATTTCCCTCCAAACTGCCTTTCATTCTTTTGTGGAAGACTACTTCCATCTGCCCTCAGGCAGTAAGAAATAAATAGTCATTAGTATGCTTACAATGTAGTTATGGTACAAATACTGTCTAGACTTAAAAATCCATGAGTTCATTTGCTTCATACAGACTTGCTTTTGCTCACTGAAGTAATTTATGTTGTTGTCTTTCACTTCAGAGTTGTTTCGAACTGTGCACATGGCCATGCCAGTTCTGTATCATTTCACCTATCGTTATGGGGAGGACTCTGTCTGAGGCAATCTTATTTTAGAAAGGATTAGTCTGACCTTTGGTCCTATTGCTGTATTAATGTAAATACAAAATGCTTAGCTTGACTACAGGGACCAGCTAGTGCTCGACATCAACATGAGATTAACTGCTTGTAGCATTTTTCTGGGACTAAACTGCTCTACCAGACACTCACTAAGCCTTCCTTAGCGCGCAGACTGTGCAACTGCTTTCTCCAAAATAAGTAGATAGGATTGGGTTGAGGGTTTTTTTCTGAGGAGCAATTAATACAGGGAAAATAATAAGGTGAAGAAAATTATTACCTTCCATGTCAACATAATATTGTGCCCTCTCTTCAGTGACTGAATTTCTACTATAATTAAATAATAATATGCAAAATAATCTTTTAATCAGTCCAAGATTTAATGATGCATGATTGAGTTGCATTCAGTATTTGTGCAGAGACAATACTGATAGATCCAAGTGCTCGTATTAGTCTGCCCCTGAGAGGAATAATCTGGACAATACATTATTACATGACTTCACCTGGTTCATGTTAGTTCTCTGTTACAGTGATCCTGCAGTGAGTTGAAACATGCATGTTTAACTCCTGCTATTGGCTCTTTTCTTTGTCTCATAAATCCTTTTATCACCATGGTTTGAGGTACACACATTAAAGGTGCTCTATTTCTTTCCCTGTTCCAGCTTCAGGTGCCCTCTGCAAGCTAACCTTTCCTTAGGGCTAAACTAAGGGCCAGATTGACACAATTTGGACCAGATTGAGAAATTGTGCTGCCTTTTTTCCTCTCGTTGGCCTTGAAGATGGGCCCATACATAGGCTTTGGGGTTTATGCAGTTTTTTCGGACAGGGCATTTGGGGGGACCCCTGCAGTTCCTCCGGGCTGTCTTCCCCACCATCTGCACATGTTCTCAGCTACATCCCCACCCCTTACTCTTGATATGTTTCTGAACCTGTTGTCTAAGAATGCACATCATTCCTGTCTAAACTCATTTATACTCTGTCTCTACTGTTCCCCGTGTCAGCGCATTTGACTTTTGAATTTTCACACTTTGCCATTTCTTTGAATGCTGATCTTTCCACTGGGGATGGGAGTCTTAATTGTCCTGTAAAGCTGTGAGGGTGGCTGAGGTGGGTTGTTTACTGCTGTTGATTTGTTTTAATTTGGAAATGTGGCAAACATTTTATCTTTGCTAATCCAAGGAAATAAATGGCCAGGCATCCTTTAGGTTGCTTCCTTTTTTGGGGGGTCTGCTCATCCTCAAGTGTTTGGGGTTACACACAGGGCTTTTTTTTTTTTGTGGTGGCTTTTGGTGCTGGGGTTTTTTTCTTCATATTTTCTGTATTTGCCTCATGTTCCTGCCTTCAAATCAGTTATTTATGTATTGGATTTAGTTGGTTTTTCTCTCTTGTTGCAGCATTAAATGGAATAATGTTGGAATGGCTGCTCCAGAGAGGCTTTCTCAGTAAGAGCCCTTGCACAGTGCTTGCGTGCCACTGAAGGCCAAATGCTGCCTTTCATGTCCATTTTTGAGACTAGTTCTATTAAGATACCTAATTTTCACATGGAATGATGGGCAAATGGAAGGTGAACAAGCCTCTGTCTTTGAGGAGTGCAGGGGACAGGCTGTTCAGGGTGTGCATTTTGAAACGGTTTCAAGGAAATGGCTTTGTGCTGCAAGTAGAATTTATGCTTTCATAAATTAAAACCTTGCAAGAGTTTGAAGAAATTTATATGAATTTCCCTGAAAGTAAAAGGTATTCATGCTGATTCCTCTGCACGTTACTGAAGTAGTAAATCTCGAATAAAAGGGTTTATGGGAGGAAATGCAGATATTTTATTATAGTCTATATATATATGTTCCCTGTTCTGTCGTCTTTTTAAATTTGTCTTGCAGAACAACAACTTCATAAATTATTTGAACAGAAACTTGTACATTTGCCTGGGCTAGGGGAAAAAAAAAGTTAACAGAATTGCATATTCTACAATGTCTTTTTGTTAATTGAGTGTGAATATAGCAGTTAATTCTGGGAAGCACAGCTTTAGGATGCAGCCTTCTTGCTTGGATAGAGGATCTCCATCCTTTCAAAGCCAGTACTGCACCTCATCTAGGGCTTTCTGAACTTAATTTTATAGAACAGTGTTACTGAAAACACTTTACATCCATCTTAATCACAAAGGCTAACAGTTATTTGTCATTGCTTGCTGAATTTCTTTGCACTTTGGAATTTCAGACAAAAATAAACTTTTGCTACATGGTCATGCATTTAAATATTTTCAAATGGCTGCAAACAGTTAAACTTTGTGTTACGTTGCCTATTTACGTACCAGCTGCTATTTTTTTTATGAACAAAGCCACCGTTTGCATCCTCCTCATTTATTTTTCAGTTCCAGCATTTTCCTTCAGTGCTGTTTCTCCCCATCCAACTGCACAATGGCCTATAAAAACATTACAGTAATTCAGGTTCTTCAGTTCAAGCAGAAATGTGTGCTTTGATCATGATATCAAATGATTAAACTAAGGCAACCAGAACCTAAAAGCTTTGATAATTAATGTTATTCTGAGTGTTTTAGTGGTTGATTTCAAGGTTAACTCTCAAATGTGATTTTAAAAGCTACAAGGATTCTGTGGTCAGTATAGATTCCTACCCCAGCTGAATTAAGCTTTAAAAACTTTCACTGCAATTCTAGGGCTACATGATTAGTAGTTCCTTTGGTACCCAGTATAAAATGGATAAAATTGAAAATAAAATCAAGACAATGGCTGCTATAAAGACAGCTCTATTGGTGCCTTATGTATTTGAACACGCTCGTGAAATCAGTGTTATGGCTGATGTGAGTCGTTACGTAGAAAGAATAGAAAATTGATTTTCTTCTGGGAACAGCTTCCTTATTTACCAGATTTTTATTTCCTATATGCTGTTTTTCAAGCCACCGTGACTCAATTTCCTTCTACTCTTGAATCTCACGTAGTCACGGCACCATTTTTTTTTAAATAGCAAGAAAACAGAAATATAAATGGTTCTTTAGAAAGTACTTGGTGGAACTTCTGGGCAAACTGCTTGCCATCAAAAGATAATAAAATCCCCTTAACAAAATGGAGTCATTTGCTTTTCTTGGCTGCACTAGGGAGAAAGGGGTCTTGGGCTTCTCTGCTTTTCCTTGGAAGCACTGGTTTGTGAGCTGTGCAAGAGGGGACACAGAATGGAAGAGAGCCTTGGGTGCCAAAAGGCAGCTTTCAATGAAGAGGAGGTGCTTGTCCAATTGTTCTTATGATAAAAGTGAGAATGACAAATGGACCCTCATGGGTTATGGCATAAAAGTCAATATTACCAGTTCAGATTTAATTCTCCAGCTAGACTAGGAATTTCTCTGCAGAGACTCTCTCACTTTCCAGGTCTGGAATTTCTTTGTGATGTGGGATTGCCTCACTGTCACAATGGTGCTGTCATTTTTTGCTCACATGATGTATCAATTAGGGGTTGTTTAATCCAAATTAGCATCACAGTGGTTTTCACTAGAATAGCTTGTCACACAGCAAGCAGGAGTTCTTTACAGTACCCTCTTTTTTTAAATGAGTGTGCGGTACTGTGACTCCTTTACATCCTTTTGATTATCAGCAGCTTTTATTATTCAGACCTACCTTTGTCATTTACACAGCTCTGGGTCCCAGAAATCAGTGTAATTTCAGTAGAAGAAAAATATTTAATTTTTTTTCCCCCATGTCTGTTACTTAAATCATTCCTGTAACAGAAATGTTAATAATAAGATCATTCATTTAACCAACTACATGCATGAAAAAGATGAAATATCTTTGAACTCTAGTTAGTTTTTAATCTTTGAATTAGATTTAAAAGAATATTAGAAATAATAATATTAGAAATATTGGAATTTTTGCCATAAATTTAAATAGAAATGGAGTAATTTGAACTAATGGTGGAATTAAGTGGTGACATTTCGATGTTAAATATGAAGATCTGGTATATTACAGGAGATATTTTCACTTTATTTTTATGAAGGGAGGGATTTTTATGAGCAGTAATTCAGAAGAATGTGAGTCTACTTAATGGAATCATTCTCTTTAAGACTATTTATACTGACATTGTTTTTTCCCCTTTCTGGAATCTGGAAGCTTTATACTTTTTTTTTTTTTCTCCCCCCCCTCAGTTTCAGCCCAGACTTTGAAGAGCAACCTTGATTCAATGAACCAGCAGATCCAGCGCCTGGAGAAGGACATTGAGAATTTCCCTAAAACCCAGGATGAGCACGATAAGTTTGTAGAAAAGATGAGCATATCCTTTTTGCACGTCCTCACTGATCATCTGAACAGTCTCATCCTCTGCTTAAGTATTTACAGCACTTGAAAATCGGTTTTAAGTCTCTTCTTTCACACATTTCTTCTAGAGCAGAGAAAAGAGCATCGGTGAACATGGTGAATGTGAGCAAACAGAACTGAGGAGAGCTGAAAGCATCAATAATCAGATTTTCAAGGGGGCAACCAGAAAGCTCTTTTGAAGGAAGTAGTTACAGTGAGCAGCCTGTACTGAGTGAACTCAGTATGGGGATTTTTTTTTGTCTGAAAGAATTACTGAATCAATTTTAGAAACATACCAGTGGCAAAGTTGATATATTTATTATTTAGTTCCAGATGTGGTGTTTTTTGAAGGGCAGAGTATTAATTTTGTTAACGGTTTTTGGTTATTTTTTACCATCATTTTAGAGAAATATTTACATTTCTTTTCACATGAAAGTGTTCTGTCCTTTAATTTCTGTAGAGAATAGAGACTGTGGATCCTTTAAGCACTACCAAGTAAAATCTGTGGGAGACTATAATATGGTATCTGTCTAGCTTGTTTCTGTATATCCAGCTTTCATTTTGTTCAAAAGTTTGAGTAAAAAGCACACTGTAGATACAAGAAGTTCACAAAATTGCAGCAAAGACTAAGAAAAAGGCATTTTTTTTAAAAAAAGAAACCCCCAGTTTTTTATTGTGCACAAATCCCACCCCTGTGTGGATATGGGAGCGTTTGGAGTGCAGTGCATGGCAAGTCCAAGGCATTTTGTGCATTATAGAAGCTCAAATAGTTCCTGTGATATCTTTCCTTTCTTGCTGCAACAGAAGTCATGACAGAAATTGTGGGGTTTGGGGTTTTTCAGAGGAAAGAAAAAGGGGGGGATTGATGTTCAGAGCTGTTCACAGCTGCTCATCACGTTCGGTGGGTGGATGTAATGAAGAGCTTCTCCCCACTGCTGTGTCTGTGGAAAGTCAGTTTTTTGCAGGATTTACCATCTGAATGGAGTCAGTGACAGAATTTCGCAGAAGATATTTAATATCTTCTCTGTATGGATTTATTTTAAGTTCCTGACAAGACTGCAGGAAAGGAGCTTAAGGGAGACAACTCCTGACTAAGTGGAAAATTGTTTCTTATTCCTTACATCTTCCCTTTCACCTTGTCTTACGTGCAAGGGTAAGAGACTTGCTGCTGGTAATCACGTTTATCAGTTGTGCTGTTAAACAAAGCTTCTTATTTCCCTCAGGTGCATTCACGTCAGAAAAACTTCCAGAATTGCCGTGTAACTGTCCTGTGCCTTGTCACCCCGTGCAGGCTCTGCATTGTCACAGCAGCCCCGCTCTGTTCATAACTTAAACCAGTTTCTGAAATGCACCTTTACCACTGCTGCTTCTTGTTAAGTTGGACAGCTCTGCTTTCCAGCTTATAGGAGTTATTTTCCAGTTGCATTGTCCTTTTGCTACTTATGTATTTCCTTATTGAAATGATTGGCATCACCCAAATGATTTGGCAAGAAGAAAGAGCCAAGTAGGTAATATTTAACATTTTTCTCTGTAGCTTGTCACCTGAATTTCTTAGAGAAGAAAGTTTGTCTGTCAATGCAAAAGAGTAAAAGAAAGTATGTACTAATGCTTCTTAGTATTGGCAAAACCGGGAGGATCCTATGTCATGTTTGAAAATGAATTGTTCCAAGTGTCCTGGGCAGCCTGGCTCCAGTGCGTGAACGTTGATTCCCAGGTAGATTACCAACCCCTGTAATTGAAACAGCCCCCAGAACTGTGCATGCCTGGCAGCTTTTATCATCCCTGGGACTCTGAGGGCTTGACAAAAGAGATAAGCCTGTAAGAAATGAACTGATTCTACCCCAGGATTTATGTTTGCGTAATTAATAGATGACCTGATAAGGGGTGTGTTTCTTCTTTAGAAAGTCATCTCCTGTTATATCTAGTGATCAAGTTTGTTTCTGCTTATCACTGAACATTTTAAAATTTTCTACACTCCCATATTTTTATTAGATTGAAGAATAATTTTTGAGGGTGTAAAAGTGACACCCTAGTCTGCAGTATGCATTTCTTTGATTTCGTCAGCTGCCTGAAGATTTGTTGGTGATGGCACATACAGAGATTAGAAAGCTACAGAATCTCAGGCTGAACATCTCTGGGTGTGTCAGAAAATTTGAGATGTGTCTCAGTAGAGTTTTAGCATGCAGGAATTATAATATTCAAGGCATAGTTTCTCCTTCCTGTTCCTGCCATAAACAAAGCTGTTTACCAGTAGTTGTGGATGAGACTTTCTTGAGAGGGTGTGAGAGTAATACTGCTTGGAGTATCAAATTAAGTAAATTAAGTCAATAAGTTAATAATTAAGTATCAAATAATCAAGTTAACTGACAGGAAAAATACCATCCATAATACTAATTCATAATAATGAAATTAATATTCATGATATAGAAGCAAATTCTGTGAAAGAATTTAAGTAATTCTAGTTTTTTCCCAACTTTTTTTTAACAAACAAGCTTTTGGTACTGTGACAAAAAGATGAATAGAAATTCTACCTATGTTTTCATTTTGGATCTTTTCTTAGTCACTTTCTAAGCAAGATAATTTTTTACTTCACTTAATCAGTTTTTTATTTAGCACATACAGTTATTCATCTCAGTGTAGTGTGGCTGAAGAAAATAATGGGAATAAAATATTCCTTCTGTGAGTTTCTTGCTATATTAATTATATATATAAATATATTATAGCTATTTCTTGCTATATTATAAACAACTTGTGTGATTTCTGAAACAACTTTATGATCTGATCTGTGGCTGGCATTGTATTTTACTTGAAGATGAATTTGTAAATAATTCAGCTTTAAATGGGAGAGGTTTCTTTTATAACTAGCCCTGCTGCATGAAGCACTGGGGAGTCTGATTCAACAGTTTAGAAGAGCAATTACAGACTATGCCAAGTCTGGCTTTTGCTCGGCGTTTTACTTCAGTTTGTGCCTCTAATTGAAGATCTTTTCTAAGGTGCAGAGCTCTGAATTTTATATTTACTTGCTGTAGGTGTATACACTGATTTCAGTGATGTTGAAACATGAGTGTCTAGTTGGGACTTGAGAAAGATACTCAGATTAATGGAGTTCAAATGTAAATGTTATTAACAAAGATTAAAAACAACAGAATGAAAAGCAATTTCAGAGGGAACGAATGAAAAGTTGGGCAGAGTTAACATCAATATTGATTTAGAACTGTAAATACATGAATAATAAATACCACTTCTTTCCCCCTTCCAACATCTCACACACACTCTATGATAAAAGTTTATTCCTCTAGAAAATATTTATTCCTCTAGAAAATAAACAGGAGCTTTGAACGTTGTTCCAAGGAGAAGGGGGTGAGTGAGGGAGCATATTTGGTCCCTGGTTTAATCCTTTTCCTTATCCTACTGCCTGGAGAAGAATGACTTTGGCTGTGTATATTTTATGAAAAATCTGACATGAATTTATTTCTACAAAGAGTCCTTCATGTCCTGGTGTATCCTTAAACAGAGACCTTGTATGGCTTTTCTCTTTTCAGCTGTGTCGTTCACCCTAATAAGAGACATTAATGTGCCTAAACTTGTTAAAATCTTTTGCCTACCAGAGCACTAAATGCTGCCACGTGGGTTTTCTAACTGATTGCATACATGTGAAGAATTAAAAGCTTATTTTTAAAGAATTGCAACATTAAGAGAACGATGAATGAAAGAGCAAAAATTACTGCAGATAAAAAAATTCAAAGCACTGTGCATTCATCTTATCATTAAATGGAACAGCAGCAATTTGTGAACTAATTTTAATTTCCAGTAAGGAACACCATTCATTAGAACAGAATCCTTTTTATGGAATAAAAAGCTGCCTTCCTGAAAGACATGTATCCTCACTTGATGTGCATTTATGCTCCTAGTTCTATCTAATAACCATTACAGCTTCACAACTGAATACGAGGGGTTTATTTCCTCCCTTGATGGACGTCACTTGTACAGAAATGGTCTGGGAACAAGGCTGCTTTATGGGGGGGGGGACTTTTATGCAGTGGGAATGTTCAGTATTTAATGTGCATTAAACATGAACTGATAATTCTCTTGCAGGAGCTGCACTGCAGAGTCTCTTAGAGCAGCTCCTTGGGAAGGTGCAAATGTTCCCAGAGCAGGATCTGGGCATCTGGAAAGGGCTGGGAGCTGTGCCCCTGGCTGTGACTGAGCAGCAGGACAGCAATTCCACCTGCCCCAGAGTGCTGAGACAATGGCAATGGCAGGAACGCTCCTGGCATCTCTCAGCACTTGGGATTTCCTCCTGGCTTCTCAGGGAGGAATAATTCCCTTCAAGTGTTTGGAGATGTCGTTTTTAGGAAAGTCTGGGGTTTTTTTGTAACTTGAAATGTACTAGTGCCTTAATTTCTGTAGGAAAATGTACATTAATATCTGAAGTTGCTCATGAACAGGAGATTCTCATAAATAACCCCATGAGGAAACATTTCTGGGGCCTTGTGTATGTCCCTGCCTTTGAAGTAACTATCTTCTGCCTGAATGTATTTAAATGTGGTTTAAAGGTAGAGGCATTTCTCAGTGCTTTGGGAACTGGAAGAGAGAACCATTCAATGATTTTTCTAATTCCAAGTCACGTATAAACCTTCGAAGAGGTTGATATACCTGCCTTTTCTTGCAAAATATATATATATAAAATTTTCTTTCTTGCTAGCTACAAAAATGACATTTGAAAACAGCTTAATTTGCAAGTGCAACTCTTGACTAAAGGAGAATTATGGTTATTTATCCATATAAAATACTTTTCCTAAGTAAGCCCTGTAATGCTGTACGGCTTCTGCCTTACAGTTAATTTTAGTATATAAATTGTTCATGTCTCAAGGAACTTTTTGAAGCAGGGCATGCATTTAAGTGCCAGGAATACCTTTTTTTTGCCCTGCTACAGACTTATGTCAATTTGAAGTGATTGGTAATGAGTTATTAAAATGTTCTTAAGAATAGCCACCTTGTACTACTGTTCTGTAGGGTCTTATGCAAATTGATTAACGTGAGCAAAGAAAAAAGTATCACATGGGTGGTGTACTTCACATTTTGCATCTAGGACGCTCTGTTCTAAGTTTTTGTAGCTCTAAGACAGCTAAATTTGTGATTTGGGTATTAGATTTGAGATTCCAGTGATTTGCTTGGCTGTTTGACAGCCCCCGAGTCTGCATGCCCCAGATTTGCATTATTTTGTATTGCCCCAAATGCAAGAAAAAAATCCCTAAAATGCACTTTTGAAAAGGAAATTGACAGTGTATCATTTTCTGAGAGGTTACATTTAAAAACCTTTTATCTCTGAACACTCGCCTGATATTTAAATGGGGCTGCCACAGCAACCAAGACACACTTGATTAAACTGCTCGTGCTTGTAATTCTGAGAAGTACATCTGAGGGGCTGCAGGATTTCATCAGCACTGGCAGAAAATCCCCCTGCTGAAAGCACGGCGATAGAAGATAGGAAGAATTAGTTTGTACAAATAATCTGCTTTTCTTTTCCAAACTAGAGGCTTTTTTAGAAAATTCAGGGCATTGGTGAATGAACAGAGTTTTCCTTCTCCATTTTTGCATTGCTAATTGTTTAAGCTCGTGGCATCTCAGTAGTTTGAATCCTATCGAAGAACTGACCCAGCCAAGTTAAAAATCAGATTACAAGCAATTTGGGCTATATTTAGTTACGTATATTCAATTGACATTATTAAGCTATAGGGGGAAAAAAACACCAGTATTTGATGCTGTTGAGTTCAAATGTACTTAAGTTGTTTACTTAGTCTTTAGAGAGTGTGTCTCCCCAGCACATAAACGATCCTGTGTGCAGAGCTGCCTTTTTATAAGTACCAGTTTAAAAATAAAATATTCAGCAGGTCAGAAATATGGCCAGGACCTTTTGCAGTTAGAGGGCACAACATCAGCAACACATTCTGAAATCTCAGTCCTCAACAACACTCATGCAAACAACCCCAGAAGCTGAAATTTTATTTATTTATTTATTTGGCAAGCCTGTTGTTCACTGACAGTCATGATAGAACTGTTGCCATTCAATTTGATTTCCACTGAGAAATGTCCTCTGTGGCCCTGTGGCATTGACTAGCCCCTTCACTTACCTAATTCTTCACCCTGGAATAAAAAAAAAACAAACCAATAATCCCCCCACTAAAATGGCTTTGAAGTATTTGCATGGCCGGTGTCACGTTTGGTGTGAGTGGATGTTTGTCATGAAGGTCAACACCCATAATTGAATTAAGGTGAGGTTAAATGTGCTGATTCTGCTGCAGATAAATATTCCAGAGCTGCAGCTCATTACCCCCTTGTGTTTGCTGGGATGTGCAGCAGGTGAATGCTGTGAATCTTTGGACAAAGTTAACTTATAAAAATATATCACTGAAAAAAGGCAAATCATTTTGCTGTCCTAATAGAATGACTCTCCTTTTCTGGTCCTGACTGAAACCAGTTGTGTTTGGTTTGTGATGTAATACAGTAAATGGCACTGTTGCTAATTATTGTCCCAAATAATCATCTTTCTAAACTGGGGAGGGGGGAAAGATCAATCAATTTGTCATGATCCCATTACAAACCTAATTGCAGAATTGCAGTGCAGATTTTTACACTGGGCCATTTAAAGGGAAATGCTTTCCCTTCATCTACTCTGGTGCTTTGAGCATGCATGGTTACTAAGCTGTAACCCTTGTAGAATTAGATACTTCCCAATTAAAGATGAGTTTAACCTTGTGGAAAAACAACTTTAATCTCCTTCTGCTTGGCCAGGTCCAGTTTCCCTGCTGAGAGACAGGATAGCATGAACACTTCTTTGTAGGAGATGGCTGAGGAATGAAGGTTTGAGCAGTCATAGCCTTTGTTTTTCTGCCCCCTGCTTTGTTTATTCTGAGGAAATACTGAGAGATACATGAGAGGTAGTGGTGGAAGGGACTGTCATTCTGTCTGCTGTTCAGTCTGTAAGGTTTCAAAGTCAGTGTGGGATTACAAGGGTTTCTTGCAGGGTGTGTGGAGTGGCAGGTTTATCTTGGACCAGAGCACCACACAATCATTTCCAAACCTAAAGCACCTCCTTTGTTTTACTGCCTCTCTCTCTCTCAGCTTTAATGAGCCATGGTGAAGCTTTCTGGGATGAATGTGGGTGATTCTTTGTGTGTGTGGTTTTTTAATCACACCAAGTAAGAAATTTTCCTTAAGGTATACTGAAATTCTGTATTTTCCTCTGTGGTGCACTAAGCATCAAAAGAATTGTTAGTCTGTTTTTATTGCAGACCATCAAGTACCAGACGTGCTGTTTAGATATTTCATGTGAACTATTTCGTTTGATGGAGCCTGCATGTTGCTTAGTGAAATGGAATTTGAAAAACTTTAAATTGGTCAGGTCTCATCTGGCAAGATTTCAGATGTTTATTTTTATCCTAATGTGAGTTTTTTTACAGTACTTTGCTGGGCTTTTGCTTTGTACCTGGCTTTATTCCCTTTATTATATCTATGTGCTTTAATATCTTTATATCCATTGTTGGGAAAGGAATTCTACCCAGGCCTGCATAATTGATCATGAGATACTCCATTCTTTTATGAACAAAACACGATATAAGCCAACAGAGAGACATTAGTAAATCAGTGTTTCAGTGCTTGACCAGTAATGTGAAAATTGCTGATTTGCTTTGAGACAAGATGAGCCTCAGACTACAGGCTGCCTTAAGGGTACGAACACAGCATGATGAGAGGTAACAATATGTTCAGTAGGATAAGGGATCATTCAGGTCCTTCAGGGGCTGGTGGGAAATCCATTTTTATCTACCTGCTTCAGAGAGAGTCTGTGACAAAATTTAGTCTATCAGCTAAATTACCAGACAAAAGAATCAGTAAATAATGCACATACAAAGAGAAATACTGAAGGGTTGTGGATCAGGAATCAAGACCTCTGACAGTGTGAGAAAAACTTTGGAGAGGTGTGGGATACTATAATGGAGAAAACCAGTAATGGACTGTGCATCTGGGAGGATGTGGTTTATGGCAAGATAAATCGTGCACTGCCTGCTCTTTGAGGTAAAAATCCAGAAGGCAAGCACAGTAGGAAATGCAGTATAAACAGTACGTTCTCATAAAGTAAAATTAATTAATTTGAATATTTGCTAAGGGTGTGTTCTTTATTTTGGTGTGTAGAGGTGGCATTGTGTGTTGATTTCATGGCTTTTATGTTTGTATAGATGCCATTCACCAAAGAAGTCAGGCCAGTCTGCCAATTGTTGGACAGAGTTGAAAGTAAGGCTGGCAGGGTGATGGGATCTCACAGAAATGAGCAGGCCTGGGGGGAGGAAAAGTAAAAGAAGTAGTATATAGAGACAAAAAAAAAAAGGAAAGAAAAATGCTAGTAATTCATCTTCATGAAAAATCCTGTTTTTTAATAGAAATACTGAATCCATGGACTAACTTAAAATTTTGTGCTTATATGCCCTCAGTCATGTCTAATAAAAGCTTTTTTTAAACTTTCCCAGATGGTGAATTTCCCCAGTTCATCTGGGTTTTCAGGGTCAGCTGGGACTCATTTTTTGTTACCTTAATGTTGCCCTTTAAAGGGGTTTTCTCTTCTTGTTTCCCCCTCATTCAGATGTGTGCAGAAAGAATTAAATCTCTCTCCTTGCCATACTCAACAGTGCTTTTTAAAGAGCTTTCCACTCCCTATCACATAATATTTCTTTATTTTTTTTTTCCTCTTTGATCCATCTTAAAGCAAAGTGAAAATGCTTGCTGTGTTCCAGGTGATAACTATAGGATTATATAGGTATAATCTTTACTTGGATTGAATTTGAAAAGCACCTAATAATGTGTCATGTTTTATTGCATAATGTTCATTTCTTTCACAGCTATTTGATGTCAGTAAAAAAAAAAGTGACAAATCCCTTTGGAAAATGATCCTTTGTATTTTCACTGGCCTGGACTAAGGCAGAGTTTTCATAAAGTTAATAGTTTAAAATACAAGAACTTTGGAACATTATAAAGGAAAATTGTGTTATGCAAAGCACAGTATCAATTTTCTTTGACAGTTCATTTCTACCTTCAGATTTTCATTCCTTTTTACGAAGGAAAGGCCTGATATGAGGAGACATAAGATGATATTGATTCTTTCATACTGGGTTATAGTAAGAATTCTGTGAACAGAAGTGTACAAATAACCTGTACATTCCATTGTAGTGTGAATAGAGGAAGAAATTGGTAAATGTCAGATGGGGAGGCACAATGATGGCAACAGGTGACAATCAAGAACCTCCAGTTGCTTATTTTTCTAATTTTATTTGTTGAAAAACATATATTCTGTAGATTTCATAGCATGAACTTTTGTACGTTTAATTGCAGACGTTTGATTGGAGATCTGTGTTGGATTTTTGGTTTAATCCCTAAGATGATGTGGCTGTGCCACAGGAGGGAGCTCTGTTGTGTTCTGCACCTTGAGGACAGCACCTAAAATTGTGCTGCAGAGCCTGAGGAAGATGGAGAGAGGACTGGGGACAGGGAAGGAGGAGAGAATAAAAAGAGCTTGTGTTGGCTGGCTGGGGAGAGAGAACTTTCTGACAGCAGTCTGCACAGCACATGAAAATTATATAGGAGAAAAAACCATGTGCAAGATTCCAAAGAATAAAATTCTATGAACAGAACTCTACTTCTGTACATCTAACAGAAATTTAATGGCTCCTTGATTGTGAATCACTGCCTGAGGGACACTGGGCTTTCATCTTTAAGTTTGTATTAAATCAGGTTGTCCAGATTACTGAAAGATATTTTTGTAAATGATTGTGCTTTATTAGAGTGATAATCTATTTGAAATCCATCCTTTAATTATTGTATGCTTATTTTAAAATCAGAAATTGAAGGGAGAGTGCTCTCTATAAATCCCTGGAGCTGCAGCTTTAGATACCAAAATCAAACTGTCCTGAGGAACTCCTTTAGCAAAATGTTGTTGTTGATGGAGCTGCTTTTTGCCCTCCACACTTCTCCACACTTCAAATAGAAAATTTGTTTTTAAAGCCCAAGTGTTTTGGAGGGGAAGGATGTCACTGAGCAACAAGAGGTGCCTGTGAGTAAAGGAAACCTCGATTTCAGATGCTGATTGCCCTGTGGTTCTGCTCTCGGCTTTTCCCTCTGGCCAGAACAGTTGTTTAAGGAATATTCTCAAGTGTCTGTTGTCTGAGATGGAATTTTGAGGGGTGACTTCACTTTCCTGACTTTTCCTTGGTTTAATCCCAGTCACTGGGGACAAGGCTGTTTGTGTGCAGGCAGTGGTGAACTTCTAGCAAATAACTGCCCAATAAGTTATTTATCCCAAAAACATGGAACCATTTCTGGAGAGAAAAGAGGAGTGGAAGGACATACACCCCTTCACTCAAACCATATATGATGTGTGGTTTTATGTAGGCACCTGGTATTCAAAATGTTACTTAGGTGCAAAATAAACTCATTTTAGTGCAGTTTTTCACTTTCATTTTCTCCTCTGCTTGGGTTTGTGAACACTTCATTAGAGCAGTTGTTTGCACTAAGCAAATCTCTCAAATTTGAATAAAGTTATTCTATGTTGGGTTTTTTCCTCAGGTGACATAAAATTCCTTTTCCTCCTTGATTTGGAACATCTGGGCTCTTGAAACATTATCCAATCAGCAGTTTGTCACATTTCCCAAAGCAAATTGAGGACTTGAGACACTGCAGCACTAAAGGAAACCCAGAAATACAGGGAGCCATGTCTCTTTTCCATCCCCAGCCTTTACCAGAAACTTTCTCTCGATGAAGGAGCCATCAGATCTCCTGATTGAAGCTTGTGCAAACCGGGTGCAACTGACAGCTCAAACATCCCTCCCTTCATTAAACCCGGCGGAGGTGAGCAAAAGCTGCTTGATCAAAGAGAGAGGGAACGTGGCTGCAGTTCCTGTGAAAGATTTAGGGCACACAGAGCTGTAATTATTGTTTAAGGCATCTGATTGTGTGATCCAAAGCTCATATAATATTTCTAGGAGTGGCCACCTTGCCAGGCTTCTGCTGAAGTACCTATTAACACTTTTTTATTGTTGCTAGAACGTGTCAACACGTTGTGGTATTTGAAACAGTCACCACTAATTTGAATATAATATGCAAAACAAATTTTACAGCAGCATTTTGTTTGTACAAGCTGCATTTTTGTTGTTTTCTTTCTTGTTTTTATTCATCTAAAGAGATTTTTATCTAATTGTTCTCCAGGGAAGGGATGCTACAAATCCATTACTCAGGCAACATTTTCTGTTTGATATGTGCTTGACTATCATATTTTCTGTGTTGCCTTCTAATTAATGCAGGAATAGTGATTAATTGTTTGCCACCACAAAAAAATAAGAGATTTGAGTTTGGACCAAAAGCTACAAATACTGCTCTTCATACTGTTTCAAATTTTTTAAAAATCAAAATACCACAAATGAGAATTTAAGAACTAGATGGTTTCTATTATCAGGTAGTATGAAGACAGTTTCAAAGTTCAGGTGCCTTCATCAGTGGAAATAAAGCGTTGCTTTCTCCAGGATGAAAAGTTGGGGTTGCTTTCAGGGTTTTAGAGCTTTTAAAAACTCTTTTGATCTTTCTGTCCTCTCCTAAAAATGGGAGTATGGAATTTGGGAGGTATTTCCCTGTCATAATTATGGAAAAAAACCTTCTGAAGTCATCAACTTTCTTTTTCTTTGAATAATAAAACCTAGAAGTGGTTCAGGTTAATTTAGGTTAATGCCTAGCTCTAATTTTGGAGTGGGGTTTTTTGGTTTTTTTTTTTTTTTTTTGAGATAAGATCTTTCCTTCTCTAGCCTGCAGCTTTAGAAATTTTGCCTTTTGTGTTCTCTTTGGAGAGCCAAGTGCTCTTATTTACTTTTCAAGTTTTCTTCTTTTGGCTACCACAGGAAATTCCTAAATTGCTACCCTCAATCTTTGAGCCAACTTTCCCAGTATAAAACAGTTTGAGAATCAGCCTGTGGAGTTTGCTCCTTGGACTGAATATTTTATAAAGTAGCCCTTGTTTATCAGGTTTTACCCAGAGACTTCCTCTGGGACTTTCAGAGAAATGAGCAGTGATCTTTGTGTGCTCATTAACAGAAGCATAAATAAAAAAGTAATACTGAAATGATGTTGACAAAAGCTTCCTCCTGTGCACAGCAATGTGGTGGAATCAATGGAAATTGTCTTTTCATTACTGAGAAGTTTGAATGCTGCAAAGTTAGGAATTGATGTGCTTGCTTAGAGCTGGGAGTAAGTAAACACTGACAGATTTTTTAGTGTTTACAAGATGAAAGTTTTACAGCCATTAAGGGACAGGTCAGAAAGCTTCATCTTAAATAACATGAACTTAAGTGGGATTCTGAGATTTTGGGACAGGGAGCAGGTCACAGCCAGGGTGGTTCTTGGATGGTGGGTGATCTTTCTGTGCTTCATTTCCATGAACACAAAACCCACTGGAATCCTGTCTTTTTACAATGAGTGCAGTTGTGTTACATCGTTCTGATGGTTAATGATGATTTCAGGTACTAATGGAACAAAGGGAGAGGAAGAGCCCTCCTTGCTCCAAGACAGCTCAGAATCCACTGTTCTTCTGTGTTTTGGTTTGTTTGGGCTTTTTCCTGAGCTGTTCTGTCAAATGCTGAATGATGAGGTAATTTGCTCCGTAATGAGAAAGAAATTCTCACACTGAGCTTTTTATGGGTATTTTATTAGGGAATCTTTAAGCTTTTCAGAAGTACATGATTTTGTGTACACAGATGGAGCGGGGCTCCTGCTATGGATCTTGGTTTCTTTGGGTTCTCATTTGGGTAGAGTGAAGTGCTTTGCAATGAAGATTTCTGCAATCTATTTTTTTTGTTGTTGTTGGGTTTTTTTTGTTTTGTTTTTGCAAAGGTGTCCAACAGGAAGAAAAGATTAGGGATATAATTGTGATTCATAATTATCTGTGTATGCTCCAGAAGTTTTGGCTGCTGTGCAGTCACAGAGATGCATTATGGATGTAGTGTGAGTGATAAAATTGTTAGCATGTGTTTACATCCTGATAGCAGGTGAAAATAGAGCCATCAGTGTAAATGACTTACTGCTATTAAAGCTGAATTTCTGTCTTCAGTTAGTAAGTTCTGTTTGTATTTCCACAGTTCAATTTGAAGAATGCTGTATTATGAATGAGCTGGGAGATGAGAAACTAAGAGCTCTTGTGCATCCTTCATTAAAGATGACACTATTGAATCAAACTTTCTCTTCTAACTGGTTAAAAGGGATGGTTCCTCAGGCCAGAATCCTGCTCTGCAACGATTTGCAAGAGTTTTAAAGTGCAGGAATGCAGTTGGTGTGGTTGAAATACTTGTAGTAAATTTATACACTTGGTGGCAATTGTCATTAAAAATCATTCAAAAAGTATTTGAGTCCTTGTTGAAGTATATTTCTTTTATATTAGTGTAGATAAGTGTGCCTTCTCTACTATATCTATATTTTTACTCTGTATTTTTGAAAAATGCATTAAGAGAAGAACTTATTTATATTGGGAATAGTAAATTAATTACCAGTTTTCCTATTGTAAGTTATAAGTAATTGTTGGGTTTTGGTTGGGTTTTTTTAAACTAGTGAGTCATAAAACCTGTAGAATCAGTTAGAAATGTACCTAAAAAGCAAATGTAAAGGAAATCATGTGGAGAGTGATGATAAGCTGTGTTTCTGTTTTCCTAGTGATGCTGTGCTATCTTTGAGAAGGGTTTGTAATCAATATTAGCTTCAGTGTACACAGCAGAATAAGAAACCTCGAGACATTCAGTAAAACTGAAGTTAACTGGAAAATAAGTAGATCAGATATTTAAATAAATAAAGTTTAGGTGCCTTTGCTTTCCAGACTTGTAAAAAATTCCAGGCTGATTATCTTTTACCTCCTTGTTACAGTGCTAATGCACAGATTATGCTAAATCCACTGATTCCTTCCCTTTAGGTTGAGTAGGTTTATAAATGAGAACAACTTCCCCCTGCAGTCCCAGAGGGCCTTGGTTTCCTTTTGTTCTCGTGTTTTTGCCCTCCACCAGGAGTGAACCCACCTAGAGCATGATCCCAGGTGCCTATTTTGGAAATGAGTTCTTTTGTGTCAACACAAACTTTGGGGAACTGAGCATTCCATGAAAATGGAGTTCCCCTGGAATGCTGCTCCCCGTTCTCCTGTGAGCAGCAGCTGCAGGGCCGTGGCACACAGAACCTGCAGTGCCTCCCTGCAGAGTGCTCAGAACTTTCTGGCAGCTCTCCCCTCTGGGTTTCTTCCATCTGCTGGAGCTATCAAAGGCATCAGCTGGGTGGCCTGGTTTTGTTGTGCTGTTTCTGATCTGTGGTGAACATCCCTTCAATTCCATTTCTGTGTAGTGCCTGTGGCCCTGGAGAGGGGCTCCTGAGCTGCTGGAGGTGCTGCAGTGGGTTCCTGGAACCATGGCAAAGTGACCAGCGTGGCTCCTGCTGTGGCTCGTGCACTGCTGATGGGTGCCCAGCTGCCGGTGCTGCCTCTCATTTGCCCTGCACATGCTGACAGCTGTGGCTTTATTAACTTTTATTCAAGTTACTGAGACACTCATGTGAAATCCACAGCAGATATTACAGTAGAAGTGATGACTTAACCCCCAGCTGAACTGAGGTCTTCAACCTTGATTTCTCTGATCCCATTTTTCATCTATGAAAATGGAGAAAAACAGTAGAAAACATGGAAGGGTAAAGGTAGGGGTCCTCATATGGACTTAAAGAAATCATTTCTCCTATAATTAGTGATTAGTGATTTTTTATCTCTGACATAAAGTGGTAGCACAGCAGCATATTAAGGTTTACATCCATTGATTGCTAACATTATTTTAGGCTTTGCACGGGGTGTCTGATAGCTTTTGCAGTCAAGTATTGGCATAGAATTCTCTTAAGGTTATGTAAGAAACTAAGAAATATGGTTATGTGGAAAAAACCAGCTTCTGAATAAAGTACTTTCTACTAATTGAACAAGCACCTTTGGACTTGTTAATGAAAAAAATCTGTCATTTTTGGTTTGGTGTAGAAAGGTGAGAAAGAAACCATGTTTAGAGTTTTTAAATGAGCATGCAGTAAAGCTTCAATCTCTGTTCAGGAAAACTGCTGGAATTAAGTATTGCTATTACACAGAGTCGAGATACCTTTGATTCCTCACTGATTTTTTTCCTGAAACAGTTTAGACATATCTGGCTCTGCTCCCCTGGAATTGCTCTGTTGACTGAATTAGTGCATTTCAAGAGGATGTTTTAAGCTACTAATACTTTATAAGAAGGAAGGTTGGGTGAAGCAGATGGAGTGTGACAGTAACTTTGTTCATATTGCATGGTCTGTGCCTGGGAACTATTGTCTTTACAGCTCTGACTTGTCTTCTTCAAAATGAAGCATAGTTGAAATACTCAATTCTCTCCTTGCTCTCATCCCATTCATCCGTCTTGCTGGCATCCCCTTGTCTTGCAGGCCATGTGTTAAAGATATTTCTGATTTGTGGTTTGGTACTTAATAGATAAAAAATAATGTTGAAATCACAGTGTGTATTTCTACAGTGGTGCTTTAAAATATCTTCTACTTTCAGTAGCAGTATTGGGGTTTTTTAGTGCTTACTGTTGTTATTTCTTATGTGAATGTGCAATGTGAGTGGAGAACTGGGAGCTTTGTCTCTAAGAATTGGCTGCAAATCTGGAATTGTCAAAGTATTTTTCTTTTTTTCAGACTTTTTGGTCATTTTTGGTTTTGTATTATATTATGTAAGATTGTTTTCAAAGGATCCACAAAATCAATTTGTGCATTTATATATATTTGTATTTCTTTTTAGTGTTTTTGGTGAGTTGCTCACGACAGCAGCCTGCTGACTCTAAGGCAATTCATGTTTTTCTGAAATTTTTAGACTGTGCTCAATAATTCAGTAATGTGCCATTATTACCTATTTAATGTATTCTTGCCATTAAACTTTCATTTCCTTTGGTGCAGTTAAATGTCACTGAAGACTGAACCGTACCAGGTTTATCTTGTTGAGATGAGCGACTCAACAGTCCTAGCTTGAAATTCTGATCAAGCAGCTTAAACTTGTTTTCAGTAAACTGAGAATGAGATATTTCCACTGCTGTGGCACTACACAGGCAGGTATTACTCTTTCAAAATCTTGATTTTAGGTATTAATATCCATCACTGTGTTGGTTTCTGTCCCTAAATGAACATTATGAGCTGCCAGCTTTGCTCTTATGCCACTGAGGCTTTAGGCAGGAAGAGAGGATTGCTTGGAAAAATTTGTATTAATAAAGTTTTCAATCATGCTTTTAGGAACCAAGTTTTAAATGATTATTTATGTAGTCTCCCATTAGTTAAAATGGGAAAATCCAGGTGGAATATTAGGTCTCTTTCCAGTGGAAGGTATTTTTTTCAGCTTTGTGTGCTTGCTTGTAGCTTGTGCAGTGGCAGCTTTTTAGGTACTCAGCAGCATCTGGATGCTACAGAAACATTATCAATAGAACATCCACCTGCATTTCCATGCTTTATTCTGCAATTTGCTGACTGTTTCCTGGAGCATCACTTTTGGGTTTAGTCTAATGTCAAAAAGAAATGGATTTTTTTTCCCCGATTTCTCTGTGTGTCTCTGTCCCCTGTTTAGTTTGCAGGCTGCTTGTTGCTTTGCAGAGAGCCTGGGATCTCAGAAGTGCTGTGTAATTAGAAATGTGATAGCAGGCAGCTCTCCAGCGAGGGGGGAAGGTCTGGGGAAGGCTGGAGCTCTGCTGTGTTGACAATCAGAGCCCGCGTGGATGGGAGCTGTTACAGGGAAGAGCCGTGGGGAGCCGGGCTGCAGCGCTGCTGCGGTGCAGGGAGTAACTCATGTCTTCTATTCTTGGGGTTTGATATGTGCAGCAAGCACTTTCATCAGCTTCAATTCACTATCAGCAGAACTGGTTTAATCCTGTAGCAGCTGTGTTTTTCCCAGTGGTTTGTGACTTTGTGGCTCTAAGCAACCCCACAGAAGAAAAGAGCAGAGTGAAATGTACTTGCTTTGAGGCAAACTAATATTTCCCTTACTAGCTTGTACCCTTCCCCTATTTGCAAAATAATTGTTCAAAAATTCTTTTTTTTTTTTTTTTGTAGGGAAAAAAAGCACCACATTTTTCTATTTAAAAGCATTATGTGAAACTTTTAATGATGGCTGCTGGGATGAAAGTCAATCTCAGTCTCATTTTTAGGCTTCCACACTTCCTAAGGAAAGAAAAAAAAAAAGACTTTTGTTGTGCCGTGGTGTTTTTCTCACTAATAATTTTTCAAAGCTGTTTGTCGGTTTGCTGGGACAGGTGGGTGGATATTTTATTTTTGTAAGTTCTGTGAAATTACAGAGTTGAGAGTGTGCCTCAAAAAAGTGAACCTAATACAGGCAGCCTGAGGCACGAGCGGTGTGGCTGGGCAGGGAGGAACCCACAGAGAAGAATTTCCTAATAAAAGGCAAAGAAAATTAGCTGTCATACTGTATGATTTTGTCACTGATCGTATGCACATTCTGCATATAAAATATATAGATGTGAGGTGGGGGACAGGACATCACCTGAGCAGTGAGAGATCACAGATTCTCACAGCAAACTAAATTTCACTGTGTGTTTTTGTAGAATGCATTTTATAAAATTATTCATCTCAGAAATGTCCTTATAAACTTTATAGAGCAAGTTGTATTCTCTGTCGGGGGCAAATCGTCGCCATTGGAAAGGGACCATTCAGTGGAAATGTTGGTATGCACTTGCAGACATGTTAATATTAATGCATCAACATGTCCTGTTTGGAAGCAGAGCAGCACCTGCACATTTTCCAGCTGTGACCTTTGTGCTGAGCTCTCTTTACTTGTGTGCTTTGCTTCCTTCATGTTCTGTGAGATTGTGCATTTGAGTCATTTCCCTTAACAAAACCTCACAGCTTTGCTGAGAGTGCCCGAGAGCAATATGAAAAACTGTCCAACATGCACAACAACATGATGAAATTGTATGAAAATCTGGGAGAATACTTCACCTTTGATCCCAAAGCAATAAGCATCGAAGAATTCTTTGGTGATCTGAGCAACTTCAGAACTCTGTTTTTGGTGAGTAATACCTGCAAAATGTTACATATTTTCTTATATCTTTTTTCTCCCAATTTTAATTCTTTCCTTGTCTCTCTGTTTTTTTCTGTTATCCTTAATTTTGTCGTTTGTTCCATGGCAGGAAATGGGGTGAACATTTCCAGAATTAATTAGATTGTGGTCATGACACATTGTCCTCCAGTTTGTAACTTGGCAACTCAGCTGTGGATGAGGTTGAGACATGTGGGTAGTTAGAAAATATTTTTAAAATTTTCAAATTTAATTCAACTTCTATGTTTCAGCTATAGAATGAATCAGTTTTAATGGACTTTCTTGGGGTTTAAAATTTGGATACGTGGGCTGTCAGTGGACAAACCAAGTGTAAGGTTTCTTTCTGGTAGACAAAAGATTTTCTCAATAGAAAATGCGTACCAAAAATAGTCTTTCTGAGCTCCCAGAGAAGTAGGGCTGGGTTTCTGGCATTCCTTTATAATTTTAGAAAGTGGACAAAATACTTTCCCAGGATACTCTTGTAATGCTACCTGTTGAGTCTAAATAGTTAATTATATCCCTCTGATGCTATGGTCTTTATCATTTTATCTGTCCTTTTATCTTCTAAGCCTATTTTTAAAAAAGTTACTCTGTAATGAAATGGACTTGGACCATAAGTGTGATGGATATTAGTTTAACCTGTAGTGCTCCAGTATAAAATGGTGAAATCCAAGGCCTGTGCAGCTTGAGGAGACACCTCCTTTTGCACAGCATCACTTGTGCTTCGGTCACTGCACTTGCTCAGGAGTGGCAGTAATTGTAATTAGGTCTTTGGAGAATTTCTTGACTTATTTTATTCACTGGAGCAGAACCTTGTAGACTTTAGTGACACAAAGGTTCTTGTTCAGGGATCTAATTTTTTCCAGACACTTGAGGAAGGCCTAAGGCGAACATCAAAAGTTCACAGTAAAGCTTTTTTTTTTCTATAAGGGGAAAAAAAAAAAAAATTACAAAAAAGAATCAAGATTTTTAGCAACATTTTGATGCTTGCAAGAAGTTTCCCTGGAGGAAAAATATGCAGAAACTCCTTTAATCTGTGGGATTTACTTTAAAAAAGTAATAACTGCTGATAAGAATTCAGGAGCAATCAGATAAGACTGAGGCTAGAGAACATCTCCAAACATTCCCTAGAGCATGCATGTGTATTAAATTTGCCCAGTTCAGATTGCTGTAATACCTTCCTGCTTTCTCTAAGTGGTCCCATTAACTTCTTTTAGTATTTTGGTAATTGGCTGAAGTATAATTCCAAATATTTCATAAATATTGAGAACTCATTTCTTCATGTTCATCATTCTTTTATGTTCTTGCCATTGCCTGTCTATTGGTAGAGCTCCTTTCTTGTGCCATGAGCTAGTTTAGTTTAGAGGCTCAAAGGTTCTTCAGATTGCTGGAGCATCACAGGAATTAAGTAAAGTATTTCAGCAGGACTTTGCTTTGCCAGTGGAACACGAGTCAAATTCAAGCCTGGAGAAGAATAAAGAAAAAGGTGTATTATTCTCCAGGAGCTGACAACTGCAGAGAAATTGAATAAAAACTAGCAAAAAGGGTTTTGTTATGTTTATTTTTTTCTTTTCCTCTTTGCAGTTAAAGATCCACTGGATAATAATATCTCTTGGATATTTAGGACTCTTCTGAAGAAGAAATATTTTTTATATTTTTATTGATTTTTAGTTCTTTATTCCATTGAAAGTAAACACAGATTTCGATTGTCCTTGAGGACAATTGCAATCCAATACAACATCAAACCCAAATGGATCAGGCTCTTATCAAATAGTGATTAATCAGTTGCCTGGAGCAAGATGCCAGTTTGTTCTTTTCCATTTGTGTTCTTTAACTTGCTGTCTCATACTTTATATCAAGTGACCTGTAATATTTTCAAGCTGTCACTTTCTGAATGTCTGTTTTTGGTGGTGGTAGAGGACTTGAAAACATCCACCAAATCTGTCATGCCTACATTTGCAAGCAGACATAAACTTGCTTTCAGTGTGGTTGTGTTGTGGAAGTTGTATGGAATGTGTACCTCAGCACTAGATAGGAACAGTTCTCTTCCCTTACAGAGTTTTTAAATGTTTTTATATTTGTTTGCTCTGTGGGCTTCCTTTTAATACAGATAGTCTTAAAGGTGAATTTAGGGTCTAAAAAAACCAAAGTTGTTTCTGAAGCAGGAAGAGGCATTTGTGGGTGTAGTTGTATGAAATGCAGAGAGGCTGTTTTGTTCAGTGCAGTGATATTTTTTTATCTGGCAGGCAGTTTTATCAGTGTTGACTGCTTCCCTCACATTTGTGTAAATGCAGCTCTTTGAATAAGGAATTAAATCTTCAAGTACATGAGAAATGTACCTAGAGAAGAAGTGTTGGATTCTAGCTCAGTCAGTATTTAGGCAGATATGAGTAACTCATCAGCTGGCAGAGTGAGGGATGGGTTTGGTAAAACACCAGTGAAATAAATTGTCCTTTTGCATCAACACTGGTATTGATTGATGGCTGCTGTGTGCCCTGCAGTACCACATCCACAAACTGAAAATCTCCCCAGAAAGAGAGGACACATTAAATAATCAGCAAACTGAACACTCCTTATTGGTGACCACTACTCGGGGCTTTTAAGATTTTGTAAGATTGATGCCCTGTACCAGACAGAACACAGAACATCTGTTATCTTGCCTTCATAAAAACCAGATTTTACCAGAGTGGATTCAGTGTCCTGAGTATAAATGTACCTGTGAGACTTTTTCTTCTTCCTCATATTTGTTTGTTTATAACTTGCTTCAAAGTCAGTTTCAAGCTCTGTGACTCAGGAATGGGTTTTTTTGTGGCTTTTTTGAAATGTCCCTAGAATACAGCAGGTCATTTGCTACAGTAATAGAAATCAATGAATATACAATACATAAATAAATACATAATAAACATCTGATTTACTGTGAAATACAATGCATAGTCAGGCTAAATTCCCAGCTTTCAAACTCATAAATTGAGTTTGTAATTCAGGAGTGGTTTAAAAGAAAAGCTCTATTTATTCATTGTTCTCCCTGGCTATTTGTCTGGGAATACACTTCGTCCCTTCTGCCTAAAAAGTAACAGTTCTTTAATGCAGGCTGAAAGAGAACAGTTTCCAGCTAGCAGGAAGCTATGCAAGAATAAAGAATAATGAGCAAGAAGTATTTTCTTCACTGAAATTTCCCAAGAGGTGATATCAAAAGCGAAACCCTGTCCTTATTAACAGGCAGTATATGGTGAGCCCTTCCTCCCCGCGCCCCAAACCCGAAATACAAACCTTTTATAAGCTCTCTAAATTCTCATCTGAGTGCATATATCCACCTAGTGCTGAGCAGAATAGGTTTTAATCATTATACAGAGCAAATCAGGAATTAGGTCCACGCTAGGAAAGGATATAGGTGGTAGAATCAGAAGCAAAAGTATTCATGTAGGAGCAGTAATTCAGCTTTATTTACAAGTGCTGCTAGATAAGTGCTTTATTCATGATGTAAAACACAAGGATGACATTTCTCTTGGAAGCTCCCCAAAAGATGTAAAAATAAATAGTAATAAAGGAAATCAAACTGAGTTCAAGTACACTGTGTTGGCAAGTGTAGAAATGACTGCACAGATGGAGTTGGGATTTTGTTCTGACCTGTCTAACCCGTTTCTCTGTTGAGGTGCTTGCCTTTGTGGATGGGGTAAAAGCACTGGATGTCATATTTCAGGGTGGAGATGCCATTGATTAAGGAATATTTTCAAAAGCAATAGGGGAAAACATGGTCTAAAGGAAACCATGAAGTTAAATTTCCTAATCCCGAAAGGAACAAGGTTAAAAAGTTTTCTTTAGATTTCTTTTGTTTTATATTCAGTGCTGGTAGCAGTGAGTCCAACTGAGAAATGTCATTATTTCCAGGCATTATCTTGGAAGTTTACAATATTTAAATGAGGATTTTGAATCCTCATTGCACTTTGAAAGCAAAGCAGAGTTTGGGATTTTGACTGTGGCAGAGCTGAAGCTGTTGAAAAGCTCCTGTAAAGCAGTGACTTCATTACCTGCCCTGAGTCCCTTTGGCCTGATCCCAAGTCCATCAGAGACCCTTCCAAGATGATGTGTGCAGGCTACAGATGCCAACACCTGCACTTAACTGTTTCTGAAAAGCTCTCATGTGTTGGAATGAACCTGACTTCTCTCTAAAATCTCCACAGTTTTGTTTCACATATATAGCCTTCGTCTCATCATTCTGTTTGTTCCTATATCTTATTAAGATAATTTGATAATTGGAATCCGTATTTGTCTTAATTGTGATTTCAAATTGATCACTGCATTATTGCAGCTTTATTTAGCTTGCTGATGTTGGAGTAAATTACAGCTCATTCACTTCCTTAAGTTCATATTTGCTTGCTTAGCACGTTTAGAGAAATCCAGGCAAGTTAATGGAATTGGATAATCCTGGCAGAACTCAGAGTGAAGTGGAAGGTGTAAGAAACCTCAAGAAAAGAATTGCAGCTGTGGGAGAGTGTGCCTTCAGTGTTGTTTGTTCACATTTGTTATTTCTTTGGAGTAACAACACACACCCTCTGGAATGCTTCCTTCCATAGTCCACCGACCAGATCTCTAAGGAAGCCTGCAAAATCTTTCCAGCCCAGGCAGTTTTATTTTGTTATTTAATTACATTGTGTCTTTACATACTACACTGTGTGTAATTCTCACAGTTTCTTTTAAAACCTGTCAAGAATTTTTACTCAGAAACTTTGAAACCTTTCAACACATCACATTCAAGGTCCTGCTGTTAAAAAGAGTAATTTACTTTTTCTTCTGGGTTCAGGCTCTTGTATGAACAGTTCTTACAGATTTACCTTGGAGTGAGTTTTTGTTAAGTCTAAAGGATTGTGCTCACGTGGTGGTGTGCCAGAATATTGATTTGTCTCTTCCTTGATCCAGAAAGATTGCTTTTGGAACAAAACAATAACTGGTCTGCCCTGGGCCTTGGTTTCTTGTTTAGGATTGTACCCAAACAGCCAGCATTTGTTTTCCTGGGGTTTTCAAGTTGTTGTGTGATTATTTTTTTTTTTGTAAAGACAATGATACAGTTTAGTTTGTGTGTGGGTGTACTTCAGCTCTGTGTCTCTTTCAGGAATAACCTGAATGAGGGGGGTGTGTGTGTGGTTTTTTTCTGTTACCCACATATTGATTGAAGGGAGGTGGAAAAACAGTCCCAAACCTGTCCACTTGGGGACTAATTAGTGATGATTCCAACTTACACAGCTGAGTAATTAAGTGACACCATGCACCTTTTCACTGGTAGTCTTAACTTTGGCTCAGCAAGCCCTGCAAACCTCTTCTGCCTTCCATCACTGGACAGTTGGAGGTGGTTTTGCATCCCAGCTGAAAAGGCAGCAGCAAACCCCTCTCCCTGCCTGCCCAGGCAGCAGCAGCTCCACTGGCCAAGCCCTTCATCTGTCCTGGCAAGCCCAGGACATTTGTGCCACTGGCCCATGCTGCACGAGCCACGGGGCACTGTCCCAAACCTCATCTTCTCTACTTACTTTTCATGGCCACCCATCAGGAAATTCAGTTTGTCTGCTCTTGCTTAATACCAGCTCGTTACATCTCTTTTCCCTTCTTTTCATAGGGGTAACAGTGTATTTAAATGTGTTACCCTCCAAGCAATACCCATGAAAGATCTTTCTTTTACACCCACTGCTCAGTCTGCTGTATTTCAATTCTATTTCTGTAGATTAACTTCCAGCTAATCTGAGTCTGTTGTTCCAAATGACTTATGACTGAAGAAGATTATTTTGCTGGAACTTCAGTTGACATATTCTGCAGTTGCAAGGCAAATTTTGGGAAGGCCTGAGGGATCAAAGGCAGCCCTCACCATTGGTGCATGACCACTTTGTAGCCAACTGCATCTTTAATATCCAGGGAGATTTGTGCATTAGTTTGTTTTCTTTCTTCTTGGTTTTAATAATTTACCTTTGAGAGTCTTTTTACAACTGTGTCGATGTGTGAATATGTTTGTCTGTCAAAACTTAAGATATGTACAGAATGCAAGAGATGCATTAATTTTTTATTTGCTTCTTAAGGAAGCCAAGCTGTAAACTGGCAGTCCCGAGTACAAGAGCTGCACTTCAGTGAATCCTAATAAACACAAGGGGGAACATCAAACTATGTGCCTCTTCAACTAACTCACTTAAAAAGAGATAATATTCCTTGCTGAATCTATTTCTCTGCTAGGAGAGACAATAATTTGGTTTTGGTTTTATTATAACAAAGCAAACCCACACCCAAACTTCCTCTAACTTTTAATTTGCTGTTGAATTAGCAAAACTGCTTGCCCTTACACAGCAACCAAAATAACAGAGGGTCATGAACAGCACATCAATAAAAGGGTTTTATGCAGTCAAATATTTCTGTCAGCTGAGATTCACTTGGAGATGATTTCCCTTTTTGCATGCACTTAAATATTTTCAGAAGACAGTGTTTAGATGAGTACTTTTCAAAATGTGTTCTCAAGCTGTTGAGAAGGCTTTTATTCTTACCAATGGATTGCTTCTTTGTCTGATTTATAACTGGTGGACTAGTTTAATTAGAGAATAAATTTAGTTGTGTAGTAAATACCTATGAACAGTAGCAAGTACTGAGTCACCGTGGAACTATATTGCAGTAACCAAACTGCTGATTTTTATTCCCTCTTTTAAAAGCAGGGCTGATTACAGAGCTGGTTTTTTCAGTCTTCAAACTGATCTTTACCTTTTGAGCCAATTTAACCTGCAAAACTACACAGAAAGGGGATCACTGGCATTTGATACTTAAGAAAAACCCAATTAATCTTGAACAGCACTGTTCTGTATTAAAAGAAGTTCACTGCAACTCAAATGTTTAGAAGAGAAAAGGTTTAGGGGAATATAAAAGCATGCCAGAGGAAGAAGAGGTGAAAGCATGGGATTTTTTAAAATTTTATTTCATGTTTAAGTTCATATTGGGGGGGCCCAAATGACACTGTGGCAAGGCAGGGGCAGAATCACATCCCCTTTGTATTGGATATTGTTGGGCTTTTCCACAGTGTGGAGAATGAGGAATACTGAATAATGAAGTATCCAAAGCCACATGAGAAAGAAAAAGAACCCTTTGCAGTGGAACTGTAGAAAATGAAACTGAAAGGATTGGTGGTGTAATTCAGGCAGCACAAATGCTGTAGAAGCCAGTGTACACCTGAGTCAGAATTCTCTTGATTTACATTCATCATCAGTCAGTTTTGAGAAGCTGTGATCAATTTTGTTAGTGACATTAATTCAAGTATGTTTATAAATATAGATGAATATAGATTTATTTTGCTTTCCGATTTATTTTGCTTTCTGCACTGAATTTGCTACCAGGTGGGAGTATGTTCTTGCCAATGATTTTTTTTCCAGCTTTCAGCTAACTCTGACTAAATGTAGAGCAGTAAATGACACAACAAATATGAAATGGTTAAGAGTCCAAGTGCCTGATGGAGGGTAATAAAAAGCAAGTACATTCCAGGTGGTGGATGGGTGTAGATAGATAAAAGGGGTACTCTCACACAGTTATCAGTATTTTGTTATCTTACTGTTCTTCAGGAAGATTAAGCCTTTCTTTTGAATGGCTTTTTGTTTTCTTAATCACCATTGGTTCAATATCCATTGTATTTTATGAAGTGCAGTCTGAATTTCCACAGAATCTTCCTTCAGATAAAACTCATACAGTTGTGCTCAAAGAGAATTTCCAGATAAAATAACTGCAGAGCTTGTTTAGTTCAGTCTGCTGTAGTCTTCCTGGTAGAAAATGTGACAGAATCTATGATCTAATCACAGCGTGTCAATGGCAGTGAGCTACCAGGGCAACCATGACATTTCATATTTGCTTTCTCTCCCACGATTGGGGGCATTTACTTCCATTACAGCCTGGGAAGTTGCAGGAAAATGAAATCTCTGTCAAGTATGATTGAATGTGCAGCGACAGAACTGTCCAAAACCAAAAAGTATTAAACATTGATTTTGCCCTTTAGTTCCATTTTTTTCTGAAAGAAAAGGTGCTTCTGGTGCAGCTGGCTCTGCGATGGGGCACTGAGTGCAGTTCTTGGTGCAGTTTGCAGTGAGGCCATGGGCACCATCACCAGTACCTGCCTGTACTAGTTTGAAAACAAACCAGTGGGAGGCACCAAGTCAGAATAACAATTTAATGGGGAAGTTAAAGAAAAGAAACTAAAAGAGAACACTGGTTCAAACTGACAGAGTCAGGATACAACCTGAGTCCCTGTTAGGCAGGGTGGTGGTAGCAGTCTGGTAGAATGGTGGCTGCAGTCCTCTGAAGCGGTGATCCTGTAGAAAAAAGGGGCTGCTCTTCCTCAGAAGGCCCAGTGGTGGCTGTGCAGCTCCTGTCCTCTGGAAATCCAGTGGGAAGGGGTGTCTCTGGTGTTCAGAATCTCAGATTATATCCACGATGGGATGCTTGGTTCCTCCCTCTGGGTGGAGCATCTCACAATGGGGTAATGAGTCATGAGGCCAAGTGTTGATTAGGCTCATTAACAGAAGATAGTCCGGAGGGAGTTATCTGGGAGTCATGCGGCAGGGCATTGATGGGCCATTAACAGAAAGACAGTCTGGGGGGAGGAGGCAAGGAAACACTGCCCCACCTGATTTCAACGGCTCATGAGGATGGTGAGAGAATACACTGCAACCCAGGACACTGCCAAATGGGGTCAGCTGTGAGGGAAGGGCTGAAATGTGGTGTTCGACCTCAGGAAGCTCCTGGAATGGCATTTGCACACTGAAAGATGCTTGCTTGGATGAATATTCTGCATTTGGAAGCGTTTGGGAGTCTTGGATTTGTAATTTGCTAGTTTGTATAACCTGCTGTCCCAGTTTTATAGTCATAATCTAAAAACTAAATTATTTTTCATTTCTTCTCCTGTGTTTTCTGTGTTTTAGTGATCCAGACTGGCTAGTCAACAAAAAATTTTGATAAATTGTAACTTAAATTCTAGTACCTGAGTTTCAGCCACTTGTAATTGAATTTCCATCATAGTGGAGGTTTGGCTTCATCCCCACTCCTCCCTCCCAAGAGCAAGGCACAGGTTTAAGGCAGATTTGCAATCTTAATAGGGAAAAATACAGACATGTTGCTGCTGAAACAAATTACTATTTTTCCTTCACCATAAATGCAAAGCTATTTCAGTTTCCATTGTTCTGATCAGTAATGCTCATGTGTACAAATAATGTGGTGTGTTATGTTCCCTCCGAGATTTCTGAGGATGCTCCAAGTATTGGGTCAGCTCCCTGGTTTTTTTTCTTCTCATTGCATGTAAACACAGGATCTGTGTAAACCCGGTTATTTCGGGTTTCCTTGGTGGATAGACACTCACATTCATTTCATCTGATGCAGGAGGCATTAAAAGAAAACAACAAAAGAAGAGAATTGGAGGAGAAAACGAAGAGAGCCAAGCTGGCCAAGGAGAAGGCAGAGCGAGAGAGGCTGGAGCGACAGAAGAAGAAGCAGCAGCTGATTGACATGAACAAAGGTAAGGCAGCGTTTTTAGCAGAGAGATTTGTTAAAGGCAAAACCAGGTCAGCAGTAACAAACAGAAGGCTATTTCTGATCAATATGAGAAGTACTTGCTGACTGTTCTGAAAGCAGAAAAAATTCACTTTTCAGAATGGAAAATTCTGGTTTGTTTCAGCCACCTGATCACGTCATTCCATCTCTGCCACTTCCTATGTGTAAAGTTCCTTTCAAGGTGTTTTGGTGTGAATTATTGGCTTTTTTGCATTTGGAGTACTTAATTGATTTTTTTTTTTTTTCCTTATGGATTGACTTCCAAGAAGAAGTGTCTTACTTGTTTTGTTGTTAATTTCATTCTGTAAACATCTCTATAATCAAGGTGTTGTGGCAATTAATGTCTTTCTTTTTGGGCTTGGGGGTCTGTGTTAGAATGGATGTTCTCCCAGTAGTCCTATTAGGAGCTGGAAAACCTAGCTGAGCTTGGAGCCTGAGTACAGAGTGGCATTTCAGCACGATAAAAAGCAATGTGTTGAGCTTGTCAGCTGTGAGAATATTGTATTTCACATGAGGCCACCCTGAGAAAGAGGAAGGTAAGAAAGCGGAAGGAATGGCATGGGCTTGATATTGTTGCTGTGCAGATTTCCAGAAGGTTGTAAAATACAGGCTTTATTCTCTACCTGTCTGGCTCCAGAAGGCAAGTAGAGGTGGTCAAATTGGATTTAGACAAGAGATTACTTGCGGTTTTTGTTCAGTTTCTATGAGTTTGTGTTAATCTGCTAATCTGACCCAGCTATAAAAACACCTGTCCTTGTTATCCATTCACCAGGCCCTGCTCAGGGAAAAATGCTGTTGGCTTTTTGGAGAGTTCTGCAATGGTACCACAAATCCTGTTATCTTTGGCCTTGCTTGAGCTGGCAGCGTCACTGCATGGAGTATTCTGTAGCAGAAGTTGTAATGAACAAATCTGTTGTTTTGTGAAGATGACAAACTTTAATATCAGATTATCTAAAGATTAATCTAGTTTCAGTATAAGTATAAACAAAACACAAAATTGAAACACAGGGGATGCATAAATACATTTTCCTCTGTGAGGTTAAATGAAGGCTTCTAATGAGACTTTTCTAATCCATTCTTTCAGCATTTGATTAATATTTTTTTAATATCTGCCACCTCCCAAAAAAAAGAAGTCCATAGTAATCTGGACAGGCTTTTTTGTGTGAGTGGGAAAGAACCAGCCAAATATCCCTTGATCACCTTCCCTCTGCCAGAGTGCTTGAAGACACACTGAGAGAGAGTTTATTTGAACTACCACTCGAGCCAATGCAAGCCAAAATGTTTTGTGAGCTGTTGAAAAGTGTGGAAAGCCCACTTAGACACTGCTGTCAGTGGCTTGGGCTGGGTTAAGGGCTGCAGCTCTCAGTTTGAAGTCACAACTTCTAAAATTGCCTCAGCCCAGTCCTGAGAGCTCACCTTCATGTTTCTGCAGCCCTTCAGTTTTCGAGCAGCTGAGGGGAGACCACTCTGAGCAGTGGCACAGATGCCTCACTACACTGACAGCATTTTTTTTTTTTACATCATGAAAATCTTTTCCTGATACAATTAAAGTTTAATCTTGCATTTTAGTCCTCTCTTAATGAAAATGCAAATATATGGATGTCTTTACATGGCCCAATGCACCAAAACTGCCATTTAAATACCTAATGTTTGTGAACCTGAGACACAAAGTTAGTTTAATACTTCTAAAATACTTTTTTCCTATTTCTAAATATATTGAAATATCAATTTCACATATTATAACTCTGCTGCTGTGGTAGGAGGAGGGCTAAACCTCCTTCCCCCCGGATTCCATGACATTGATATTCAATTGACTTTTTTTTTGCCAAATAACTAATTTTTTTCTTGATGCAGCTACTTCTGTGGGCTCATTGCTGCTTATGTAAATAGTTTGTAAATTTGTCTAAGTGAATGTGACACAGAAGACTCAGAGGAAGGAGGCAGATGTCCTCTCAAGCTGTCATTTTGACAAGGTGATTTTCACCCAAAGGCTTGTTTTAACCTCACCCTCTCTCAGCTCTTTCTCTGGATCTCCCAGAGTCAAATTTGAACTCAGTGCTGCAGCCTTTGAGATCAGAGCAATTGGGTTCCTGCATTTTCCAGCTTTTTGTGTAGTTTTATAGTATTTTTCCTGTTATCTGACTGTTCAGTGGCAACTTTTTAGTGGTCACTGGAGAATTGGGATTAAATTAGTTCTAATTAATTAACTGTTAAAATTAATATCTGTTTCTTGTGCAACTGTAGAAAACCACAGTGTGGCCAGAATCAAGACTTGTTGTGAATAATTCCTAGTGATGAAGTAACTCACACTTGCCAGTATTTTGGAGACCACTTTACTCAGTTTGGTGGGTTTCTGCTTTGTGTAACTGAGCTGCCACATAAGCACCACATGTAAACTGATAAAAACCTGCTGAACATCCCAAAACATTAAAAGATGAACACAAAAATAAAGAAAGGCGCTATAAAAATCAAAATTCAAAAAAATTATCAAAATTGTTGGCATTAGGTGAAAAGTCTGGGGTTCCTGGTGAAGTTCAGAGGCACAGAAAGGTTTAAGTGCCTTAGGCACATTCCTGCAGGTCTGAGGTTTCACAGTTCAAATCATGAACCATTCTTTCTCCTTATGGGAGATGAGTCTGGAGGAGAAGCCTTTCATGACTTCCATCTGATTTAACATCTGCAGCATTCTTGCAGCATTGCTTCTGTGGGCATGTCTGAAGCAGAGAGAGAGAAAAGGAATTGGAGAATTCAGCTTTCTGGGAGCTGCAAAGTGTCTAACAGCAATTCTGATGCAAATGTTATTTAATCAGAAACAGTTTTGCTCTTCATTATATCTGATTACTATGGCAATTAAAATCACCTTTTAACTACCAGTGTTAGGATAAAAGATAGAATGAGCTTCCTCAGTCCCAATTAGTATTGAATTAATTGTTTTGAAGATGTATTAACCATCTCCCCTAATGCAGATGGAGATAATGCAAGTGAAGTTCTGTGCTGGTGGTTGATGGATATTCCTCCTTTCCCTTTTCAGGAACCCCTATATGAGAGTTCATGTGCTTTTTGTTCAGACTGGTGTGTTCTAGTGTGTGAGCAATAATTCTGCTGTGTTTCCTTGAACTGGTGTTTCACTTGCACTGGTGCAGGATATAATTCCAGAGGTTGCTTTTGCTGCAGTTTTCCAATGATTCTGTGCTTTTCTGGGTGGTTTGTCTTCTTTCCACGTCCTTCAGCATAAACAGAAATCCATACTAAGCTTATTACGAGTTACGTGTTATTTTGTAAATGTTCTATTGAATTTATCTATTGGCTGGTGATTGCGTGGGGTACCTGGAGTGGTAAAACTTGGGTCTTATTTACATTTTAAAGATTATTAGTTTGTGGTGCTGGATGTCAAGGAGGCAAATGTTCAAATTCCTTTGGGAAGTCATTATTTTTCATATTGATGTGGATGGTCTGTTTGAGTATGCTGCACACCACCTGAAATCTAATATTCACAGAACAAAAAATAGATTGAACTTTGCATTATGCTTAAAGATGAGCATCTATAGAACCAGGATGAGCTTTGAGTTTTCTCCTTCAAAGCAATTCTGCAGGAGTTGCTAAAAAACTTTGTAAGACCTGTTTATACGGGAGTTTGAAGCTGTCTTGAGAATGGGATGAGTGTCAGAATTACTGAACTGCTGCTGAATGGGTCAGAAGCAGCTCAAGAGAAATGCACATAGAAATGAGTATGGGCAGGAAATTAGAAATACAGCTTGAAATTTAATCTCACCTTTAAATGTTTTGCTCCGGAAAAATTTGGTTTTGATAATGAATATGGCCCATGTGGTACCTTCCAACTGAGATAGTTTATCGGGGGGAAAAATTGTTATGATCATGCCAAATCTGAGGTTGGGATAATTGCAGGGAAGAAAGACAGAACAGTTGGATTCTTTTATTTTGAAAGTAGGTTTCTTGGGGACTATTTACTAAACAGTAACAAGTAGTAACTTTGGGGAGTTGTCTATGCAAATTCAACTTTGCTTTTCCTTAGAGAAATTATTTGTGTTTCAAAAAGTAGGTACTGTTATTAATTTTGAAAGTAGCTGGAATTTTGTTTAGCTCAATGTAACTGCTGTATAACAGTTGATATTTTGTAGAACTTAGTGTTAAAAAGCATTTCAGAAATAATTAGTTAATCCACTTTAGTATAATGCTCATTCAGGAATCAGGGTAGGATGGGGTAAGGAGCAGAAAAACCCTTGGCTCTGTTTAAGGGCAGTTATCAACAGTGAATTATCAACATTGTTTCCAGTTCTGAAACACAGCCCCACACCAGCTACTGTGAAGAAAATTGACTCTATCCCAGTCAAAACCATCACCAATATTTAAAAAAAAAAAAAAAAAACCAAACAAAAAGCCCCCCCCCAAAAAAGTCATCAAGAATATGTAAGAACTCCCCTTTCCTGAAAATGAGTTCCCAAAACTGGTATTTTCCCTAAAATGTGGGAACAGTTGCTCAATTATAAGGAACCTTTAACAGGAAATTATTAACAGTGCTAAAAGCATTGATGATTTTGCTCTGCCTTGTGTGTCTGCTCATCACAGCAATTAAAAGTAGCTCAGTACCATAGCCTAAATGTAGCCTTGAAGCTGCAGCACAACTTTATTTACAGGTGTAATTAGTCAGGTATCATAAGGGTTTTTTTGGGTTGGTTTTTTTTTGGTGAGCTGCACAATCTTTTCCTTCCCACACAGAGGCAATCTCTTCCCATTTGTTCCAGGTAATTCCCATTACAGCCTATTTTAGGTGTGCTGCAAGTGGTCCTTGCAGGATGAGGCTCCAGGGGCTGTGTGGCTGCATCTCAGTGAAGCCACAGCAAACCTTGACCATTGTGACATTCTCTGCCAATAAGAAAAAAATGTGCATTTCAAACATTGTTTTCAGTAGCCTGCCAGTACAACAAAGCACATTTTTTTCTCCTTCTATTATTTTCATGTAAGGCTGGGATCAGGTTAATGTAAACAATGTTCCTAATTGGCGTGTAAGCAAGGATTTGCCTTGTGTTGTAAACTGCCATGAGATAGGGGCTCACTTCTCAGTCACACTGTCCTAACTTGTTCTCCTTTAATTAAAAGTAAATAAGAGTCATGAGACACCACTCTGCTGCAAACTGCCGAGGAAGACTGCTTCCTGGAGATACTTATTATGCATGCAAAATGAATTTAGCAAATGAATAAAATGCAAATATATGAGGAGAACACAAAAACACGCCTTCCCAAAGACATTGAAAGCTGACCTTTTTAAGTGACTATATTGCAATTAAAAATGCTGGTACTGGTTATGAATAAAAAGTCTTGTTTAAAAGTTTCTACAGGACACACATTAGACTTTGAAAAGTGCATAAAAGTTCAAAGCAAAACAGGGTAGTGCAAGATGTGAATAGAAGCATAATTTAACAACCCTTTGGAGCAGCAGGAGACAGCATGTGTTACCTAATGTGGTATTTGACTGGACTCTTCCAGTAAGGTCCCAAATTTATGAAAAACTTCCTGTAGAATTCGTGTAAACCTTTGCCCAAATGGCTGTGCAATATCTACACTTAGTATTAACTTATATCAGTTTGCAATCAGTATATTCGTAATAATGAGTACGAGATGTTCTGCAACAGCACGTGGAAAATAATAGAAAATGAAAGTGTGCCAGCAAAATTTATGGGTGTTCCTGTGGTAATCAGTGCAGACAACAGCAAGGGAGGGCAGCAAAACGCTCCAGAAACAAGAGCATGTTCCCAGGGCCTCGAAGAGCTGTGAATCTGAACTGAGGAGAGCAGATATGCTTTGGGCCATGCTTTGGATGCTTGGCTGAGCTCTGTGGCTTCAACTGAAGTGCAGTTTCTGCAGTCCCGAGTTACTCCAGCAGCTGGCACCTTGTGAAATATGATCCTCAAGTTAGATTCAGATCCTTTTTGTCAATATTGCTTTCTGACAAATCTCATCTAAACCTCAGAAAGAGACCCCAGCATCCCCAGGTTTGATTGCAAAGATGCTTGCAGTGACTGAGCCTCGATGTTGTGCTGCTGTTCCTCAGCAGTGCCGGCCCCTGGGAAGGTTTCTGCTGGATGAGTTTGCTCTGCTGGGACTGCACAGGCTCTAAAGCACAGAAGGAGGTTGTCTTACATCCTTTCAGTGGCTGCTTTATGTAGTCTAAAGAAATTGTGCTGCCTCAGGCTTTTCATGTTGGAATCCACTCCCCTGGTTATATGAAAGGCTTTTCCAGTTGTGATTTCTCTTCTGTGAATGCTGTAATCAAGCTTGTGTACCACTGCTCCTGGAAACAGAGTGTCCTGATTGTTTATTGTGCTGGGTCATTGTAGTTTCTTTGGTCAGCTCTTTAGATTGGAGCTCTTGGTCATTCCCTGTGGAAGAGCTCCTGGCTGGCCTCGTTCCATTATTTCAATGGATTTTATTATTCCAACTCTTAGGCATGTTGGGTCTCTTCAGCAGTGCAAGGAGCTGAATATTCACAATATTCCACAATATTGTTCTGTGGAAGAAGAAAGTGATTTTTTTTCTTTATTATTATCATTAAAAGCTGCTGAAATCTGTTGAGTAGCACTGGCCTAAACCATGGGACCTGCAAGAGGATGAGTATTTCTGTGACCTAAAAACACCCACACCCACAGTTTGGATGTCTAAACCAAAGCTGCAACAGAACCTTAGTGTGAAACCCAAGTTAAAACAAATGGGGCTTGTAGTTAACACATCAATTACTGATGGAGCATCCTTTTGCCTTTGTGCTCCTCTGTAATACCTGTCATGGATCTGACTCTTTGCTAAGGCCAATCAAAGCAAATTGTCAATTTTTTTTTGCATGTCTCCACACATTTGCTCTCTCTTAAAAATGTGGGGCCTACTTGGAGAAGAAACAATGAGGAAGAAAATTGTTCCAGATGAAACTCCTGTCCTTATGTACAAAGAAAGATATCTAAAAGAGAAATAATGGTTATGCATTTTATTTCTGCTGACAGAAATGTTGGAAATAAGTTTCTTAGTTTGGAAACTTCTGGCAATTTTTGTTTTTGTTTCTTCTTTGTGTCTACAAATTGCTGTGGGTGGTATAAAAAAGACAAATGCAGGAGATAGCTGGTACTGTGTGAAGAACTGCAGCAAGAACTGTAGGGAAATACTCAAATTTCGGATGAATTTTATTTATCAGTTTTAATTAAGGCTCCCTGAAAATGCAGTTTTTGGTCCAGCTCCCACTTAACCGCCTGAAGACTTTGTTTAAGATGCAGTGCTGAGATCAGACCTTCCAGGAGCTTTACTGAGGAGTTAAAAATCTCATCCCTGTGTCCTACAGCTTTCTGAATATGTGTTTTATGTTGTATATTCTGGCATCCCAAAAGCAGGGTGGGTTTTGGCAGTTGCAGTAATTAGCAGGTAGAGCAGCTCACTCAGCAAAAAAGAAGTGGAAGGTTGCATAAACATTCATGAAGTATTGAAGGAATTTTGTCTTTTTTAATACACTCTGCCAACTCTTATTTTTAATGAAGATTGAAGAATATTGTAATTTTCCTACACATTAAATATTCTAAGATATATTAACTCGTCCTGGGTCTGCAGTCACTTCCATTGAATGTTTCAGACCAACTTGATGTGTATTAATTTGGACAAAGTGTATTCACAGCCCTTTGATTTTGAAGGTAAATTTAATACAGAGCCAACAACAAATCAATGAGTAAGCATGGGGTAGGATAAGAAGCACAAAGAAAAACAATTATGTTGTACAGTTTAGAGAAAATTCTGGCCTTTATGTGAGTGGGAATTGAGAGAAGCTAATTTGCTTATTTATTTTGCAGGAGCTTAGTTGTTTAAGGCTTTTAGAGGGAATGTAATTAAAACTGGTGTTTCAGAGCTGGTTTCTGCACACTGCTCCTTTTCCTCTTCTGCTGGAGAGACCTTTATGGATGTGTTGTGCAGTGGGTATATAATGGTTTAGGTTAGGCTGATGTATAATTTGAAGTTTAGGCTGATGTATAATTTGAAGTTACCAAGTAGTTACTCCAATGATCACCTTGTAGAAATCTGAAGCAGGTACTGTTTTAGCTGCGCTCTTACATCAGGTCTGGATTGAGTCTAATAAATGTGGATGTAATAGAGAGCCAGGACAGAACAGCTTATTCATTAATAGGCTGCTTTTAAACGTGAACATTTGAGAGCTTGAATGTGCATTTAACCTCCTACACTTTGTGTGAGTCAGAAGTTTTTTACCATAATGTAATTTTTTTGCATAAAGTAATGATCTTCCCATTCCCAGATGGGGAAATTTATATTAGTTTGACATCTGAGCGATGTGAATAAAATGTCCACCTACCTGCTGAGTCTAACCTATATTTTAGTTTTGGGTTATAACATAGATATGGGAACAGAAAAAGGCATCCATCAGTAGTTTTGTAACCTTGGAGTTCTTTGACCTCTACTTCTTATGCTGCTGAATGCTGCTATCAACTGTTATTAACAGACTGAAATGCAAAGGAATGTAAAGACTCAAATATATAAAAAGTAATTTTTCTACCCAGATTTCCATAATGCACCATAAAGTCCAGCAATTTAAAGGCTGCAAGTTAGCTTGGATATGAAAAAAGCAAAATAAAAAATTTAGCAGAAGTAAAATTCAGCTGTTACGAAATGTTACACCATTTACTTCCACTGCATGATTATCCCCTCTTCATTCTTCCCTTATGTTACCTGAAGAGCATCCATGCTACTGATGGTATAGATAATTTTTCCAGAGATTTAGTGAATCATGAAGTCAGGAGGCAGCATATTTTATATTCTCTGTACTGCAATATTGAACTTTGTGCCATTCAGTGTCATCAGCTTTTCCTTGTGCACTGATTAAATTGACCTGTTTCCACTTCAGAAAAGCCTTCAAATATTTTAGCAGTGAAGCAGCCGCCATTCAGCAGCAGCTGCCTGTCTGCATGCTGAAGATGTCATCAATAATGCACAGGATAACATCTCCAAGTGAAAGAACAGTAGGATTGGCATCAATTTTGCCTAATGGAGCATCATCCCCAAATCAGGCAGTGATACCTGCAGCGCTGGCAGCAGCCATGGCATTGAGATGTGGCAGTCTCTGACTCGGAGGCGTTGTGGAAACGTGACAGCACTTTTGCTTCTTTTTCTTTCTGAAGTCTGCTTTCAGTTGCACTGATTGGAATGTTCTTTCCCTGCTGCTCGCAGAGGGTGACGAGACAGGAGTGATGGACAGTCTGCTGGAGGCCCTGCAGTCGGGAGCAGCTTTCAGAGACCGCAGGAAACGAACGCCACGAGCGCAAGGTAAGAGAATTTCTGTCAACTTGGGGTTCTAAACCGAGCGGGCTGAAGTTGTTTGGCAAAGATTTACCCACAGTTTTCACTGGAAACCATTGGGCTGCTCTTGGGCATTGAGCTCCTGTGAAAACCCAGCATGGTCTTTGTGATCATGCATTTTTAACCTGTAGCTCTGTCTCCAGGTAACTGTGTGCTCTAAGGGCTCCTGTTGTGTTCGAAATGGCATTTAAACATCCCTGCACTAAGTATGCTTAATTTTTACAAGTGTAAGTATAATTAATTTATTGTAGGTGGTGCCATGAAGAATACTAGCTTCTTAACAAATAAGAATTTGAGTGTTCAGCTGATCATCGTTTCCAAGCACTGCTCTTGGGTGTGTTCTGCTTTGGTAGGAACTTACAGTGTTTGTACTTCCAAAAGTAAAAATACATGAAGGTGGCTTCGTTCTGCTGAGGAAGACAATAGTATCAGACTGAACTTAGTCTGGTTTATTGAGCAGTTGCTTCTTCCTGCAAAGCTGATTTGGAGAAAATTTCAGAAGTTAATCAGTGGCAGCATTTGCTTTGTTCACTTCTCTGCTTATGATATGCCTATAGTACACAGGTTGTGAAATGCACTTACTCTGCTTTTACTTTTCATCAAAGTTCATGGTAACTGTCTCTTGCAATTTTTCATTTGAAACATGTCTTACAGGAAAAAATACAGCTTTAAAAAAATCTACAGTTGGAGGTATTTGACATAAAATCAAAAGCTTGGTTTGGATATGTTTGGCAAAATAGTCATAAATAAGCCATATTTATCCACCTAATCCTCAGTGAGCTGTGGTTAGGTTCATGTTGGTTGATGATTTTTTTAGAGTAAAGGCAAATTCTATTACCCTCTTTAGATAGCAAAGATAACTATTTTTAATTTGCTGAACACATGATCTTATGAAAAAAAATAAAAGTAAGTGACTTAATTTGTTCACACTATGAAGTGAATTCTGCTACAGTTCCAGTACCATTCTTAATTCAGGGCTTGTTTCTGCTCTCAGATTAGATGTGAAAGAGCTCCTCGATCAAAATTTGGTTTTTCCCCTGTCTTGAGAAGTATCATTTTGAGAGATGGTTTATCTGTGCTGTGACTTGAGGAGACATTTGTCCCCAAGTGGTGACAAAGCAAAGCTTCCCAGGGACCAGAGGAGATGGCACAAAATCTGCTGCAGCTGAGGAAACCGAGAAGATGATTGAACCTGAGTCAAAACCAGGGAGTCCTCAGCAAAAACAGGGAACAGAGCTAATTAAAAATCCCTTTTACTGATGTTGTTTTATGTAGTTACTTTGACTTCTGTGTTTGAAATGTCATTGGCTCAGTTGATGTTCCAGTGGGGTCTGGCTTTTAAGTTTAAGGAGCTGATTGACCTTGGGGAACTCACTGTGAGAAAAGGGCTGGGTCTTCCATTTCCAAACTCTGGCCAGCTGTAAGTGGTCTATAAGAGAAGACCATGATGTAAAATTTTCAGGGGTAGCTAAAAATTGAGAATAGAAGGCAATAAACATTAGTCCCAGTCAAATATCTAATTTAAACTTTCATGTGAATTTTCTCATGTGGTTTAGCAACATACATGATAGTGAGTAACTTGTCTACACACCAAAAGGTGCCTAAAAACGTGGCTGTGACATTTCTAAGCAGTGAACTACAGCATTAAAAACCTGGTACCCTATTTACAAACTTCCACATCTCTCCTTCAAAAACAGAAGGAGCAGTGACAGTTCCCTCAATTGGTGCCACTCTGTCCTGCAGAGTTCCATCCAGAGACATTGTAATAAACAATGAACTCCATGACTCCTCTGGTTCAGTGGAAGGGGGAAAAAAAATGGAAATAAAAGCCATGGAAAGAAGAGGTTGGGGTATTTCTGGGCTTGCTGGGTCATGTGGTTGTGATTGGCAAGCATGCAGCAAATGGAGTAATGCAGTCTGTGGGCAGTGCCCAGTGCAGGAGTTGTCTGTACGTGCTTAGAGCTGAACTCCTCTTACTCAGCCTGGATTTGGGACACTCATGGAAAGAAAAAAAAAAAAAAAAGAGAAAGGTGCTGCTATTTCCAAAGTTAGACTTGTCCAGCAAAGTTTTGGGTTTGAACTTGTTTTGGTTACACATCATGGTCTGAGAGGAAAGCCTCTTGTTTTCTGCCTGTTTGGACGCAGATGTTATTTTTCTGTGTCAGTTGTGGTTGTAGTTTAGCAAGGAGAAAGAACTACTTCTGCTTGCTTGCTTTTTGTAGTTTTGCTAATTACTTGGTCACAGGTGGCCACTACAGAAAGGCAAAAACCCTCTCCAAACCCCTTAAAAACCCACAAAGAAAATGCCCCCCAAATGCACTCACCAATACAGTAAGTTCACTTTTTTACATTTTTCATGTACGTGCTCTAGATCTGTCTTTTTCCAAACTTGCTTACTTTGTTTGCATCTTCTCATGGTGAAAATTAAAACTAGAGAGGTGCCACCCCCCCACAATGGCTGCAACCAGAAGATCATGGAAATTTGGCTTTTGTTGTATTTTCTTCCAGTGGTTTTACAAAGTAAATTTAACTCAAAAGGAACAAACTGTAGTATCACTACTAGTGGCATTTTTGATCAGTTTGCCTAAAACCCCACGTTGCAAAAGAAAACAAGCCAAAAAATCCCCATGTGTGTTCCCTGCTAGCTTTAGGTGAGTGGGTTGGACCTAGGAGGGATTAATTAATTTGGATAACAGAGCTCCAATTACTACAGGCTTACAACCAGTCATTCCACCTCTTTAGTTTGCCTTTTTTACAGAGTTTGCTGCTGTGCCTTGTAGAATATGTTTGTGCTTACATGGTCATGTCTTTAAAATATTTCCAGAGTCAGATTCAGCCTGGGTGAGAGGTGGAGAAGGGAAGGGAGTGGTGCTCTGTTCCTGCAGAACAAAGAGTGTTCCAGCACAGGGGGACTGCTCAGCATTGCAGTTCTCCTGCTGGGGAAGAATCAAATGGTGAAATGTACAGACAGGTTCAGAAAAATAAAGCTCATTTCAAATATGTTGAGCTGCGTTCTGTTTGTTTGCTGGGCCTGTAAATGAAAAGCTACACTTTAATGGGTTGCATTACAACCCAAGACTTTTCCAGTAAAAATGGTTTTGTTACCAGGTCATGGAAGTAATAATAATAAATTCCTGCCTCCTCCTCTAGTTTTTCATTTCATTCTGCTCTTATGTGTTCTTTCTTCTGCAGACCTCTCAGTGTGCAAAAACATTGTGTGGTTTCTCTCTCCAGAGCTTATTAGCTGTTGTTATTGTTTGTAGCCACTGGATTTTAGGTGGAGAGATTGTCCATTCAGTAGACTGCTTTGCTTAGAGAGGCTATAAAATAATAATTAGAAATCAGTTTCTAGAAATGTTGGTTCCTCTTCCAAAAATCCACTTGCATTTCGCAAGTTTGCCAGTATTGGTGTAACAAAGAGCACTGTTAGGTGGCATTTATCACGGGGTACCACTGAAAATCTGCATCCAGCATTACTGCTGCACAATAATCACTGCGCTTTTTCCTGGCCCTGGGGTATGAAATTATTAAAAGACCAATTCAGGAATAATTTTTCTCTAAATTAGATTAAGCAAATTCTGCACAGAGCTAACTGTTCTGCTGGGGGTCTTTCTAGTCAGCTTCAAAGTTTTTTTGCCATGGAATTTAATTTCTTCGAGAAATGTTCATAACCAGTGCCCTCTCCCTTATATACAAACTCTGGCAACCTCCCTGATGCTCTGGGCTGTTATTTCTGTGGCTTTCTCTCCTGGGAATGCAGTGCTATAAGGGACATGGAAGCAGGATCTTCTGCACTAGATCTCACTGGATTTATCGAGTATTTCCTGTGCTCTCTTAGTACACATTTTGGATTAGGTTTTAATTTATGCATCAAAATCAAATCTGTTGCTACCCTGTCATTATTTCCAAACTAAGAGTACGTCTTGAGAGTGAAAGGGACACAAAGAACCTCCCTGATTCAGCTTCAGCATCTCATTGGAATCTTTGATGGAGCCATCTGAAGGGCTTCCACTCCTTGTTTTAACTTTTTGAAGAGAAAAAGGAGTTGTGGTAATAGCGTTACTACTTTTTAATGATTTTTGATAATTTTCATATGGCATTCAGACATTTTAATTTAAAATATGGCTTTAAGTAGGTCCATATTTTAAATTGCATCAGAATTCTAATTAAAGGTTATAGTTTTAGGAATATTGTGTCTTCTGCTTGGACATACAGCTATGCTTAAAGACTCAGTCTTGCTTGTCTACCTGGCTAAACTAATTTTACCTTTGCAATGATTATATTAAATAAAATCTTGAGGGGTAGTTAAGTTTGAGTGCACAACCCTCATTTACCTGAACCACATTCAAATAAAAACTTTCAGTCAAAGCAAATTTGCTTTCCTGAAAGCATTGTCAGTCATTCTGTATGTGACAGTTGTCTAAATCAGCTGGGTTTTGATATGTTTCCAACTGTGAATTGATGAGAATATGATAAATGTTAGAATGCAAGGATGTGGGAGGTGCACTGAATTTGTGCTCAATAAAATATCTATCAGAGGAACAGTGCCATGATCCTTAACATCAAATATCTGTTATGAAGCTGGAAGTATCCATAATGGACTATAAAAATTTAGTCTCAAGTTTAAAAATCAGTTTGTATTTTACACTTATTTCTTCATCTTTTCAAACATTTTTACTTTTAGGAGCTGAGTATTTAAAAATGTGTTTGCTCTTCACTTGTATAATGGAGGTTTTATGCTTACAGTCAGGTAATGTGGACTAATGAGACTCACACATGATCCGAGTGCTTCAAAATTACCACATCTATAACAGCAAGAGCTAAACAAGATCACCAATAATAAATTTACTCATTTTGCTTTCATAGCATTATTGTGGATTTAAGTTTGCTTTTATTTCTAAATATAAATATGGGTACCATTCAAATCGAATCTCAGCAAATTACCTGGGTCCTGAGAGCCCCATAAACAGTCCCAAAGCTGTTTAAAAATAGGGTATTTGTGGTATAATCTATTTTTACTGTCTCTGCGTTTTGTCTTACGGCTTTTGTAATTAAAGGAGTAATGTTAGATAATACATTTTTCTGGTGGCCCGGCATGACAGAAACAGCTTTACTATGTGGAGATTTCATTTGACGGTGGGAGGTGTCCCTCCCCGTGACAGGGGGGTTGGAAATAGATGATTTTTAAGGTCCCTTGCAGCCCAAACCCTTCTATGAGATTTCAGAGGAATTCTCCTTACAAGCAGGATGGAGGAGAAGTGAAAAAGGGACTAAGGAAGGCTTCAGCCTCCAGCCTGCTCAGGCTGCATTCTCCAGGTTTTTAGATGGACAGCACCTCTGAGCATGCAAGGAATGAAGAGGCTCTAGAAACACCTCAGGACCACTGATTGGGTGGACAGAAAGACAGAAATTCGAGAATTCTGTGCATTTGCATAATTGCTTTCACCTCTGTTGCTGTGTTACCCTTCTCCAAAGCAAGTGCTGAGGATTGATTTGTTGTCTTTAAAATTGATTTTCTGATCTTGGTATGCACAAGATTGTGTGTTGACCTAGAGCATGTAAAGTGTTTATAAATGTTTGGTGAACTAGACAGACACAGAGAAATGGGACTGTGAGCTCTGGACTTCATATCTATTGCTGCTGCTCTAAGTTGTTGTTTGCCATTTAATGTATTCTTAGTTTCCAAGACAAGAATTTTACCCGAATATATGAAAATGGGCCATCCAATGGGAAAGCCCTGTGCACATGCTGCAAAATGTCCTTCAGAAAGTTACTGTGCTATGTAATTGGAGCTGATTACCTCTGAGTTTGTTGTTTGACTAAAGCATTTAATCACTTACCCAAGCAGAGGAGAGTTCTGTACCCCTTGCTTTTATTAGTGTGCTTCAGAGTGCATTTCAGTGTAATGGGAAAGTTTTCCCTATAAAGTATCAGAATATTTTTTTCAAATCTCAGCATTTTCAAAAATCAGCGCTGGTGTTACTTTACTCATCAAATTGTCCTGAGATCCAAAAATAGAAAATTCTAAATTTTTGTGCTTTTTGAAGTAAAAACCCATTGTCCACGAGTGATGATGGGAGTTCGTGGAAGCACTGAGGATTCTCCTGCAGCCTCGTGGCATTTGCAGGCTGTACCACAGAACAGCTCAGCTTGCGCCAGATCAGTGTGGGACTGTGCCAGTTGCTCCAGACCTTGAAATTGAGTGTTATATTTCATTTTAAGTTTTGATACATGTTTGTATTTATTTATATTTTTTCTTTAGAGTTGTTTGTGTCTGTTTCATCACAGGGCACGTGTCTGTTCATGCCCAGAACAGCACTAGAGTCACAGAGAGGGTTTATTATGGAGCTTCTTTCTCTTGGAGCTGACATAGCACTGTTGCTTCTGAACCTTCTAAAATCCCTTAGAATTCCAAAAGCCTTTTTGAATGTCCTGTGTTGTGAAATAGATTTTTAGAAATAAAGCAAAGCTTTTCTGAGAACTGGGGAATGCTGCACAGTAAGCAGCCTCTCAAAGAGTGATCTAGGAGGAGGCTGCCAAGGTGACATGGGAGGGTTTTGTATGAGCTGGAAGTCACCCACCGTTGTGAATTTATTTATTTTTTAATTCACACTGAATCTGAAAACTGTTCTATTTTAATGAGCTATGTCCTGCTAGATGGGAAGGCCTCCATTTCCAAAGATTGATAGCTGAGTTTTTGCTACATCTTTATGCAGTAGCTGAAGTTAGAGGAACTTCTTTTACATGCAGAGAAAGGATATTCATGCATTAATTTACCAACTACATGAGTAGTAATGAACGATATGCAAGGCTAACTTAATTTGCATTTGGCCATTTGAATTTTCTTTGTCAGTGCTGACACTGTTATCATGCAATTATTGTGAAACACTTCTGTTTGAAAAATTTCCTCCCACAGTACTGTTTACTGAGGTAAAGCACATTGGCTTTAATATTTTAATATATACATAATGAATGGAAAGGGAAGAGATGAAAATCACTGTTGCAGTGTGTGACTTAGGAGGGGATTAATTTGAGTGACCTTAGGTCCAAATGGTTATTTTGTAGATAGGAAGGCTTCCTGTTCCATCCTGCTCTGGGCACACGGTGTAGAATTGACAGTCCCCCAACCTCAGCACAGAGAGACTGGCCCAGAGTTCTTAATTGTGGCTGTCATCTGAACTGTAAGAACTTAATTAGTTTCCTTCCTGCAAAGACAATATTTACCCTGTGGGTTGTGATGTAACAGAGAAAATCATGAAACTTCTAATTTTCTTGTTGCATTAGCAGGAGAAAATAAGGTTCTCTGTTCAACACCCCCAAAATAACAATGCTCAGCTGGAGAGCACTGACACCATCTTAGCAGTAGATACACAGCGATAGTCAGGCTCTCGTGTCATTCTGTGAGAAGCCAGGATCTCAGTCGGTTGCCTCAAGTAATTTTATTTTCCTGCTGTTTTTAGTTTAATCATCTGTGAGAGGGTAAGTTAAAGATCTGAGACAGGTGTCCAGTGGCAGGGGGACAGGTTGGGGCCAGCAGTCCCTTTGGAGAAGCTCTGCAGAGGAGGACACCGCATGTGCCCTGGACAATGCAGCCTGTGTTCTGTGCTTAGAGCTCTGCTGTTATCGTGGTGCTCATGAGAGGTGTGCTGCCCAAAACCAGAGCTTCATCTTTGCAGCTTATTACCAGTGGAAAACATTACCAGCTTTGTGGTATAGATTTTGTAGCATCACCTCGACCTCAGTTTGATTGCTTTTGTGCTTCTATGAATTTTGGAGAAGGTAACTTTAGGGAGGTATTTTGTGTCTTGGCGGGTTGGTGGCTGGTTTTGTAATATGATTTTTTGCATCTTTTTACAAAGCATCTCTGGCCATTTATTCACAATATCTTTGGCTTAAAAGCCTGCAGGCCTGGCTTTGCATGACGATGCACTTTGTCAGGGTGGATCCAGTGTTGTGCTGCAGGCAGGTTGGCCATGTTGAGACCTGGTCAATCATCATTTCAAACCCAATTTCCTGTCAGTATCTCTGTTGCATTTCTGAAACTGCAGCACAGGTGGTTCATCTAATTATTGCACATTATTGCCTCACCATAATGTAGCTGAGCTGTTACATTAGTAATGTGTGTAGTTCCAAAATTGCTCTCACATCCATGCTGGTTAATTGTAGGACATTTGCATTGCTTGGTTGTTTCAGTTGGAATGTTGTTATATTTTAAAGGGTCCTGCAATTAGGGTGAAGTTATTTTTAATGATGACTAAAAGCAGATGTGAGATATTGATGATGTACATGAATAATAATTCTAATAGTTCTTTATTTCGAGTAAGTAGTTTCAAATCCTAGAATTGCCTCTATTCTGTGAAAACCAGAGACCAACCTTGAACAAGTTGGTTTTATTTAGCCATCTTCAAAACACACTGCAGAAGGGAACCTTTGATACGATTTGTTGTGCTTGTCTCAGGAGAAGTTCTCTGCGTGTTGCACACCTGATTTCTCTTTTGGAGGAAAAAGTGATATAAAAGGCTTTGATAGAAGATTTTGTAAGAACATTATCACTAATCTATCTATTAGTGTGCGCATTAGCTCATCTCCTTTACCCTCTCATGGAAGTATATAATGTCATAATATTGGTATTTAAAATCCATGTACGTACTGTACGGTGTCTTCCAGATGGATGTTTAAAAATAACAAAGTTACTGGAGTTCTTTAGATCTGTATTATATTCACTTCTCATTTTCTCTGTGATTTCTGTGTTTTTTTCCTTCCGTTTTTTTATTGCATTGGGTATTTCTTCTGTTGTTGAAGAAGATTCTATTTAAATAATTATAAGGCAAGTATATAAAATTTTACAACACTGTCTATGTGCCTGTAATTCCATGAATATATTACTGGAGTGGAATGTCAGCCTTCTGCATTTTTCCCTACAAATTTAAATTACAAATGAAAATAGACATACCACACTGAAATAGGGAAAATGTTCAGTCATTGTGAGGGCGATTTTATTTTCATTTTGAAGGAACACATTTCTAAAATGATAGCCAAAAAAAGCCATTATTGCCAGTATTCCCTCAGGAGAGGGAGAAATAATTCAACTTTGAGGGACACAGGGTTTTCTGTTTTGTGATCAGGTTACACTGTCAGCTCACCTGGCTTTAAGCTCTGTAAGAATTATGTACAAAACAATGGGATGGAGGACCCAAAAGGTCCTTATGACTTCACAGAGCAGAATTTGAGTCTGAGAACAAAAGCAAATTGCATTGTTAGTAGGGGCTGATTAAAACCAGCAAGATGTTGAATCAACAATTTGGAAATTAATTACTTCCTTACAAAAAAACTCAAACCAAAACAAGAAAAACCACCCTAGTTCTGATGATTCACTCCTGAAAAAATCCTTTATCACTCCTGTCAGACGTTCCAAAGATGACTCGCAATTTCTTTACATGTGAAATCTGTTTGTTGCAGGATGGATTTGACAAAAGCTTATTTTATTTTTAAATCTACTTTACTAGAGTGAAAACCTTAAAGGGAGATTTATTAGAAGTTTCACTCTTCTCTCCTAATGGATAACCACTCAGAGGGAAGCTGGAATTATGTTTATGGAGTCTTTTGAATATTTACTTTGTTGAAATAATAAAGACACTATTACTTAAGGAATATATATTTCAAAAAAAATTCTCTCTTCACTGAAGGCAGTCATGATTTTGTTTTAAAGGAGTTGCAACTTATCATCTAAGTGAGCAGATCTGAATCTAATTCTGAGTTGTAACTAAACTTCTTAGGAAAATCTCTTAAAATGTGTTGGTAAAGAATCAGAAAGTTCTGTAGCACCGAGTGGGGAGGGTTTAGGGAGATGTGTGAACCTTTAAAAAGCTGTTTGAGCAGTTTGCTGGAATTGCATTTATGCTAAAGCCCTTAGTGGTAGGAAAGTCAAGGATGAAGCATTGAGAGGCCAGGCAGTGCAGTGGAACACAGCCCGGAGAGGAGCTGCTCTGCCTTGCAGGGAGGTGCTGTGGGTTTTCGCTTTGCTGGCGTTTCCCAGGAACATTTAATGTTCAGAGAGCTCTCTGAAATGGTGTCTGTGACTCTTTGGCACTGAAGCTTCACATGCTATCAAGATTGTTTTTGAATTATCACTGATGGTTTTCTAGATACAGCTCATTGCCTGCCATCCTTGGGAGGTTTTTTTCTCCTGCAGAGCTCCAGCTCTGCAATTTCCTGGGATGGTTTCAGCCTTGCTTTGTCTACACACCTGCCCTGTTATTTCCTTTCAGGATGAATACAATAAGCTGTCATAAATAAAAGTAAGACTTAACATTAAACAAATTATTATAGGGCAGGGGAGATGAGTAATAATAAAAAAAAGCACCTTGTGTTTCTTACTAAGCAATTGTTCTTTTTGAAACCCCTTGGAGCACCACAGTTACTGTGCTGGCGCAGTTCTTCTCTTGCTTGCTGTCCAGTGCCTGATTTTGGAGCACATTTTGCCCTCCAGATGTCAGCAGAAACATCTTCCAGACAACTTTCAATTCTTCTGTGTGGCTGGAATCCCTGACTTCAAAAAAATCTGTTGACATTTTCAGGAAAGCAAAGGTTTAATCTGTTTAAAGCCTCTATAACTGGAGGTAAAATTTTAGTTTAAAAAAATTATTTAAAAAACCTCACAACCCAAACAAAAAAAACAACAACAAACCCACCCATAACCTTTGTTTAGGGCCTTCAGCTCCTGGAAGTGTCCTCTGACTCACGTAGTCATGAATTGAGTTGGTAGCAAACCCAAGAGGATTGTTACAACAGGACAGAAATAGTTCAAACCTTGATGTGTTTGGTGGTTTTTCCAAGCACATCTCCCATGCCCTGCAGATTCTTTGCAGTTCTTGTGTATTGAAGAACAAAGAGACCAAATTCATGCTTGCATATTCATGTCTTTTGTTTCAAAGAGGCTCATGGATGATGGGAAAAAGGGAGAAATTATCCTAAAGCTGCCACAAGATCAAAATATCTCAGACATGATGCAAGAGGATTCTTAAAGGATGACTGAAATACTAATCTGAGAGAAAAGTTTCTGCAAAATATTGATGATAAGGCAGTGTTACTCTGAGAATGACGTGTATAGAAGTGCATCCCTGCAAGAGAATCTGTGGATTTCAAATGTGTGTTGTCACCTTTAAACACGATGGCTGCAACTTTAGATTGCCGAGGACTTTAAAAAAAATAACTCATAAAGGAACCTATTAAAAGGATAGAGGGTAGAGTACATTTGAAAAGTATTGTTTGAACAGGTTGTTTTCTAGCATAAAATAACTTCTGTAGGGTTTAGGACTGGAGAATTGGAATATGGCACAGCTTGTTGTAAATGAAAATAGGAGCTCTTAAGAGTGTTTTGTGTTTTTTTTTTTTTCCTATTATTTCCAAGGATTAAGGAGGAATACAGTAGAATGAATGTCAAAAAGCAGAATTATGAACTTCTTATTAGACTTCCTCAGACAATAACTATACAATACTTTTAAGTTTAAGTGACAACAGAACAGAACCAGGTTCTTGTGTTTAACTTCATTGATGTTCTAAGGAGTGCCATGAACCCAGATGGAAGCTGGGATCTGCTTCTGCTCCAGCAAAGTATTTAATGGTCCATTATTCCATTTATAACATATGAAGATATATTCCTTCCTAAAATCTTTTTTTTACTTGTAAGCGAACAAAAGGCACTTTAATCTCAATAGAAACCTCTGAATGCAAGAAAGAAATAAAAATTGCAGCCCCAGTTATTAACAGGTTGCATTTAATATGGAAACCAGAAACACTTGTAGGAATGTTTAGACGTGAACTCAATTATTTGATTACAAAAGCAGTGGCAAATAGAGAGTGAATCTGAACAGAAGTTCTGTTAAAAAAAAAAAAATCTTTAATCTACAAATCAAATTAACAGCTGGTGTTCTGTGCAGATTGTATCAGGAATTGAAATGCATAGAGGGCTCTGGTTTATTTTACTGAAAACGGGCTCAGCAATGTGTTCTATGGATGTGGGTGGTGAAGTGATGTGAGCTGGAGTGATAGTGAACAGGAACAGCAGCTCTGGGTGTTTGAGAGCCCAGTAAGTGTCGTCAGGCGAGAGCATCATCACCTGGAGAGGATGAGTACGAGTCAATCTGATACTGTGAGCTGGGTGACCCTCACGGGGCCAGCCACGACCCACACCTGGAGCTGGTGGTGTTGTAGGAGAAGCTTTTCCATAGCTTGGAAAGCTTTTGGGGTTTTCTGCAATGCAGCAGAGCAGGAGGCTGCAATTCACCCTCCTCCTTTCTGTACAAATATTGATCAGTGAGGAGCAGGAACAGAACTTGTCAATTGGACAAAGACTCCCATCACATTCTTTGTTTCAAGTGCAGTTTGGAAACTCTCCCTGTGTGGCCAAGAGCAACTCCACCTCTCCTGTATTACATTTCCTGCTCTTTTTTGAGAACCTGATTTGCAAATCAGTGCAGACAAAGGAGAACAGTGCGAGGAGTCAAAGGCAGAGTCACAGCCCTGACTCTCCAGGCACTGGAGATTCCTCTTCGCCCTTAACGATGCTTGCCCTTGTTATGTATCACCTATTCCAACAAGAGCACTTTCACACTGCTGCAAACTGGATGATAAACATGGGTTTTTTAATTTAAAATTATCTCTTTTTTTTTTGTTTTCTAAAAGTCTTTCTGCGATTATGATTTTAGATTAATTTTTTTACCAGATTTTTCTTGCAGGTATGAATATCTTTACAATAGACTTCAAGTGTAGCTCCTGTTCCCTAGTATTTTTTTCCTTTCTTTAAAACATGATATAAAATAGAGAAGCACTGGAAAATACGATGTTTATGGGACTGTGTAGCCTTTTGATTCCACTTTAAACTCCTTTTTTCTGTGCATAGATATCTCACCGAAGTCACAGAATATTCTGAGTTGGAAGGGACCCACAAGGATCATCAAGTCCAAGTCTTAAGTGAATGGGACTTACAGGGATTGACCCCACAACTTTGGTGTTTTAGCACCAGCTGAGCTCATCTCTATTTGGATATATGATATATGTATATTTTTAGTTATTTATTGTAATGTCTGTTTTCGAAGGGGCTTCACCTTGAGCAATTGGCATAAAAAGGTTGCATTTGGTATTTTTTTAAGAAGAAATCTCTCACAATAGCTTGCTGTTACTATCAGTACCTCAGGTTAAGTGTAAATACTGCGGGCTCTGGCTTTAGCCTTTTGAAAATTATTCAATATGAATTTACTGTAATGATGGGCTAATTAGTTAAAGTTCACTGAGTTTAGCTAAACATACTGTGTTTGATTTAGAGAGATAAATCTGTGGTCTGTCAACCTTTTCAGACATAATCCTACTTTCAACATTATCTGACAGGTAGTCAGCCCGTCAGGCCCGGGGATGTGCTGCAGAGCAGCTCAGCTCTTCACTCTTGACTAGTCATTTATCTTATGGAGCATAATTCATAACTGGCAGATGGGAAGTGGGGAGCACCCAAGGAAATGTTTCAAGCCTTCTTTTCCTTCTTTCATGCAGTAGGAAATGGTTTGTAGATGTGGCTGTAACTCCCCTTCGTGTGTTTTGGGGTTTTGGTTACTGTAAACTCTCTTTGCCCTGCATATTCTGAAATATGTGTGTTTAGAAATGCTCTGTTACAAATGAGCCTCTGCAAGCATTTTTAACATTTTGCATTTTTGGGATACTGTGTAATTCCAAAAGGTAATTTCAGAAGTGTCTTCATAAGCGAGGTGTTCACACTTTACCAGACGAATGAAAACCCCCAGACCTTATTCAGCTAATTTACGGTATCTCTGGATGTTATTTTATTGGAAGGAAAATGAGTTGTTTTCGGAGGATCTGTTGTAGTCCCAGGCGTACAGAAGGATGAGTTTAAATCAATCATTTACTAAAGACTGTCCCTGTCAGCAGGGAGATAAAAGTCAGTGAGAGCAGGGTGATGGTCCTCAGGTTCCTGTGCTGCGGGGCGAGCTTGGGCACTGGATGAAAGCAGCTTTCTTGAAAGAGCATCAAAGCCCCCAGCAGCAAAACCCTGTTTTCTCTCAGCTGCTCGAGTAGTCTGACCCAGGAAGAACTTGCTCCTTGGCCATAGACGAAAGCAGTCGTTTAAAAAAAACCCAAAAACAACAAAAGGACCCACAAATGTCATCTTGTACACAGAATTTTCTGAGAATCCATTGCAGAAATTCTTTCATTCTAGCAAACAAATATATTGGAGGGCACTCCTGGGAAGAGCCCTTATGGTTTGAGGAGAAAATGGCACTGCCTGGATTCTGGCTTGCAATGAAAATTAACATTCAACAAATGAATAACTGAACTGACTGACTTGTACGAACTGAAAGCTTATCCCTTAAATATTTGATGGACCTGTAAGCACATGAAAAGTGTAATGGATTGAAGTGATGTCACCAGAAGTGCTGGGGCTGGGCAGAAGGGCCTGGGAAGCTTTTCCCAGTGGTGTCCATGTGCTGCCCACTGGGCCCGTGTGTCTATGGACACCACTAGATGGAACCATTAACCCTCCCTTCCTGACAGCATCAAAGCTCTCTCTCAACTCAAGAATCTTTTAAAAGGACGTAAGTAAAGATTTTTTGCATTATTTTGTGTGTCTGTGAGGGTGATGCCATGAAGATTTTTGCCTTTTCTTTTTTACCCCTGTTATACCTTTTTACAACTCCTGTATTCCCAGTGCTTTTTGCCTACATTCTTGGACTTGTTTGTCAAGCTGAGACATTAAACATTTTAGAAGCTTCGTAGCTGGGGATCAGTGTGCCCCAGAGCCCAAGGTCCTCTCCAGAACACATTCTGCAAACCAAGATAGAACCATCCAGGGGAAGGCTCCTTGGGGAGGGGGGCTCACTTGAGCCTCTCATTGGGGAATCTTGGATAGATCTGCTAATTAGTAACACCTATAATGATATACCCAATGTTGGGGGGAAGGACAGACACAGACATAGACTCGGTGGGGTGCATCTCGATGCACATGACCTGGACGTGTACACCTAAGCATCCTTAAAATAAATACCAAGGTAAAATCCCTTTTCCCCTTCTAACCGTGTTTGACTCTTGATGTTAAGACCAGGAAAAGGCATCAAGGGAAGAAATAAACTGCTCCCTCTGTGGCTGAAAGAGTTTTTACTGAAATAGGCATTGTAATCTTTTCTGTATGACCACTGTGATTATATACACTGGCAGTGATGCAAACTGTGCAGTGTTCTCACCCCAGAGTTTTTGGGTATGTGTCCCAGTTCCTGTCTAAAATCCCCTTTCATAGTGTACAATCAGTTCTCCAAAAATTAAGCTGAGCTTTAATATAAATTGAATCCTTTGTAGGTTTTTGAATGAGTAGTGTCAGTGACGGAGAGCACGAGAAAGACGTTTTTAAGAATCACATTTTGTATTTATATGCCTTAATTCTCTTAGCAAAAGAATAAATGGTTTTTCATTAGGGAAAACATGAATTTGAAATATGACTGTTGAGTAAGGGATAAAACTTCTTTTTTTTTTTTTTTCTCATTTCCTATGTTTGCTTGCATTGTCCTATACTGTAGCTCTTATACATGAGTCCTTCCATACAGTAATTAATCTTTTAGTGCTGTCACAAGGCTGTGCTCACTCCAACAGCAGAGCCCTGACACGTTGCTGGAAGTGGGGATCTGTTGTGAAATGATGCAACAGCAGTCAGAATAATGGCACCTTGAAATTGGGAGCATCTAGGAATGGGAACGGTAGTTTGTCATTGTGCTTTATTTTTCACTGGCAGCAGTGACTGTAGAAAAGATAAGCAGGAAAGAGAACTTTTATGGTGAGAATAGTTCCCTATGTCTTATTTTCTCTCGTGTCTTTGGCTTAGCAAAGGGGAAGCTTTTCATGTGGGGACCCACAGAATGCAGCTGCAGACAGCAGGGGGAAGAGTTTGGTCAAATTGCCACTCCAACAAACATCTATAAAACAAACCAAAAGAATTTACATTACCAATGACAAATCAAAGCTGAAAGTTCGCCTTGCCTGTTGTCATTCATTGCCATTCATATTTAGGAAGCAGACTGCTGTGATAATTGATTTGATGGTCCAGCTTGAGTGGAAGCACTTCTGGGCATAGCAGGCCTCAGAGATGCCAAAAAAGAAGAAAAGGTGGGAATGAAATAATGCACTACTTTCTCCTCAGAGGCATGTGGCCCAGTTTTTGAGAACAGAAAAACATGCTTTAGAAGAAGGAAGAACAAAACTTAGTAACTCAGTAGTAAGTACAAAAATGACCATATAGCCTCAGTCAGATAAAAATAGGCATTCAGAGAGAGACAATGAGTGTACATATTTTACTGGCAGGTGAATAATAGGAGAATGCTGTGGAAATAATCTGATTTTTAACGGACTCTGTCCAAGGGAGTACCTTTCTTGCTTCTTTTTTTGTGTAACAACAAAAGAGGCTCCCTTTCCTAAAAACACAGACGGAAAAAAAAGGCACCCAAAAAACAATGTTCAATTTTCTTAAGCTTTTCAAAGAGGAATTGATAGTTCGGAAGAAGGAAACAAATGCAATTATTGAATTTGAAAGGCAATCTGTGTGCTTGGATTATGTGAACTCCCATTGGGTTTATTTACTTCAGGCATGGGTGATAATGAGGCTTGTCCCTGTATTTCTGGCCATGGGGCACTGTTCACCCACAGCCTCCTGCTGATATGAGTAACTCAGGGCACTGAAGTGATAGTTGAGGAAAAAAGTAGATTAAAAAACTTTTGTATTCAGTGCTTAACCTCTTAATCACAACTGCCAGCACCCTTTCATCGATTTAAAGACCCAAACAAAACCAGATAGGACTTGTGCTATTGAAACACAAAACTGTAATCAGAACTGGTTTGTCTTTTGAGTGATGCTTATCTACTTGCAAAACCAGTGTGGTCCTTCAACTTGCTGAACTCTTTATTCATAGTCCTGAATCTTTTATCCAGAGCAAAGCAGAAGTAACTGAAATATACCAATAAAGATTGAAAAGAGCTCGATGAAGTAGTGGGAGGCTGTAAGTGTGCTGTTCCAGGTCATACATGAATATTGCTCTCTCCGATTTTCAGGGCTTGGAAGGACCTTTCCTGCTTTCATGAGATGATAGTTGGTGTAAGCACACAATACATCCTACACTTAGACAAGATTCTGTAAAAGCATACTAATTTATTAGAGAATATATCAAATTTTCTTGTTTATATGTTAGGATTTTTAAAATGCCTTTTTTATATATTGGAAGCAGAAGTTCAGAGTTTCATAAGCCATTAAGCATCTGAAAGTGATATAACCCCATACTCCATTATTCCTTTGAATTCTTCTTGCTTTCTATCTACTTATCTGTAAAATTTCTTTTTAAGTACCAAAACACTCCATTAAATTGATGGATAGGGAACATCACACGTGGCAGATGCTTATGCTTAAAGGAAATGCTGTTTGTGCTGTTTGTGCAGAAGAAAACTTCTCTGAGAAGCCTTGGTTTGAAGTGATGCTGAAATTCAGGTGGGACGCGTGTCTTGGTCACAGGGAGCTCAAGTGGGGCTGCAAGGAAGGAGGGACAGGTGGGAGTTGCAGAGTTCTGATTCAGTGGGAATTCACGCCGAGCACTGGAAGGTGGCAGCAGGAAGAGTGATCAGCTGAGAGGAGAATGCCTGGATGAACCTGATTCTGGATCACTTGTACATCGCTGCTGAGTCAGTCTGGATCTGCACCACAGGTCAATTTTCTGTTACTCTGAAACGTGCAAATGCTCCCCCATGTTTGTGGGGAAGTGTGTGATTCTTTTCGGGGTGCTTTGAAGACATTTGTGACAAATTACTGTATTTCCTAAGCACATGGATCCTGGTCAGTTTGTCTGAGCTGGAACCAGGAAAGTGCTTCCTGCTGAGCACATTGTAGTAAATATTGTCAGACCTTGATTAAAAGATAATTTGAGTCATTTAGATTTTTACTGCAAATTCTGTGTGAGCCATTGTGGTGTGTTAGTAATGATTAGTAATTAATTTTATTCTATTTTCAAATTGGGCAGCACCTCCATGCCTCACTAACTGCATGCTCCTGCCTCTCAGGCAGATCTGGTCATCACCTGCACAAGGCTGGAGGCCAGAGGACATCAGGGAATGGCCCAGGCTGGGTGTTCAGGCTGGAGAGCTCTGCCTGCACATGGAATATTGCAGGAGCTCACTGACCCTATGTGCACCTTGGTGTGCCTGCTGGCCCTGCCGTGGAGCCTGGAATGGGGAGTCTGGCACAGGAAACCAGGAGACCTTCTCACAACTAAGTGGGTTTTCCACTCTGTTATGTAATTTCCTCATAGAGTGAGGGTAGCACAGGTAAAACCCTTTCCATCCTTTGAAATAGTCTTCCTGTGGCCATCTTCCTCCCCACAGTGGTCGCTTATGTTGTGCCTGTGTTCACAGGATCATGGAAAGCTCTGTTCTGGAAGGGGCTTCGAGGTCATTTCATCCACCCTCCTGCTGAAAAAAGGGCCAGGGATCAGGGGCTGCTTTCCTGCCAAGCTGTCCTGAGTATTGCTAGTAAAAAAGCTTCCAGCACTGGTCTGGGAAGCCTATGATGTTTAATGGTTGCCACGGTGGAGCTGGAATTCTCCCTGAGGGAGCTCTGCCCTTTTGTCCCTTACCCTGCCACCACACACCCTTGTGATGGCAGTGCCTGGTCTTCCCTGCAAGCACCACTTAGGGATTCAGGGAACTCTTCCTCAGTGTTAGGCAAAGCCCAACGTGATTGCCACATGTCCTGTAACTGATTAAATGTGCTTTCTGTGCTGTCACATCATTTTTAATAGTCATAGGGAAGTGCTGCATCATAAAAACAACCCGTCCAAAGCTCTGCTCAAAGCAGAGGAGAGATCAGCACAAAAGCACCGTATTTAAAAAGGAAGAAGCTGTTGGAAGGTGACAGCTGGAATTCCGGTGCTTAATCTGTGTAATTAAAACTTTTCTAAGGAGCAGGAAAAGCAGGTTGGACTTGAGGTAGTTTTAGGAGTTTAATTAGCAAGGTCTTTTTGAATATTAAGAATGCCTTTGAAGGATAAAGTTTTAAAAAACTAGTTCAGGGCTTTCAAACAGCATAAATTAAGGCAGAAACTTTCTTTTTACACATCCTCAAGATGCAGACAGAGTCATCCTCCCTAACCGTGCCATTTCCTTCCATCAGAAAGATAATCATCCATCCTCCTCAACGTCTGATCTTCACAAGGATTTATTAGCTTGCTAACAGTGCAGTGGTGATTTAAGTGGAAATAATATTTTACAGGAGTTTTTTACACATTCACTATTGCAAACACTAAAGTCAGTAGCTCTTAAGTCATAAACTGAGTTTCTTCCTGGGCTGGGTACTGCGATATATTACCACTATTGAAAACAGCAACCTGCGTATTTCAAGGTACAGCCATAGAATTATGGGGTGCTTTGGGTTGTAAGGGAGCTTAAAGATCCCCTAAACCATTGCAACACCCCTGCCCCCCCTTCCACCAACCCAGTTTGCTCAAAGCCTTTTTTTAACCTGGCCTTGAGCACTCCCAGGGGGAGGGAAGGGGGCATCTACCATCTCCTAGGACAACTAGAGCCAGTGTCTCACCACCCTCACAGCAAAGAATTTCTTCCTAAAATCCAGTCTATCCCTGCCCTCTGTCAGCTTGAGCCACTCCCTGTGTCCTGTCACTCCATGTCCTTGTCACAAGTCCCACTCCAGCTCCACTGGAGCCCCTTTAGGCTCTGGAAAGGGCTCTGAGGTCTCCCTGGAGCCTTTTCTTCTAAAAGTTCTGCCTTTTTACAAGGGAATGCAGCTGAAAATACAGCCTTGCTTGTTCTCACACAGGTCTGGTGGATTTTTCTAAGCATTTGCCAAGAAATAAAACTTGAGTGCGCTGAAAATTTGGGGCCATATCTCTTAAAACAAATGGAGAGTATGGGCTTGTTCTGTTCATATTTTATATGGGTTTATGCTTTGTTTTGTGAATGCACTCACTTTCACGGGAAAAAAGAGCTCTGTGTTTCTTTTACAAAGCTATGTGGGCAAAATTTAGAAGATGTACTTTACTTTTACTTACTTTTTATTAGTTTTGACGTACTTAGCTCTTACAGAATTTCTCACCTGTGAGCTGTTTTAAACATCTGTTACAACAGCAGAGTGCATCTTGACATAAAACTAAATTAATTCATGTGGTATATTACCTGTGGGTTTAGAAAGCAAATCAACCTAAGAATTATCTATCAACAATAAATATATCAAAGCAAGACACACTCAGTGAATGGCAGTAAAGTTCTTGTGGTATCTTTAGACGTTGTTTAAAGAGGAGTGCACTGCTCTTTAGATGTGAACTCCAGAGGAACTGCACAATTTTATAGGACTCAGTCATTCACAGGGCATTATTTAGGTGCATTTTAGTAGAACATTCCAATCCATTGAGCATTTAGCTTCTCAAATGTCAAGTTTCAAAAAAAAAAAAAAATACAACAGGCTTCAAAAACACTTGATGAAGAGTCAAAAAATCCAGCTCTGAAAAGGAAGATGAAGTTAGGAGTTAGTATTTGACTTTTTACCTCTGCCCAGTGGTGAATTATTTAGAAGTGTTACCCCAATTGCTTCATGAATCAGTACTTCTCTTACTCTTTAAAAATGCATTGTTCTAGAAGCTGTAGAAATTTATAAACAGAGCTGTCCAGAAATAAAATGCTCTGCTTCTACGATGATGGGGCTATTAGGGTACCAAGTAAGAGGAAACAAATGACAAAAACCAAATAACAAGAAAACCCAAGCCTGAAATTCATTATAAAACAATGTAAAAATACCATCATTTAATGGCAGTATTAAACCTTGGCCTTCCAGCAGAGTAATTCTCACAGACCTGTGTTGAATGGTGCTGGTGGAAGGGCACATTGCAGTTGTGGTCTCAAACAAGGTCCAAGGATGAGAGTTTGTTAGCCCTGAGAGCCACAGCTCCAGCCCAGTGTGGCCCTAGAGCTGTGCAGATTATTTACCAATTAAAAGGATGTTTGGCTTTCCGTGAAAGCCTTCATGGTTTGTAATTGAAGTATATGGAAGAAACAGTGTCAAGCATGAAATAATTTATTCGTTTGTTCAGAGTGTTGTGAGGTTTGTGGTAATGCAAAAAGAAACACAACCTTGTCGTGGAGCATATGTCACGTCTCCTCTCTATTATACTTCAGTTTCATTATTTAGGATTTTTGGATGCCTTTTCTTTTGTAACGTCTCGTCTACCTCAGAATCACAGAGAGTGACTCTGATCCTTGTGATGTTTGTCAGTGTGCCCTTGTCCTGATTCCAGCAATTTTCAGCAGGAATTATGAGGAAATGCTTCATGGCATGTTACACACAGGAGTACCTCAGACAGTATTTGAATGGAGCAGACAAATCTCTGAGTAAAATGCTCCACGAGCAGGACTGATGTATTTAAGAACATATTTTAGACAACCTGTCTGTGGTGCAAATTACAGATGTGAGAGGTAAAACACTTTTAACGTAAACGTCAAAACATTTTATCATTCAAAAACCACCGTGTCTTTTTTATCAGTCACTTCTTCTTGGTGCTGTATAAGGGGGAACGTGCAGAGCTTAGAAGTTATTTTTGCTGTGCAGAAAATGAGACCAAAAGCTCTGTGTATGTGTAGATACTGTGCATGGGTGAATCCATGCAGACACATATGTATGTGTGTAAAAAGTTCTGGGCTGGCACAAATATTGCATGAACCTATAAAATTTTATACTGACTCAAAACTGACTCTGCATGCAGAAATAACCCGAAATGCCCAATAATTTCTGTGAGAAAGCTAATATGTAGTTTCAGTGTATAAACTTATTTTAGCTGACTTGTAGATTTTCCTTTTGAGATAATCCATACTGCCTGTAGTTTGTGTCCTTCACCATTTATCTCTGCTTCTCATCGTGCTTTGAAGAAAATGTTTAAGTTACAGAATAATTATGTCGTTAAATATTAGTTCAGTTTGTCTTTATTCCTCACGCAAAAAGGATCTTGCTGCTGTTTCTCTCTTTTGCTATAAAATTTATTAAGCAGCAATGTTCAATTTGTATACTTTTCCCTTTTTAAGGTTCTGTACCATTTTCATTCCCATTTTTTTATCTGAAGCAGTAGCCAATATTGACGTAAAAAATATAACTTGTTTTTATGTAATTTATAGAACCTGTTGCTGCAGTAGTCTGTGATTATTGGAGAGCTGTCTTCTCACGTTGCACCAGGATTATTATTACTTTTTAAGGAATCTTTAAACATAAGGTGACTGGTTTAGCCAGATTACCTCCCAATTTTTCATTTTTTTTCCTGAGTAGTTGCATTAGTGAGATCAAATTATTCCTGCTAAGGACAGGAGATGCCAGTGGGACAAGGGAAGGGAAAACTCTGTCTATTAAATAGTTTCACAGAATAGTGCATAGAATGTCTGTGAGTGCCTTAAGACTGAAGTTCCATCTGGATCTAAACCTTTGTCTCTGGAGCAGGACCTGGAAGGGAACAGGGATCTCCTCGTGTTCCCCACGTTTGGTCACTTAGGCAGGCATCAAGAATTTGCCATGCTGTCAGTGACTGATCAAGGGAAGTGTTCGGCCCACATCAGCTCTCTGGGATCAGTCCCTCAGTTGTCTGCACTCCTCTCCAGCAGCAGCTAATTCAGGATATTTTACCTTGCTGAATTTCTGATTTGAGGTTTTTTAACTGAGCGTTTTCTCAGCTGTTAGTGAAAGACCAAGTGATCAAGTGACATTTTCCATTCAAGTGATTTCCCATGCTTGGTAATCTGATTCCATCTTCATCTCCAGGTTATTTGTGCACTTCAGGCAGTCTTAGGTGAGTCCAGAAGTGATTTGGCTGTGTCCTAAAAAAAAAAAAAGAAACCAAACCCCAAGAAAATATCTTCACAAATATTGTTCTTCTTTTGAGTTTATTTCTAATTTGGCTACACAGTGGACAAGATAATTGTAATATCTTCTAGTTGTAATATTTATCTTTTTAACTATGTTTTAATTTCTTTTATGAAAGCAGGGCTTTATGTCCTGGGACAAGTACAAGATAAAGTGCTGTTAGGTGTATTAAATATGTGTGCTAAGCTTGCCAGTCTTATTTCTAGTGCAAAGATGGTAATTGTTTCTGTGTCAGGCATGTCACTGTTAAATAGTCAGTGCTTATTAAGAGGAAATATTTATATGAGCAATGGAAATATGATTGCTTGGTCAAATAGTTGTGAATGAATATTAATTTTAAATATCTGCTTGTTAGATCCTTGTTGGGGCTCCTGAATCACACCCTGTGCTCCAAGCTCTGAAGTCAGTTTTTAACAAAAGGCTTTTGCACGTGGTAGCAACCCTTTCAGTGCTCAGGTTTATTTTCCTGTGATGAGCTTCCAGGTGACAAGTTGTTATAAAATGGGTGAGATTGTGCTGAGGAGCGTTATCAGGTAAACAGCTTTTTATTTATAGTTAATCCAGGTTGTTTTTCTTCACCTTTTTCTGCCTTTAAAAGTGGTAAGAATCATCATTATCCTATAACTAACCCCTTCAAAAGTTGAATATAAAAGTAATGAGATATTTATTTTTACAGCACAAGGAAAAAACAGGTACTCCTGAAGTAAGAAAATGCTTTTATCATCGTGTAAACTGTAATGTTTTATTTCACACAGCTTTAATTAGTGACCTTTCTTGAGTAATGTGTTACTTATAGTTTTTAAGGGTGGCAGAGCAATCTAAATTTCAATTTATCTTCAGCTCTTCCATTGACAAGGTAAAGGGTATGAGAGTTCACAAAATGCAGCCTGTGGAATGGAGTTCCCACAGCAGTAACCCCTCCTTTCCCCTTCATCAGAAGATGCAAAGATCTAAAATGTTTTCACTTTTTAAATATCCTCTTTGCTGTCAACTTTTTTTGCTGAATAGTGTGCATATTAAATACCAAGAAACAGTAAATTAATTAAAAACAATCAAATTATATAACTCAAAACTAAGGATAATTTCTAGGGCAGATGAATAGAAAATTACTTTTGTGTTGTGTGTTTGTTTCTGGTGCTAATATGGCTCCAAGAAACTTCTTGTCATAACCCAGTTTCTCCCAAGGATAAGTTTTTCTCAGGTGCAAATAAGGATTTTTGCAACTCCAGACACTTTTCACATCCAGCAGAGCTCTGCTACTTCTAATTCTGCTGCTTAAATTCCTGTACGAGTACCAAGGCTGGCAGGGGAGGACTGTTGGCCATTTGAGTTGTTAGCCTTCACAGATCTTTTTATTTACTGTTAATTATCTGCTCTTTACAGTCACATATTTGTATCTGAAAAGCATATTTTTATCCACTAAAGCCTGAAGCTTCTTTGTTAGAATAATTAGTAATAGTTGCTCACATCTCTGACCATAAGTTACCAGTATCGCCCACATAGTTGAAACAGAGATTTTATGAATAATGAAGGATAATTTTAAGTGATTTCCCTCTTCTGATAGCCTTCATTTGTCACTCTGCATCTTTCTCCAAAGTTTAGAAATAGCCAAAACAATATGACAATGCTTTCCTGTGTTTTGCTCTGCACTAGTGTGTGCAGTGCTGTTGGATGATGTGGTTAGAACACTGTAGTTCCACTGGATTGTAAATCTGTAAAGAAAAACTACCTCACATAATACTTTCCAGTAGTAAAGCAGAGTTCATGATAGCAACCAAAGAAAACTACTTGTATCTTAGAGACTTTGTTGTTTTCAGAGTATCTGAAGCTGCATTTTGGGCTCTGCAGGGTGTGATGATAAGGTGGTGTCCAGTTTCCCAGCTGGTTGCATAATTCATAGTCCAAATATAGAGCAAATTAGTGCAGATTTTAGATACTGTTGGAGGAAGTTCAGTTTGGAAGTGATTGCCATGCAGATAAAGCTATAGAGGCCTTGTGATATGTGTCCTTTTATTCTAACAGAATCCACATCTTCTAAAGGGCAGCAAGTTGTCTTTAAGGCAGTGTTGATTTTTTCAGACATAACCTCAAAATCAGTTAACGGAAATACCTTGGTTGGGTTTTTTTCATGCAACTTCAAATATAGTCTGATTCTTGAAAGAGCTATTTAGAAGGAAAGTATGAATGTGACCATAATGAAATGAATATTGCAGTTCTGAAGTGAAGTGTTTCAGGCTTTTTGGGGGGAGAGAGAGGTGAAAAGGAGCAGTTGGGCTGTGCTGAGAGGCACTGATGGGGCTGTTCCATGGCACTGCCTGCTCCTGCTTCCAGCAAGAATGTGCTGCTCCAGTCAAGGTGACTCGGAGAGAAAACCCAGGGGCAGCCTGACTTTGTCACCCCTCGCTGGGTTATGCACAAATGAAAATAGACAGGGATGTGGTATTTATGTTTTGTAAAGCTGGGTACTTACAGGCGTCCTAATAAACTTCTCCTGAAAGCTCTGCTGGTGCTGCTGTGGTGGCAGTGGCTCTGCAAATGTTTCTGATACTCTGCTTTAGTGTTGTGATACCTCTGGTATGATCCTGACATTTGCAGCCTTTGCTCTGCACGTTATCGGCCAATATTTGGGATACGTGACGTTCACACACTGCTCTGTCAGGTACGACCTGTCAGGAAACAACCCTTTAGAGTCCACAGAGACCACACTCCTTCCACAGGGACAGGCAGCCTTGGGAGGCTGATATTGGGAGTTGAAAATTATCTGTGCCTTAGAGATTAAAAATTCTTCGGAAAATCCATGTTTCAGGCCAGAGTAAGACATCCTGCATGACCAAAATAGACAATTTGACTCCAGGTGCAATGGTAGCAGTTTAAAATCAGCCCTGTGCCTCAGCATGGGAAATTTCTTAAGTGGTTCATGCATGACAGTTCTTTTTCACTCAGTTATACTCAAGCCACTTAAATTATTCTAAGATCTCCAGACAAAAATGTTCAGAAAGCTGTAATTTTATCAGGCGTGTACCCACCGCTGACCTTCCAATCTGCTGGAGCTACACAGGGAAAAGATACCGACTTCAGGGACTGCTGCAAGAATTCTGAGGTCAAATCAAGACTTTTGTTTTTCAGGAACACGGGCAGGGAGTTCATTTAGCTTAAGTGCCCTTTATGAAAATGGAATAAGGTCACAGATTCTTCTGCTGCTACATAGCTGCAGGTGGATTGCAGACAGTCACTGCAAAGGAACTTTCATTCTCTCCCTAAATGAGGTATTTTGGTTAAACACGTGCCCTCTATTTTCCCTTTGAAGAAAGAAGTGCAGAATCCATGTGGAATGGAGACAAAGCCTTGGCTTTGCTGTGTCCTGTAGGTGTTGAGGTTGGGAAATCCATTCTGGGCTTCAGAGGAGCTGGGGACTGATTGCACAGTCATCACTGAACAAAACCATTTTGTCCTTAGGGTGAATTAAGATGAAGAACTGCCTGTTAGAAGTTTTGGAGACTTGTCTACATTGTTCAATTCTCTAAATTCCGAGGAGATGATTGCCGGTGTAATGCCTCAGCATCAGGAGTGGGTTACGCATTGGTATGCATTTAATGTTTCCAACATAATTCAAATAGTCACATTAATTTGCATTTTATTATTTTATTTACTCTGATATCGTGTTTCAGAAAAAATTATTACTTTATTGGATCATCATCATCATTTGAAACTCTTCTGCTGTAATTAACCACGCAAAGTAATGAATTCTAAATTACGTTTTCAATTACTCGTGACTGAAATTATCTTGAATTTTTTAAAAAAATGGGTTTCTCCTCTGGAAAGCTTCATTGCTTTATCAGTGTTGTTGTGGTAGAGCTCTAGATTAGGGTAACTTGATTTTTAAATGTCAAATATAATTTACTGTTAGAAACAAAGGGTATGCCTGTATTTTGAAGGAGAAAAAAGTCACTTCAGCATCTTTTAATAGTGATGTGTGTTTAAAACCAGCGTGTTACCAGTTGGATAAAGTCTGGCAGAATAAAGGAAGTTTTTATGTGCACACAGCCCCACTTTTGCATGTGTGGATCTAGAATGTGTCTGTGCATACAGTGCTGGAAAAACAGGAATCTGCAGTTCGGTCACAGATCTTCTGGAAACAGAAGATTCCATAATTTAGTACTTTCCATAAAATATTAATGGCTTCTGAAATGGGACATTGGCCTGTTGGCCACAGACAGCTCGGGCTGATGATGTGTGTGGGTGGATGGATTTAAACAAGGATGGGAGGTTCCAGTGAAACAGCACCACAGCACAGCTGAGGGGAAGGGGGGAGGAACAGAGGGGAAGGTGTGGACAGGAGTTTAAGTGTAATGAAGAAATGGTAGGGAACGTGTTTGAAGACTGTATTGTAGGTATTACTTGGGGTGAGTTAGTGTTATTCAAAGTTTTCATTAACAATCTTCAAAACAAAGGATTTTATCTACTGAGATGGGAAAAGGCTTCTAGCGAAAAGAAGTTCCGTTTTTTTCTCATCATGTGCAGAAATGTTTTGTGAACATTGGTCTCAGCCTTTGCTCTTGCAGTAGGTGTATTTCCTAGAAAGTTAAAATAGGAGAGTAATCATTTTAATTAAAATATTCACGATGTTAGGAGATTTGGACCAGTCTCATATAAAAGTTGTAGGGAACATTAATCCAAAGGGAAATTTGGGGTGTGCGGTTCATTTAAAACCACAACAGCATAATTGTTGGCATCATTTATCATTCTCACTTCTGTTTACCGCATGGGAGACAGCAGTGACATCAATTCCACAAATGCCAGCATCTGTAATTCCTGTTACAACTTTGGCATTTCAAACTGCAGACAGCAGCTCTTGGGGAGGCCATGCAGGGGCCGAGGGAGCTCTGAGGGAGCTGTGTCCCTTCAGAGGTGACCGTGAGGGAGCTGTGTCCCTTCAGAGGTGACCGTGAGGGAGCTGTGTCCCCTCAGAGGTGACCGTGAGGGAGCTGTGTCCCTTCAGAGGTGATCATGAAGGAGCTGTGTCCCTTCAGAGGTGACTATGAGGGAGCTGTGTCCCCTCCGAGGTGACCGTGAGGGAGCTGTGTCCCCTCAGAGGTGACTATGAGGGAGCTGTGTCCCCTCAGAGGTGACCGTGAGGGAGCTGTGTCCCTCAGAGGTGACCATGAAGGAGCTGTGTCCCTTGAGAGGTGACCATGAAGGAGCTGTGTCCCCTCAGAGGTGACCATGAAGGATCTGTGTCCCCTCAGAGGTGACCATGAAGGAGCTGTGTCCCCTCCGAGGTGACCATGAAGGAGCTGTGTCCCTCAGAGGTGACCATGAAGGAGCTGTGTCCCTTGAGAGGTGACCATGAAGGAGCTGTGTCCCCTCAGAGGTGACCATGAAGGAGCTGTGTCCCTCAGAGGTGACCGTGAGGGAGCTGTGTCCCCTCCGAGGTGACCATGAAGGAGCTGTGTCCCCTCAGAGGTGACCATGAAGGAGCTGTGTCCCTCAGAGGTGACCGTGAGGGAGCTGTGTCCCCTCAGAGGTGACCATGAAGGAGCTGTGTCCCCTCAGAGGTGACCATGAGGGAGCTGTGTCCCTCAGAGGTGACCGTGCCACCAGTGCTTTCTCCAGAAAAGGTCCTGCCCGTGGGTGCACATGGATGGGTTGAGCTCTCCTGAGCAGCTGCCAAAGTGCACAATAAACATCAAAACTTATTTCCTGCTCATTTTCCAGTACTCTTGACGTGAGCTGGTAGCAATTTTAAGTTAAAGCATATAAAGATTTATGGTGGAACAAGAAAGGTTCTGGCAAAGAATGTCAAAGGATCTCTCAGCTGTGTTTCTAGTCCAAACTGTTGCAGAGTCAGAGGCTTCATGAACAATTTCTGCACGAAAGCTTAGATTTAATAAATGAAGTTTTCACTATATGAACTCTCTATGCTTTACATTAAAAATAAGAAAATTAAATACTTGAAAGCAGCTTGCAGGCAAAACAACATCATCCAGTGATTAAAACTGGTGTAAACTTGCTCCCTATTCGAAGATAAATTTAATGAAGAAATTGTTTCTATATTCAAGGATATAGAAGATGAAAATATACTGCCAGCCAAAAATATTTTTCATAATTGGGATAGATTGTTATTTCTATATAGAAAGTGTCTAGGGGAAAACTGGCATTTTGTGAAAACACTTTAAGAAAATGTCTGCTTTTGAATAAATATTAAGTTGTTTTTAAGTTTCTGTATTTGGTTAAGCTTATCCAATTCCTTCTGTAACTGTTTGATATTTACCCTTTTTGAAGGGAAAATGTTATCCAAGCGAGTTATTTGGAGCATATTGATGATAAAATGATGATTGTGTGTTGCTGCTGAGTAGCAGAGATTACTTTATTCTCTTCAAGAAATCTTGGCATTTATTTCATGTTTTTCACTCTGACCTATATATTTTCAGATTCTTTCTTTGTTTGCCTGTGTTGCCACTTCCCATCTTTATATTTTTACCTGCCTTTCCTCACTCACATGGATGGTATAAGAAGCTGTATGAAAAATGTGAAAACGGTCTTAAATCTAACCAAGTGATGTTGTTTTCCTGGGAACTCAGGTCCCCATTCAGTAGTGCTGCTGAAATCAAGTTCTGTGTCTGTAGAGGGTCATAAAATTGGTTGCTTTTATAGGCCTGATTCAGTGTGTGTTCGAGCTTCCTGGGTTTTTATATTCCTCACTAAACTCCCCACACACTTCCTGGTTATTTCTGCTTCACATATTCTCCATCTCAGGTCTGTGGTTAACAGAATATGGATTTCAATTCAGGTGTCCTGGACAAAAGTTTTCCAGGTAAAATAATTACCTTGCATTTTATAGATCTGTGAACAAATAAAATACTTTGGAGACGGAGGAATTCATAGAGAAAAGTATCAAGAACTTTGCTGCCGAAATGACAGAGGAAATTCATGGCTCAATACAGATATGGAAAGTGGTTATTTTTGCTAGAATATCTCATATGACAAAGCACTGAAACTTATTTTTGTATTATTTTGGAACACATTTGCTTTCCTTTCAAAAGTTCACCTTCCCAACTAAAACATGTCTAATGGAATTTGTGTCCTTAATCAGAACTAGCATAGTAGAACAGTAATAGTGATCTTTATATAAACCCACATGAATCTCTGCTTTTTGTAGTAATTACTGAAGAGGTACTTGATTAGTATGCAAATACATTCAGATTATCATTCTAAAAGATTTTCTGTTGGGAGTTTTTTGATTGACATTTTGTTATGTGAGTTTTCATAAGAATTTATTACCCAAATCTTGTCTTGTTTCAGTCTACTGCTTAATGCTCAGTGAAAGAACATAATCCAGGTCTGACTGTTTTGGGGTTGGGAGGAGGAAGTTTCAGGGGAAACTTCAAAGATGAGATCAAGTACATGGAACTCCGGGAATTCATACTAACTGAAAAACCTACCAAAACCACCTAAATGAAAGAAAAATACCAGCTGGACTTTTGAAACAGCTTTTATGTCGCTTTTATTGTCAGCCCTAAGTGAAGAAAAAAGGCACTGGCACATTGAACAAGGAATTATTTTGGCCATTCTGGTTTGGGGCAGGTCCTGGGTGACTGTGTGAGGTTTATCATTGCTGTGCTGCTTTTAAAGTTCCTCCTTCCACTCTCTTTAATAGTGAGATGGTTTCTCCCAATACTTTTTTAAACTGACAAAGCAGAATGGGAAGATTGAGATGGGCAGGGGTTTAAAGGCAAAAGAGGGTTAATTACTTCCTGCAAATCCCAAGTTCCTCGTATGCCACTGAAGATATTCAGCACTTTTCACAGCACCTTTTAAGTTTTATGTTGAAAATAGCAAAGAAATGGATTTTAGAGATAAGAATGGCATCTTTGGGGAGCCCAGAAGTCGTATAGAGTTAGCATGAAGGACAAGTCATTCACCTTTAACTCAGTGTGCATTCTGCAATCCACTTAATACGAGTGCTGTATGCAAATTAAGAACTGCTTTGATACAGATCAAAAAATTACATGGATTAAATGCATCATGTAAATGTGTGCAGAATGTCACAGAAGTATATGGAACCCCTTTGCCAGTGGTGGATGTGTACTGCTAAAAACAAAACTGCTCTTAGGTGGAATACGTGATGACAGGGCAGAAATGCTGGAGGAGTCAAAATTGCAGTGGGAAGAAAGGAAATGCTGTTCTTATCTTTCATCCTCACCCACCATTTCTGCAGATGGAAAGATGATCTCCAAAATCTTTTGTCAATGGCTGTACAGGCGAGTTAAGGCAAACAACATAAAATCAAACTGTGCTTTGTAAAAGTTTCTTTGTATTCCCCAGGGATAGGTTTTAAGATTTTATGGAAGGCAAAAATTTGAGATTCTGCTGGGGCTTTTGTTCAAGCATTTAACATCTCTTAGCCCCTTACATGCTGGCACCTGAGCTGAGGGAAGGTTTCTCAGCTGTTTTGGTCTCCTCCCCTGAGACATAATGTGGTGTTGCAGGGCAGGGCATGTTCCCACTCCTCCTGCTTCCACTGGATGTGTGTTGCTGGGATGGTCAGGCTAAAACAAACAGCTTTGGCATCAGCAAGAGTTTTCTTCAGAGGTCAGATTAGCAGCAACCTCTAAATCCTATTTCAGGTTTCTACAACTAAAGGATTTCAGGGAAGCACCTGCCAGGGTTTTTTATTACAGTCAGAATGCACTGGAGCTGCCTTCGGAGCTCACTTTGGCTCTCAGATGTTCTGGTGTAATCTTTTACTCAGTGCTGGACTGAGCTGCTGCCCTGGTTGGGTTCTTTGTGCCAACAGGAACTTTGCATGGAGGAGAGGCATTGTTACATTAATTGGACAGGTACAATTTTAATTGCCTTGAAGTATAAATGTCAACAAACAATAGACAAAATAAAAGCTGAGCAGTCAGGCTGGAACTCAGGGCGAGGTCCTTCCCCCAGAGGGTGCTCAGGCACAGGAAGAGGCTCCCAGGGGATGGGCACAGCTCCAAATGTGAGAGTTCACAGAGCATCTGGACCATGCTCTCAGTGCAGGGGTTTAGTGTTCAGTAATCCTGCAAGGAGCAGGGAGTCACACTTTGATGATCCTTGTTGGTCCCTTCCAACTTGAAATATTGTAGGATTCTGTATATAAATAGGTTGTCATTGGCTTGTACTTGGTTTTACAGTGTTCCTGCTGCCAGAGAGAGCTCTGGAACAAAAAAAAAAGAAAAAAAAAAAAATCAATGCACAGGCTGTACAGCTCCTGCATCCCCATTTTTCACACCACTGTTAGTTCTAATGTTACTTCCCTGCAGACATGACCTGAAAGCTAAAAATTTACCTAAAAATCATTTACAGCATATCATTTTTGCTAAGCTGAAATCAGTTGCTCTATCTAACTGCACAAAGCACATTATTTTAATGTATTATTTTGGCCTGATGGGCCTGGGTGAATAGATAGCTTGATCTTGAGAGCAATGTTGTCTTAAAGTGAGCTGCACTGTTTCCACAAGGTCACTGGGTTAAAATTCTTCCATACATTTTCCTATTCTGAGCTTTTTTGAAGGAGTGCTTGAGGGGCTCAGTTTGTCTGTTTGATCAGAGTAGAGGGTTAAAGGTCTGCAGATTTTAATGAAGGTCCCCTTTTTGCTTCTAAATTTTTTACTGTACATACCAAGACACAGTTTTTTGCTCTGTGTTTTCTTAAAAATTAGTTACTGCCCCATAGGAAATGCCTAAATGGATATTCTGCATGATGTTTTCCTTATATATATGTAAAATCATTTTATTTTGTCTGAATTATCATCTAAGTTTACTCTGTAATTCCTAAGGGTTATCAGATGATCATTAAATCTTGATTTTCTGTCAGGAAGAATTAATAATCTTGACTTCTGAATGAATTTAGAAGCAATAGGGGATTGGAGTCAAATATTTGAATATCATTTCAGTGTTAAATCAGTTATTCATATTTCAACTTAGGCTTACTGGTAGATAAAAAACAAATTCAATTCATAAATCCTTCTTTGCATTTTAATATTTTGGTTTTTACCCCCACAGCTGGGTGAGGATTGCTGCTCAAGTGTCCTGTGTTTAGGTGATAGTTTCATGCACATTCTAGCATAGAATTTATGTAGCCATGTGCATGCATCATATATAATGCTATCTTAAAAATCAGCTGTGTAGAATAAAGTAAGAGTTGGTTTCTGGGTGAACTGGTCAACTTTCAAAATAAGGAAAATTTAAGTAAAGGCAAGACTTCCATATTGTGGCACTGCTTTACTGGAACTGCCACTTGAGAGCCTGTGCTTCTGCTTATTCTCTCTTTTGTGTTTACTGTAAATGGCTGTGGTTTTATTAATTAGTTATTGCTTCACTCCTCAGTCACAAGGACCTCTGAAAGGAAAATCAGTGAAGCTACAAACATTTCAGAGGTGCTTGTGGTCTGTTCCTTGGTTTGTGTATTTTTGGGTTGAGGCATCAGTGCCTATAGAGCCGTATTGTCCCACACCTTTTATTCTGGTGACAGCTTTTATTCTACTGGCTGCTCTTGTGGGCACAGAATATTCATCCTCTCGTGGCCTGGCTTTGTATTCACCAGATACAGGAGGTCATTTCATTCTCTGCTTTCTTGATTCTGGTTTTTTATTTCACTTACACGTGCTGCTGCTCAGCATTTAGTGTCTTCTCTGAATATGCGAAAATGTTTTTCTCATCTCTGGTATTCCAATTAATTAATTTCTCTGTCTAGTTTTTCCTGCTGTGACAGATTTCTGATCAGCTCTTCTAAATGCCACGGATTTATCCCATGGATATTTGTGTACAGATATGCACACAGTGCTCACATCAGAAGTGTACGTATATTCCACATATTATGGACGTGTTTATAGCTTTAGGCTTGGAGTCTTTACGGTGTTTTGAACCCATATGTCATCCCGTCTGTCCTTCGAAAAGAAATAAAATTGCTTGCCTGCATTTTGTTGTTCCTTCTGTGTTTAGCCCGAGCTTGAGGACACAATATTCAGCCCTCAGGGATTTTCTGAATCTAAGTCATGTTTGAGTTTCTCTAGTCCAGCTTCAAAAAGCCATGAACTAAAAGCAAAGTTGTGTTGTGAATTCAATCTGAATAAGTGTTTTAAATTCTAGATCTAATGACATTAATTAATTAATTAGGTGGCAATGAATCCTTTTGTAAATAACAAGCAGGTTTCCTTAGAAGCTACAGGAAATTATTTAGTCAGAAGGTTAAAATCAGCCCTGTTTGCTATCATGAAAGTTAGTTTATCTTATTCTGCTTTCCTGCTGGTTATATATAGTCTTTCCATAAAAATTAATTTCTAAGAATAAGAGCTATTTTTAATAATGTTTTACTGATTTATAGGCTTTTTTCCCATTATATCTCTCAGACAAAGGTTCTACCCTGAACAAGGGCTTCCTTGGCAGATGCAGTTTTCAGTTACTCCACAACTCAAAGAAGCAAAAAGGTGATTAGGACAATGTACACCAACTAGTTTATTCTTTCCTTGAAGCTGCCCTGTAATTTATTTTGTTTTCAATTTTAGCAAGTGTCATGAAAAGCAGAGCCAAAGTTGCTCGTGCGTCGTGTTTTCAGAGCACGCACACTTGAACGACACCTGTCAATCACTTCAGTCCTTGCAAACACCATCTTTGCTATAAAAAGGCCACAAAAAGTAACGAAACAACACAAAAAAAGCCACCACATCACAAAGCAGTCTGATGGGCTTTTTTTTCTTTTGGTTTCTTCTAACTTCTGAATTTCCTTCTGCTTTCCGTGCTGACTTTTCTCAGTTACATGTCGTTTTCCTCCGGTACCCGCATTCACAAATCACTGACATCTCAAGGGTTTGTCAAAACTTGCTGCTTTTCTTGGAATGTCCTTACTTGCTGTTACAGAGCAGATTCTGTCAGCTTCGTGTTTCTTTGGTGAAGTCCATCAGCAATCTAATTACTCAAATTAAGGAAGCATAACTACGTTTTCCCAGTCTTCCACTTTCCTTCCCCCCCTCCTTCCCTACCCTTGCCCAGCTTCCTCTGTGGGTGTTCTGCTGAAGATGACTGGAGATGATCTCGAGAGCTGATTTAGGGGTTCTATAAACCTGATTATGGCTGTTGTAGTTGTGGATACAGTAGTAATAATATTTCACATCAATTAAATTCTGGGTCATTACTGGTAGTTTTGGGAATCCTACTTGTACCATATCTTCTGAGTCCTCAGAAAGGGGTGAAGATCCCCTATCTGAGTTTTTGCTTTATTTTTTCAATATATGCTGTAGCCTGTGGGCATATGTTAACTATTTTGAGAATGAAGCTAAATAATAGATGTTAATTTATTTTAATTTTGTACAGTTATTTATGAAGAAGTCTCACTGAAGAGTTCTGGCTTAAGCTTTGAACAGATTAGAAATGATAAATTGGCAAAAAAAAAAGGCCCTTTTCTCTCTGAAACTGGAGTCTTGGCATTTGGAACTGCTAAGAGTGTGGATGTAAATACTAATGACAGGCCAAAAATAACGAATGTTAATACTTATTATTTCTGAATCCCTGACATGTGCTTGCCAAGAATCGGTGAGTTGATAGGGTGTGAGAAATGTTTGAAGGGGCTTTTGGAATTCATCTTGTGCACTCCTGCTTGGAGCAGGATTAGCCCCACACTGATGGAGTCAGCTGGGACTTGTCAAAGCAGCTCCTGCAGACCTGCCCAGCTCCTGGCTGCCCCATCCCAGCTCTGCATTCCTTGGGTAGAACGCTTTTTTCCTACCATTGAAGCTGCAGCTTTGGGCTGCTGGCTCTTGTTTTACCTTCTGGCTGTGACCAAGATCACTGACTCGGATTTTGTGATTCACCTTCAGGCAGCTGAAGGTTGTTGTTAGATCCCTTCTCTGCCCTTCTCTTCACAAGAGCCAACAAGACCAAGTCCTTCAACCTCTTTGTAGTTCACAGGAACAGTCACCTCGCAGGCCACCTGAAAGAAGAAAGTGGGACAAAACATCTTAATAGACTGAATTTTCTTCCTTTCTTACAGATAGAGCCTATATGACATGAATTACTTTGGGGGTTTTGTATGAAAAGTAGATTTTTGCAAAGGCAGGGGATTTGAGATGTAGGAATCAATGATTTTAGTGAATTATCTGCATATGGGCAATATATTAGTATTATAGATTAAATATAAATTCTGTCGGGTGAGAATTAATGTCTGGTTACATCAGTTGTCAATTACAGGCAGGGAGCTTTTTGATTGCCTAGAGCCAGGCTGGATGATTAAGCCATTTTCAGAGAGAAAGAGGGAAAGACAGCTTAACTTGTGGCTAAACTACGAGGATTAGACCCAGCATATCCAGGGCTAAGTGGTTTGCTTAAATGCTGACTCTGTATTTGACCGTGGCTTTTTTAAAGATCCTTACTGAGATTTTCAGCACCACTGAGATGTCCAGGAAATAATTCTGCCAGACGTCTATCACTGGGAGGGAGGGAGGGAGGTGAAAAACCCTTATGCTCTTATCCATTCTCATATGCTGCAGTGGAAATAGCATTGCTCCTTCTTGTCAGGGGTTGGCTTTGGGAATTTTTGGGTGTTGGAGTCATGATGCAAAGGTCATGCTGCTTTGCTGGGTTAGCTTAGACAAGATTTGGGCTTTTGGAAGGATGCCTGCTTGTTCAGAACAGCCTTCTCTGCCCCGCTCCCAGCAGTGGTACCACCCTTCCATCCACTGCAACACTCACTTTGGTTCCCCCATTTTTCACTTTTCCATATATTCACCTTTCTTTTTCTGGAGTGGCTGGGTTGTTGTAAAACAGCTTGGGGAAAATCAGATTGTACCTGTGGATTTTACTGCTCTGTAAGTGAGCTGTGAAGTTAGCTAATGTTTTCTTTACAAAAATAAGAGTGCAGTGCATTTCTTACAGGCTTCCAAATGTATTATTGGGACTTGGTGGGCTGTAAATTACTTTTCTCGGTGCCAAATTGGTGTGAAGATCCTCCCTTTTTTATTTTGTTTTTTTAGAAACCTGAGGGGTTGTTGGTGACACAATTTAATATGCAAAAGAGTCTTCTCTCTGTCATGAATCTCACCAGACAGCTCTTGGCAAACTGCAGTTAGGATAAACCTGTTAAATATCCTCATTCACACACAAAAATCGTGAACCCCTCATGGTTACTGTTGCTTTGCTTTGTTTTTTGCAAGGATTCTGAAACTTTATATCACATTTCCTTATTATTCCCTAAAGAGTTGGGCACTTAGCAGCAGATTGAACCTTTTGTACTTCACCTTGTGAAGCAGAAATAAATCACTGGAGGTAAAATTATTTGAAAAAATAATTTGATTATGAGCAAACTCAGAAGAAACTGAGACAAACCCAGAGTAACTCAGAAGTGTGCAAAGTCAAAATAATCTGCAAATGTACCTAGATATTTCATAATAAAATATTGCAGTGTGCTGGTAATGCCTTACTAAAGTTGAGAGATCTAGTGGAGGCAAATGAGGATGAAATTACTGTTGTCAGCAGCACAAAATGCTCCCCTGATCGCCCCTGCCTCATCTGCAGGGGATGGCCCTGGACAGGGAGCATCTAGGAAAAATGAAAATTATGTCAGTACTTAAAAATAACTTGTGTAATAATGTATTTTCAGAAAATTTAGAGTGTGCTGGAGCCATATTGCTCTATGTAATTGCCCTAAACCTGACTTCTCTGTTTCAAAAATGCTTTGGGGAAAGTGCTGAAAGCAGTTCAGTATTACATTCCATTGTTTTTTAAAGGAAAAAAGTTTTGGTTCTTCATTTACTCAGTTTATCATAACTTCAATTCTGATATTTTAATTCATTTAAATCAATTTAATTCTTTATTATTTATTTAATTCTTTATTTAATACTTTAATTTTATTGGGTTTTGAGAAATTTTTTGACCTTTATCTTTCTATTCAGATTTCAGATGGCAAAGACGTTTGAAATGCTCTGAGAGTGAGTTTAAAATATTAAAATTTGCTGGATTTAGTAACGTCTTAAGTGGTGTCTTTAAACTGCAAAACCAGAATTGTTTTCAGCTGCTAATCAATGTTCAAAGCCCCACATGTGGCCAGCAATAGAGTGACAACCGTTTTGACTGAGTTATGGCAAAGCTTTTGACTTTCCAGACACCATGCCAGCCAGCAGTTATTACCTACGTTAAAGAAAAAGCAGGAATCAGCTATTCGTCATTTTTCCAGTGAAACTTTGCCTGTTAAAAGGCCTAAGTTGGTGTTCCTCTAAAATATACATTTATGTACACATATATAAACTTATTTTAAATTATACAAAGCATTTTTATTTAACTTTTGTGAGGTCCCTTCTGTGACCAGGTTTGTTCATGTGGATGAGAAAGCAGAAGGAAAGGGATGATCTTTTTATAGAGGTGAGGTTTACAGACCTTCCAGCCTGATGCAGGTTTTTTAAAGGCGCCCTGCTGTACTTTTCCTGTTCAGACTCTTGACTCATCGCCTATTTTAAGGATCTGCTGTGCCCTGAAGGTGTTGTGACATTTACTAATCCTTCCCACTGGACTTTGCAGATATTGTGGCTCTCTCATGCTGTGCTGGACTGGAAGTGCATAAGGCTTGGCTTTGAATTATAACTCAAACCCAATAAATCAAATTGCTGTTAGCACTTTGACTCTTTTATACTGGCATTCCAAGAGTATTTAACTGTATTCTTGTAAAAAAAAAAATTAAAAGGCATCTGAAAATACTTTGCATACTTAAGAGTATTTCTCTTCCTTGCATTTTTTTCCCTTCTGTACTGAGATATCATTTTCAGCCCTCTGCAAGCATGCTGTTCTGTGAAATAGTTATTTGCCTTAAACTGAGTCAGTAGAGCTCTTGGAATGTAAGTAGCCAGATTTGCATAGTTTATGAAAAAAAAAAAAATCTCTGTAACAAACTTTGTAGTAAACCTTTTGAAAATGTTTCATCTACAGTTTGCTTTTCTGCTAGTGCTGAGTAGGAAATTCCAAAATCACAGATGTGAATTTCATAGAATTAAAACAACCCCATATTTTAAAAAGTTCCCATCCTCACCAAAAAAGTCTCTAGAGACGGCTTTCTGCATCCAAGGCCTAGAAAACATGCAAGTCAAGTTGTTAAGCTGAAATACAGCCTCTCTTTTATTTACTATTGCAGCTTCTTGCTATTTTCTATTGAAATATTAGGTTGGAAGATTGGAGAAGTTTGCTGACCTCTTTCTGGATTTTTTGATAAACAGCTGATGAAGCACTTTAAGGGCATCAAAAATGTCTTATTTTTCCCTGTAAGTTTACATAGTTGTTTCCTTGAGTATCCAGTGCAGAAGTACTTGGACAGCAGTAGGAATTATCAAAGTGCAGCAAAGTCTCAGCCCTCTTTTATAGAAAATTCTGTCTAGAACATCTATTTAAAGAGGATACAAACAGAAAAGGTACCATGTCCTTCGATCAAACGTTTAATTCAACAAAATGGGCTTTTCATTGTGAGCTCTGCACTCTGAGTCACTCAGCTCTGTGCACAATGGCCAAGCTGCTCATGGTTTCATTGATTTGCCTTTAAAAGCAAACAGGATCCTTGGCTTTGGGAGTTCTGAGAAAGCACAAGGAAGGGATGGCTGATGGTTAAAAGGCCACCGTGCCCAGTGAATCCCAAATAGGTGTAAACTATTAACACACTGACTTTGTTATTTCTGGAGATGAAACTAGTTCAAGCATGAAAAAATATTCCCTCAGATGAGATAGAAGGAGCTTGTAGTTACAAGTGTTTATATACAGCAAAACGTAATTCTAAAGGACATTACCAGCTTTAGGCAAAAAATATCTGATGGATTAATGTGATTTTAGTGGCACTAAGGATGTATTTTCCTAATCATGTCATCCAGCAGCAAAATTTGTGTAAGTTCCTACTCTCTCCCACCCCAGAGAGAAACTCCTGTTTGTTTTCTTTCACTCAAATTCGTAATTTCCCTGTTTGTATGGTAAAACTAGCTTTGGAGTGGGGCTGTAAACTAGATCTCTAAATGGGAACAAAATTTGAAAGAAAAGTAATGTTTATTTTGTGGCACAAAGCATTATTTTTGAGTCTAAAGGCACCTAAGAGGTGATGGGGGATTCCGAAGTCTCTTCCATGTGACAGTGACAAAGATTACCCAGCAAGCCTCATCCTGATTAGGCAGTCAGGTCCTGTGTGTTCAGGAGATGCTTGAGGCCAGGATTTGTCCCCAGATGACTTGCTCGTTTTTGCACTCTCAGCAGTGACCTGCTCTGAGCCTGTTCTGCTCTCTCAGACACAGCCAAGCTCCCCTTCCCTTATCCTTTGATCTCACTTCAGTCTGGAGGAGAGTGGAGAGCAGAGTTTAAATTCCAAACTCTTCCTGAGCATCTCTATGAGAGGTGGTGTTGCTGCTTCCCCTGCAGCCCAGGTGAATGGGAATATCCTTCTTCAAGCTTTCCATTCCCACGGGTTGTGTGAGCTGAAGGAGTGGCCTGGCTTCATCCCACTGTGCCAGGAGAGAAGGACTCAGCGAATGTCTGACTCGTCTTGGTCAGGATTTGGAGCAGCACATTAAATAACACTCCTCAGATGCAAGCATTGATAAATAAAACTATTTTGAGCTATTTAGGGACACCTTGTTTGTGGGTACTCGGGGTGGGTCGGACGGAGACGAGAGATCTCTGAAGTCAGATCTTGGGACATGCGGTTTTTTGCAAAGGGTGTGGGTACAGGGGCACTGCTTAGAGCTGCAGCTGGCAGCTCTGAGCAGGCCCAAGAGAGCAAGAGAGTAAGCGGGTAAGTAAAGAGAGAGAGAGAGAGAGGAGTAAGAGTGTGGAGTGAGAGAGTGTAAGAGTGTGTCTGAAGTCCTGGTTACAATACAATAAATCATCTTCTGTACTGAATATTCTAATTGTCACTAACCAATCTAATACAAGATACAAATCCTATAGCATTTACATACAGCCTATAAGAGTTCTTATATTACCATAGAGTGTTACATCTTAACTCCTAAAACTACTCTTTGGACCCCTTCTGCTGAGCTAGTAGGGTCTGCTCTGACCCTTGGACCTGCCTGCAAGCAGAGGGTATTGTTCCATCAAGAGGGGATTACCTTCAGTCGGCCATACCATTGTTTTCCAGTTGTTCAGTAACTAAGACTTGGTATTTCAAAAGTGGCTTTCATTTCGATGTCGCCTGTAGTTTTCATATTCCCAAAATCTTTAGTCAGGCAATCATATTTATAAGGCTTTCCTGTTTCATCTTCCCCAACACTTGTTGCCCTCTCCCAGCAGTAACTGCCTCTGGACTTTCATTCTTTATATGAACATAAAGGGTCAAATTCTGCTTTATGTGAGCACGGGGTTCGCACGTTGAATCATAATGGAGTTGTCCATGCTCAGCCAAGAAAGAAATTAGACTCCTAAGTTCTTCAAAGTTATTATATTTTACCTCAGAGCCTGCCATGTGTAGTCCAAATTACTTTCTTGTATGAATTATTTTAATAAGTAACAGCTTCACATTCACATAACCTGCACATGCGAATAATATAGATTAAAAGTCACTTTCAGGATCAAGTTATTCTCAGCTGGGGTGTGCAGAGAGGTAACAGGTGGTGGTGAGATCATCTTGCCAGGCTGGAACAGGGGCTTTTCTTTCATGTTCTCTGGTAAAATGCAGATGGGCACAGAAGACCGTGGCCTGTGCCAGCCAGTCATACAGGAGTGATGTAGTTTTAAGTTTTCTCATAGCATATTCAATTCCATTTAAATATTGCAAACTGCTGAATTGTAAATGTTAACCTAGCCATGAATAAAAAATGCTGGTATTTTATTTAATCAAAAAATAATTATGGATATTCTGCCTTTATTGTATTATTTAAAATATTTCATTTTACATGTAGGCTACAAGTTATTGCAGAGTGGGTTTTATATATATATATAATACATTTATAGATAAAGAGAACTTTTTTCTGATGCATAAAAAATACAGGAGACTGACTTTTGCAGGCTACAAGGAATATTGTCATTGTCTGGGCATGGAGAAAAACTAGTTTACATGAACCAGGAGGAAATACTTGCTTTTCAGGAGTGTTAGCCAACTCCTGTTTTGGAAGAATTTCCTTTTGAGCAAGGAGAGCTTTCCCTTTCCTCACTGTCTTTGAGCTCATTACTTCCATGCTCTATGCAGACACCAAAGCAGTTGTGCATGGGAGATGTGGCTGCAGTGTTGGAGCTGCTGACAGAGGAACGAGCAGTGCAGGTGGGCTGATCCTGGCGAGGCGAGCGCGTCCCTACGCCACTCTGTAATAAAATCTTGGAAGGAATAGTGGGAAGCTTCCCCTTTGACTTTCATCTGTCAGCTTTTGAGTGTAACTTTGGGAAGGAATTGGTATTGACTTCTATCAAGCAGTTTCGGAGAGGAGGTGAGGAGCCTTCTCTCCTGACTTTGTGTGTTTTGTCAAATCGAATCCTTCCGTTTGAAGTGCGAAGTGAAGGCTGATGTCAAGAAGTGCCTTCAGCACAAGCTGGTGCTGGTCTCTGGCAACTTCCTTCCTCCTTGAAAGTATCAGACTGGATGGGGAAGTGATGGCAATGTGGCTGGACAGAAACATGTTTAGTGCAGGCTCAGCAGCCATTCCAGCTCGTTAGTGGGAGGAGGCGAGGGGCAGGGGACCACTTGGGTGTCAGCCTGATTCTTTTAAGGACAAGTGCAGTGGGATGAGAGGATGCGAACTTCGGGGCTCCCTGTGTGCTTGGAGGTCAGAACCTATTACTGTCTTTATCTCCTTGTCCTGGTTTGTAACCTTACAGTCAACTCACTTTCAAAGCAAGTACAAATTGTAGGAGTGGAAGTGTTAATAGGGGAGCTGGGAATAGGACATTTTGGAAGCCATTTTAAATTACATTATTGATGAAGAATACAGGGTATTAGCATCTGACAAATCTGTTTAAAATGTGAATATGTGTTTCTCGCAGTGTCACACGCTTGTCCTTAGCAGTGAAATAGTAGGGACAATTAAAACAGGGAAACACATCTTTCACATCAGCAAATCTGTCCTCTCTGACGTGAAGTCTTTTATAGCAGAGGCTCTACTTTTACTTTTGGACAATTACTAAAAGTGTGTGTGCAGTCATGAAAGAAGAATCACAACCTCTGTGTTGCAAGATTTGGATTCTCTTAGTGCTGAAGCAGACAATTCATATACTCTCTGAAATTTGCTTCACCCTTCTGATTCATAAGCTAAATCTTTTCACTATACAGGGGAGGTTACAGATGAGAGGTTCAAGGGAAAACATACCTGAATAAATGTAGTTTTATTTCCATGGATCTTTCTTTCTTTGTTACTGTTACTTAGTCCTGACCTTGCTGGATTCGACATCATATCACGTGTCTTATTCTATTCTTTGAGTTGTTTTATGAAGTACTTTCTTTTGTCTCATTTGGCTTAAAACAAATTGTACGTTCATGTCCTAAATGTTTCACTAGTCAGAATAATTAAGTTGATCAGGTCTGGGAGCATTGGAAGGAAAATAATAGGGTCATTGAAGCATTCAGGCTCTAATGGGAACCTGAGTTCATTCAGATATCAAGTCTAATAATTGCTTTACACCTGTACACACACTCCCAGTGAGCGAGTTCACATGAAAGCTTTAGTGGTTTCCATACTCTGTTTCGAGGGAATATTAGTTCTGTTTTTAAAACACTAAGTTGTTTTGACTTTTTTCAACTTTGTTCTTGTTTTTATATATCAGTTGTAGCTTAGCTGATTACTCCTCTTTATGCACTGGGAAATATTTTCACATGACAATCTCTTATTAAAAGCATGATATGATTAATGTATTGCAAATCAGATTTAATAGCAATCAGAAAACTGAGAAGACTGTCATCGGGGTTTCACTGCTATGAAACAATTTATTAGCCAATTTAAATGCACTGTATACAATTTAACAGTATTCAAAGGCTGGAACTGAGTTTCTACGTGATTATGTGTACAGCACAGCAGAAGGATTGTCGGGATATTCATAGCCATGATTGCTCCTTGAAAAAGCCAATTTCATAAGAATGAGGTAAAAATCAGTATTACTTTGTAAGATTTTGTGGGAAATGAACCAATAATTATAACTCCTCAGTTTAGCTAAATTCTGTGATAAATCTCCGTGAACGCCGGTGGTACAGACTGTCACAAAAATTTGAGGAAATTTTGTCACAATCAAGAATAAAAAATTACTGCCTAGGAAAATGGCAGCAATTCTTAGCAGGTTTCAGTCAATTCCAGCCTCAAATGCTGGTCACAGTGGTGCTTGTTATTGGAGGGGATTTGAACTGATGCAATCGTTCCTCTTCATCTTCTTTTTATTTTCCCACCTTTATAAGTTTACTTCTCAGCTGAGAATTCAAACTGAAAAAGAAATGGGAAATGGCTGTATATGTGCCTGCATTGTACTGACATGAAGGCCTATTTTTCTCTGTAATTTTAAAGGCCAATTACCCTTGGAGGAAAGGAGAAAAATAGATTGATTTGTCTTGTAACCCCTGAGGCAGGCATGTGTTGTCTCCTGCTAAGGCTTTTCCATTGCAACTCTTGTGGAAGAGCTTTCACTGCACATCCCAAGTGGTGCTATTAACAAAGAAAGCAAAGTCAAATTAAAATATTTAATAGATCGTTTTAAGGTTTAGGGATTCTTATCTTACTGGGCCAATTCTTTCTTTGTTTTTTGGGTTGTTTTGAAATCTTAAGGCCCAGAGTAAGCAATTGTAAAATTTACTTTAAACTGATTACTTGAAAATAGGGTTTACAAATCCGTTTTCATCCTACAAATACTAAACTTCATCTCTAAATAGGGTAAGTATTTATTTCTTTATTGGAATTATGATACAGATGGCCAATATCCTCAATTCTGGTTGCAGAAGTGTGACTTTTATTGTGCTGCCATGCTGTAATGACTGTGGTCACAGCTGGATTGCGCTGAGCTGGTAAATGTCATCACACATGCCACTTAGCATTAAAATGTCCCACAACATTCCATTTTAAAGCATTTTTGTGTCTAGCACACAGGACATAAACAAATGGGTTTTCTACTGGTGTTCTGCATTTTCATACGACTCAAAGGCTACAATTAACAGTGCCCAGCAAGCTGGGTCTGAGTGGCAGCACAAAGATTAGACGTGTCTTTGTTCCCTTTTAATCTGAGTAAAACTCTTCTGTGTCAGGGCTTAAATTCTTTAACTCTCTGTACTTTAGACCTGCTTCTGTAGTACAGCGCTTGTGGGTATTAACAAATCTATTTAGCAAGCTGAAGAGAATCCAAACAGCCACATATCTTCTCCACGAGAAATGGTTCATGCAGAATAGTCTGGAAACCTTAAAATGAAGGTGCTGTGTGTTACCTAAGTGACTTCACAGCTTTGAAGCCACTATTTTTGAACAGAACACGACACTCCTGACTCCTGCAGATAACTCAGGAGATGTGTGTTGCTGCTTTTTACCTGAGGAGGAACCATTCAGTCTTCAGAGACGTCCTTTTAAGTGCTGCAATTCTCCTTTGTGCTTTTTCCTCCTCCTTATTTCTTCTAAAACCTTTTCCTACTCCTTAACGACTTACAGGTCAATATATCTGTAAATATCCCAGTAACCAGGCCAGGAACATATTTTTTAAATTATTGTAAGGTCAACAAATGATGCCTTTATAATTAATGTGTTCAGCTGCGCTATCTTGATTTTGGGGGCTTTTAAAAAAAAAAAAAAAAAAGCAAACACCAAAAACCTGCTCTTTCTTTGGCCTAAGGGTAAGTTCCTGTTTCTCAGTCATAACATTGATAAACCCAGGTTATCACTCAGCTTTCACGTGAAAGTCTTGACCTAAACCAAAATAAACCAGGATTTATAGAATTTGACCTTACAGCTCCAGGGTTTGCTTGAAATCTCAATGTTTTCTTTGAAACTGATGCTAAAATAACCTTTTTAGCTGCCATTTAAGTTTGATTGTCAAGAATTTGAGACTCTGTTTAGCAAAAAAAAAAGCTGAGAACAGGAATGTTGGACCTCTTGATCTGCTCTCATTTTTGGTTACACAAATATCAAATCCAAGTGAATGCCAGATGCCCCAGTGTGATGGTCATAAAGGGTCTGTGTAGATCAGATTTTGCCAGGCATGTGTAGGGTGCCTGTTTAGGTTGAAATAAGAGTGGATTGAATACTTAACAATTAATAAAAAACATATTAACTGTACAGTTTCCCTTAGCCCAGTTAGAAAAGTGTTTTATTTGCTTGTTTCATCTCTTGGCAAGAACAATCTCTTGAAAAGAGCTATTTCTGAACTATTTTGGCTCTATTTCTCCCATAACTGATTCTTACCTTATTGCTATTTTTTTTCTATATAGGCCATACATTCTGAAAGATCAATTTGAAATCAGATGTTACAGAGATGGACTGAATCATAACAGAATTGAGGTTAGGAGAGCCATTTTCTCTCAAAAAGGGTTTTGCTCCAGACAGCAACAGCAGTTTTGAAGCTCTTAATTTCCTTTCCTGGCTTTTTCTCAGCTGGGATCCCCAATAATATCAGAGGGACAGGCCAGGCAGTACCACAGGCAGTGCTCAGCTGCTGAAGAGTGCTGGGTATGGATGGACTTCCCTGCTGGTTTACTCTGGACCAGTTCTGCTTCTGCCTCAGGTTCTATCAATTCCATTTTCCAAAAAGATTTACCTTTCATTTTTGGGAAGCTAAAGCTGATGAAGGTGCCTGCAGTCCATAAAGGAAAATAATAATAAAAATAGTAATAATAATCATAATAATAATAGTAATAATAATAATAATAATGGTGGGTTTTGTCCAGGGTTATTCCTTCAAGGAGTTAGTAATGTGCTGTTACAGCACATGAGAAGTTGGCTTTGGTTTCCCCTGTGCTTGGGTAGCTCAGGGAGAAAACTGGAGGCTACCCAGGCTCAAGTGAGTTGAATTTAACCTAACTTGTCACAGTTTTAATCAATGATACTAGAGAGAAAATATTTAGTTGTCCTGATCAGAAAAAAGTGGCACTTGTAAAGCTCAGGTTTTCACCTTTTCCTGTAGAGTAAATGCCAACATCATCATTATTACAGATGAACTGTTTGATCCTTGGAATCCATCTGTTGTGACAGTTCATCCATTTAAAACTTACTTAAATTGGTAATTTACTCATTTCTTCTGTAATCATTCCATACCTGTAGGAAATTGTCTTGCTCTTGTGACTGTTTTCCCTGTTTTCTATGGCACTTGCTGCAGTGCTTGGGACTGCATGAGTATTTTTCCTCTGGTTGCTCATGAAAACAAGATGTGTTTCAGTAGGATTTCCTAGTGAACAAGATTTTACATGAATGAAGAAATAAATGTTTGATGTAAAGGCTTTCATTGATTCCCAAAGGCACGGGCCATACAAATTCCCTTACAGCGTGCATTTCTGTCTCTTTTGCATAGTCAAAACTGTTTCAAAAAGATGAGATTTTAAATATGTTATTAATTGCTGAGAATTTTCAAGGCAAGTCAAACCAGTACCTCCTTTCTCTGAGCACTAAACAGCTTTTATTATTATTGTCAGCTGTGGAAAGGTCAATTCTTTCACCTTGGGGAGGTTATTCAGGAGGGGAAAAAGGAGCCAAGTAAGGTACCAAGCCCAAGGCAACAGTTTGTAATACATTTATAATTTTAATATCAGGACTGAGAGATAATGATGTAAGAGAACTTTATTTCTTGTTACAGGATAATGTGAATTCCAATCAGGTACCTTTGAGGTATGGTTTTATAGACTCTGTCTTTTCCATTATCAGGTATCTCAGTGTCATGACCAGTCCATTTGACTGCACAACATCTATATTATTATTAGCATTGATTACTCATAAAAAATAGGGTTTATAATTAGGAGAGCATAAAGTTACTACCTGGAAGAGTGGATAAGAAGAAAATGAAATGAAAAAGTGACTTAATCTTAGTACTGCAGTTTGCAAAGTACCATTTATTTTTCTCCTCATGTAACAGTTCTATGTTGGTAACAACCACTGAGTTAATAAATCTGTGGCAGCTATTGAGACTTCTCGTTTAATAACAGAGCTAATGGAGGAGCATTAAGGAAAGGAGAAATACATTTTGCAGGGTTTATTCCCATCTTGGTACTATGCTGAGTGCAAGACTTGAGCAAGGAATTGTTTTTACAACAAAGTCCATCTATTGCTTCCAGTGGGGGTGCAACGTTTGCATGGTCACCATTGCATTCCAGGGTTATGTGTACTAAAAAGGAAGTGCTGATTTGATTTCTCAGCATTTAATTTTATATTTACTTCATTTTCCTCTGATCCAGCTAGCTAAAAGACAAAGGTGAATTTGTGATACAAAAATCTGCTTTGTTTTCCATTTTAATCCTTCACTGTTCTACCTTTCGCTGCTCTAAGAAAAGATCCATTCAGCAGATTGAGAGGCCGCTTTTAAGGTCGTGTGTTCACTTCAGAGATAGATTATAATGTCTGTAACAGGAGCAGCGTGGGTGTGCCTGCTTGTAAAAGAAATGGACTTCTAAGATTAAAGTGAGAAATAACATTTTCTCCCCTGTGGGTGGGGTTACCCAGAAGGCCTGGCTGGTACACACAGAACTGATTACCGTGTTTTCTAGTCGTGTTTGCATCTTTCCAGTGTACACCTGAGCCTTTGGACAATGATTTTTTCTTCATTTTAACTACTTTTAACTTACTCTTATTTTCCCTCTCCATCCCCCCATAATACAAGGAAATAGTTTTACCGTTTATTGATGTTATAGTTAATTTTATGCCAGAATAGTCAGTCATGTTTAGAAGCCAGACTTGCTTTGTGTTGTATTCAATGTGGTCTGTTACATAAAAAAGGTAAATACAGATGTTGGAGATAACTGAATGTGCATGTGGAAAGTGATACAAATTTAATGATTTTTCAAAATTCTTGCTCAAGTAACTTGAAATGCCAGCCCAATCTAGTTTCATATCTAATATGAAACCCTTTGTTCTAACTTAACACATAGGTATTAAGGAAATACTTTGTTATTACCTGAAGAAGGAAATGATACTGTTTTATGATTTTGTTTTGTGGTTTTGTGTTTTCCCAAGGTCCCAGCCCAGTTGTGCAGTTACAGGAGAAGTTGAACTGTCACTTGCAGAAAATGTTTGTCTCTACTACGATGGAAAAAAACTGAAAGGAGAAAATAAATTAAAAAAAAAAAAAAAAAAAAAACAGAAACAAAACAAAAAACCAAACAACGACAACAAAAAACCCCACCAAAAAGCAACAGTTCTTAGACTTTCTTAATCTGTTTTTAACCTGTAGAGTTGATGGGCTTGAAATTTTATCAAGAAATAGTCTGGTGTTGAAGGCACTTGTCCCCACTGAGAGCAGGTATCACTGGACTCTTTAGTCTTGGAGGAGCGGCAGCACATTTGAGTTGATGACTTCCCTTCTTTTGTGCTGTAATTGCCAGTGCTTAGTGACACTGCAACCAGTGGAGAGATTTATTCCCATGCAAAACAGATTGACTTAGGGTAATTTGAATACTTTATGCATGGCTAGATTCATTAGGAAAAGGAGGCAAGGCAGAACTATAAAAAGAACTAATAATCTTGCTAAAGGAGCCGTTAATTCCCCGTAGCATTGGAGACACTTCCATTGAGCAGGGGAAAGAGAGCCGTGCAGTCTCCATGGGCAGCCTCTGTTCTTTGTCCAGAAACAGATCACAGAGATGACTTTCTTTGTCTTATTTAATTGCTTGGCCCGTTTCTGGCTTTGCTGGGTTAGAGCGGAGCGTGCAGTGACTGAGGTTGGAAGGGACCTCTGGAGGTCACCTTGGCCACCCCCTCTGCTCGGGCTGGTTGGCTTGTCCAGGACAGGGGTGGATATCTCTGAGGATGGAGACTCCACAACCTCCTGGGGCAGCCCATTGCAGTGCCCAGTCCCCTTCCCAGTCAGGAAGAGTTTCCAGGTTGTGTTTGTACCCCCAGACGTGTTGTGGTCCCAAGCTCTGTGCCCAAACCTCAGCGTGGCACAGGCTGGGGTGGGCTGGGCAAGCAGAGGGAGCTGAATCTTTGGGAGAAGCTGAGGAAACCTGAGTGCCTGCAGTGTGCCTGGCAGATGTTTTGCTTCTGAAGTGACTTCTTTATGATATTCCAGTCCTATGGAAAAGTTCCAGGCGGATTTTGGGACATCCTGGTGCTGCAGCAATGTAGGGACTGAAGTGATGCAGAGCAGCACCTGAACGGGACGTGAGGGAAGAGGATAAGGCAAGGTCAAAAGGAAGCAGCCACCAAAAAAACCCCAAAAAAACCCAAAAAGTTTGCATGGCAGGAACTCATTGTGAAAAAGAAAGATGCAAACCTGCAGAACTCTAAGTGGGAGTTAATCTTCTGTCCCTCTGTGTGTGTGTGTGTGTGTATTCACTGCTTTAAAATTTTATTGTGAAGGCATTTAGGAGCGTGGCTGGTACTTGGTGATTGTTTTCCTGTGATGGAGACATATTTATTATTCATTGCAGTAATTATTAAGTAATATTTTATACTAAAAGTTGTTCACATTGCACAATCAGGAAATGCTTAGGAAGTGGCTGATTTAATTGTTCTATTTTTAACTCTCTACCAAATCACAGTGAGCGGTGTTTGGGCTTTTAGACTTGGAGCATCTCCGAGGTTTTCACCACTGCACTGGTCAGTGCATTCCCATGAAACTTGAAATGTATTTTTCCAGAGATTCTGTGCATAAATTATTTATAAAATTTGAAAGATTTTTACCCAGAATATTATTTATTGTGTGCTGTTTCCAAGGGGACTGTGTTTCAGGATTCTCCTAATGCTTTTATCACCCAGCTTCTCTGATCAAGAAAGTAATTTATTGCTGATTGCAGAACTCTTGAACTCAGTCTGGCAGCTGCAGTGTGAAACTTCTCTGATCCAGTCTCCTACTTACTTATTTACATATCATTCGGAATGATTTTCAGGGCTGTTTGAAAACCTCTTGACATTGCATTATCCGTGTTTCAAATCTCGTGGTGATTTGTTTTTTCCTCTCTTTTTGTTACAGATAACAAACGAGTAACTTTGGAAAGGTCTCGTTCTCGACACAATGGAGCAATTGCAGCTGTATGATTCTTCTGATGCCAAAGAATTAATGAATTGTTTTATTTACAATGAAATGGATATGCTTTGGAAAGAGTTTATCATCCAAATTGGCAATGATCATAGAGGAATGCTGGTATTGATTAAATGAGACGGTGTAAAAATATGTAATTTTAAAGCTGTTGCTAAAAAAATCCACATACTGTATCTTATTACCCCAACTACCAAGATCTGTAAACAGTGTTAAACAGTAGGGTATATATCTTATTTTCTTACGTTCTTTCTCTTTTTTTGCCCCCCTTTTTGTTGAAGCTGGCAACTCACATGAAAGGAGTTGGGGATTTCTAGGTTCTGTTTTATATGGGTAAGAAAATACAGTTCTGTTGGAAGAGTACAGCCGTGGATTCCATTTGCAGTTCTGATTTGAACATGAAAGGAAAAAATAATAAAATTGTATGTTAATAAATTCAGAGATGAGCTGGTCTACATTATCAGAATCTTTTTTGTAACCATAAAAAAGCAACACATAGCCCCAGTGAGGTTGCTGAAAACCTTATCTCAGTGTAAAGCCTGGTGGATTCAGCTGTTTTAGCTGCCAGTAGGATATACCACATATCTACACTTTTGGTGATACGATGATGTGTAGTTACTTATCACTGCTAAAAAGAAAAAAAAAAATCAAATAAAACAGAGCATAGGATTTTTCCAAAATTATATCAAGGGCAGAATATGTTTTTAACTGTATCTAAGGCGGGATTTTTCTAATTGTGCACTTATATATTCTTTATAAAGATATTTGGGGGAAAATATGATTGTCCTGTTTTGATGATGCTAAAATTCCTGTGTGTAGATTTTTAGAGACAAGCTACATCATGAAGTTTTTCAGAACTGCCTCTGAGTTTTTCCTCCGTTTCTCAGGTAAAATATGTAGCGGGATCGCCACTGGTGGATTTTAGTGCTGAGAGTTTAGCAGCTAACAACAAATTTTCTACCTGGAGCACTGGCTAGCAGTGACCAATGACTGCAGCAGGCTGATTTTTGGGAAGTTCCTGCCATTCCCCTTTGTGTCCAGGCCCTTGCACTGCAGTTCCTCAGGTGAGCAGCCAGCTGAGCAGCTGGCACTTTGTTCTGCCACTCCCTGGGGAGCCACTGTCCCCGTTGTCCCCAGGGGAATGTCCAGCCTGGCTGGGGTCAGGCCAGGCTGCATCACCCCGTTCACTGAAGGTCCACCTTGATGGGGTGGAGGCTTTGAAGTGGAATTCCAGTGGATCTACTGCATAAGTTGCTGAGCTATGATGTTTTTTAAAGAATCAGGATGCTCTGTAGTAGCTGGCACTTGTTCTCAAATTATTAATGCGTATCACTGATTGGTGAAATTATTATGAATACTTTTGTTGCCTGGTGTTATGGGGAACTTGGGGTTTTTTTTAGTGTTCTGTAAAGACTGTTTGGAAGGTGAGGTGTCACGTGGTTTCTGTGCACACACTGCTTGCTCTGGAGGTTTGCTCCTGGGGCAGTGGATCTTTGCACTACTGCTTGAGCCAAGCATCTTTGTACAGTAGATTTTTTGCTTCTCTGGTGAGATACTCTTAAAACTATCAGACTAGTTTGGGATAAATTCTCACAATTTCAAACTACATATCCAGTTATTGTAAGAAAAGATACAGCTCCTTTTCAATCTAGTATTGAATTTTTTTTTTTTTTCTTCAGAACTTGTCTTCAAAGAATACAGGGGGTTTGCCCATAACTCTAAACATAGGAATACCACTGAAGCCTAGTGAAATGCTTGCTGTCAACTAAATACTCTCCCTAAACTGTTTGGGGGTTTTAGTAACAAACTGAAGAGTTGTATGGTACTTCAGGAAAAAAAAAAAAAAACAAAAAAAACCAAAACAAAACAAAAAGGAAAAAAAAGCATGCAACAGGATTCTGTCTCCTTGTTTATTAGTAAGAGCTAAAAAGAATTATATCCTGTTTTGTGCAAGGTCAACATCAGCCTTGTATTGAAGCATTGCTTCTTTAAATGGAACTATTAAATTTACAGTTATAAAAACGTGCTTAATGTACAAAGCCAGTTTAAAGGATTAGGTTCATAATGTCTCTATAAATCAATAGTGTCTTAGAATTCCGATTTTGAAATTAGCATTTTGCTGGGATTTACAAGTATTGGTATAATCTTTGTAAGTGAAAACTCAAAAGCTCTCCACAGAATCTTTATACGATAGCAGTAATTATTAGTGCACAAGTTTTTTCATTTCCATGGGTTATATTTGTTTGGAAAGCTCTGTGAAAGCTGGCTGCAGATTTTCAACAACTAAATCTTAGGAAAAAAAGGCAAATCTGAAATAACAACATCATCTGATGCTTCTATTTTACTACTATTTTTTTCATATTTGAAACATTTATATAATTTAATGGACATATCTGTTAGAACAAAAGTGTCTTTCAAAGGAAAACTAGTTTAGAAGATAATTTATGTAAATATAGGGTGCTCGTATTTATGAAGTCTAAAATATTTTCTGAAATTGATGCTGGTCACTTTGTCTTTTGATAGTTTTTCAGTCTATATTAAATTGCAGATATTTTTAATGTTTTTATTATTGATCTAATTTTCAGAGGTGTCACATGTTTATCTAGAAGTGTAGAAGAGTAGCACCTTTTTCAGAAATGCACTTGCCTTATTTTCTAATTTTAAAAAATGAAATATATCAGTTAAATTATATTTGTATTCAAAGTAATCCCAGAAAGAAAATCACTGGAGGGTTCATACATAAATTTCTTGCTAATTATGTTTCACTCTCTGTCCTCTGAGACATTACGTTAACAATATACCAGCACATCTGTTTGCATTCACATTTTACCAGTTACAAGTACTGAGAGAGTTTTTTTAATGATGTTACACTGTTTACATTTCTTAGCTTATTTAAGAGGAAGATAATTTTACCTTTGCGATGAATTGAACTAAATCTCCAAATGTCATGGGAACGAAATGTTTCAATCGTACACAAATATACATATCTGTTGCTGAACTCCTGGCTGTACAGATCAGAAATGTAAAGGCACTGGTCTCCTTTTGCTCCAGTTTTATGCAGTTTACTGAGAAATCAAGTGCAACACGGTCTGTCATGTATGTTTGTCTGTGATTCAGCAGGGAGCCTTTCCCAGCACACCGGTGATGTTTGTGTTAATCCCATCAGGGACCAGAGCTAGAGCCAAAACAGGGTCAGTGCCCCCCAGTGCACTGGCAAACAGCTCCAGGGAGCATTCCCAGGAACACTGTTGTCGTTTGTTCTGGTTTTAGCTGACTCTGGTCAGTATGAGAAATGTGATCTAAAATTATCTGTTCTTCTTGAGAATTCAGATACAAGAGCGTTCCCGTAGTTCCCTTCTGTAATATGCAAATAATCATGAATATCTGTATATTTTTGCATTTTTGTGTGTGGTATATGTACTACCTCAGACAAATGCTGTAAAAAACATAGTATTTTCATGGTTTCTATCCAAGCCACAATTCATTAGTAACCTACTTTAAATTCATCCCACAACACCCAAAACTCTGAGAATCCGGCTGAGTTTTAGGTTTGGCTCTGGAAATCCTCCTATAGCTTTTGTTAAGGAAACTTTGCAACGTTCAGCTTTTGCATCCCTCAGGCAAATCCTGCTTTGATGGGTGACTTTAGTCCTTCCTACCCTGATGAATGATCTAGCTAGTAAATATTTAAAGCTGGTAATAGTTCTGTGGGAGCAAACTTACCTATGTATGTAAATTGCTTCTTTTCCATTAAACCAAGGCTTGGCTGAGTTCTACTTTGCTGTTTGCCTTCCAAGTGCTGCAAGGTCGGGCAGGACAAGTGCTCAGCAATGTCCAGCCCACCTCTGATGTGCCATACTGTACTTGCAAGTTACTAATTTTTAAATAAGTATTGTAAGAAACCTCTTCTTCCGCGGTATCTCCACACACGCCCACGCATGCACATAAAATGTAAATAAAAAATTTTTAGAAAAAATCAAAGCAGATGCAGCCAAATGCCTCAGCTTCAGGTGTCTCCAGGTCACATAGTGCTGTTTTTGTGCTCCAGGGGGGGAGTTGTGTGAGCCTGTGCATTCTGCAGTCCTGCAAGCACCCACTGATGTCACTGGGAGAGTGGGAAAGGAGAAGGATTTGTTCTTGGAGTGCTTTTAGCACTGTTTGAGGTGATACATATGCCACAGAATGTGAACAATAACCTATTACAGGTCATTCAGTCTGCTGTTATGCACCATTTGATTTCCCTTTTGGAAGTCATAGGACTCCTGATGCCAAAAAAAAAAAAAAAAAAGATAAAAAAAGGTGACAAAACTCATGCATTTCTATTTTTTAAACAGCTCTGTGTTTGTATGTAATGTTTAAAATAGGAATTTGATGAAATCACAGCCTGGCCATTGTTAATCCATGTATTCTGAAAACTGTAATAAAGATATACATAACATGATTCTGGTAGATGCACCAATGTTTTACTTGATTATCATGATTATTTCCTGTTGAGTACCGTCACCTCAAAGCCTGGGTTTGCTGCATAAAATTGTCATGCTGAAATTACATTCCATTTTAGCTTACTGTCACTTCATGGGTTTCTGTCTTTTTTTTCTCTGAGGTGTCAATTATACTTGACTTGTGAATTTGGGGGAAAAGGTGCCTTTTCCAATGAAGGAGGACTTTAAAAACGAAATAATCCAAAAAATACATAATTTAAAAAAAAAACAACATTAAATCATGGTGATACCATTTAATTCTTACAAAAATGCCAATAAAGGGGAATCATTGAACAAATTTGATGGGTCCATATTTATTTTAAGAGGCTGGATTTCAGTATAGAATTTTTAAGACAGACACACAGACAGCTATTGTTGATGTTTTCCAAATTATTTAATTCATTCCCAAAATGGTCTTATCAGAACAGAAACTCGACAGACTCTTGCCTTCAAAATTGTGTATTGCACATTAAACAAGTTAATGATGTCACCAGAACAGACTGAACTGCACAACAGTATAGAGAGAGAGCACTGAATCTTACTTAAAATTCTAATTGGATTTAACCCTGATGAATATGAGCAGCCATGTTGATACAACCCTCCTTAAGTAACTTTTGATATGTGGAAAAGATGTACCCAGGGATGGTCAAAGGCACCATTTTATTTTTAATTAACTGAATTACAGTCGGAATGCACTATTTGATACATGAGGAAGCAGTGGAGGTTTATTTTCTTATGGGATCAACACGAAAAAAAAATGAAAACTTCTAAATGCCAGCTTGAAATGTAAATTCTCTGTCCTGATTAAGGAAAATGTAGTAATGCTGTCCTACATACACCATATTCTTGTTCCTTCTTTTTAGGTAAATGTTTCTGACTTCCTAGTGTGAGAGTCAGGGGTTCCCATCATCCTCCTAAAGCTTTTTGCCTTTGGGTGATTGCAGGCGGACTTTGTCCTGAAACAAACAGCAGGTGCCTCCCTGGATGGAAATTGTTTCTGTTCCTCCCACACATGCCTGAGAAATCCTTCGTGAACTTAAGGTTCATGGCAGGGTGTGGTGCTCTGCCTCAGGGACACACTTCCTGCTCACCTTTGGGTGCTTTCTGTAAATTTGAGCTGCACTCCTCCCTCTGTTAGTTCCTCCAGTCATCATCTCAACACTGGCCTTCCCACACTTTTGCAGAGAAGTCAATAGTGCTGGGCTCTAGCAAAATTATTGAAACATTCAATTGATTCTCTCTGAGTTATTTGATGAGCACTTAATGGCCTTAATTAATCCCATTCATTAGATATGAAGCTAAGATTAAGAAGTAAAATCCAAATAAAGTGTTGGGGTTTTTTCGCCTGTAGCCTGTGAGCAAACACTAATTTAGTCCAGTAAATTCAGCAGGTGCTGAAAGGTGTTTATTTGTGTCAGTGAAGTAACGAGGCCAACCAGGAAACCCTTCTGAGGCAGAGGATATTATCTCAGGCCCCATGCTAACAAAATCAGCACTTCTGGGCTCTGTCCCTGCCTGCTGGGGGGGAGCTAACTGTGGAGCCAGGTCTGATGAGGACAGAGTGCCCAACTTTGCTCCATTGAAATAATTGATCTCTGTGTCTTAGGGGGCAAATCAGCACAGATGACTGAAGAGCCCTGTGAGCACCGATCTGCTTGAGAAGGGCCCGAGTCCTAAAGAAGAAACAGGCTTGGTGCAACCTAATTCTAATTCTCCACTGCCTTCACACCAGACCCCGTGGCCAGGCCACTGACCTGGAGAAGTGAGTCCTGCCACGCTCAGAAATGGGTGTGTGTTTTAACAGTCCTTGAGAGAACAAGGATATTATCATTGAGAAATAATAATTATATTGTTATTATGTATTATTATTATTGATAAATAATTACCAGACCAGCAGTTCAGTCGTGGTGGAGATCCATTTCAGGCTGCTGCTGTTTTACACTTTGGTGATGCAAGTACCCTCATGTGGCTCAGAGGACTGTTCCATTTGTGGAAAAAGCTGTTTGTGATCACATTTTCTCTAACATTATTTATCTTCTAGAGCAGTAAAAAGAAAGTTACTACTTTGAAGAGATAAAACCAAGAGCCATCAAAAGGTATATATAATATAAGCTACTAATAATGTTGTACATAAAAGAAATAGCATTTTAACTGCACCACGGCTTGATTCCACACCCATTCTGTGAAGTTCTTTTACCTAAGTGGTGTGGGACAGGTCAGCTTAAAGAACAGCGGTAACTGCAGATTAAAACCCAACAGAATAAATAAAAACACCTAATGGGAATTCAGTGACTGAATTCCCTGCCAGGAAGAAAAATGAGATAGCAAAGGCAAAAAAGTAGTGACAAATCTGCAAAAAGTCCTTTGCACTTCATGTAATGAGTACTAAAACAAGCAGAAAAGAAGAGAGGCAAATTTGCCCACGCACATTTGGCACTGTGCGTAACAGATTCTGGAACTGGTCTGTCACACTGCAGTGAAGTTGTGGGGTTCTGAAAGCTGTGGTAACATGGAATGGCCGAGCGAAAATGGTGCCTCCAGAAATATTTCAAAATTCTGTTAAGCCAAGAAAGATCTAATTTAATCATAGGCAATGTATGTGTAAGTGCAATATGTATTTTACCTGGAACTAATTGGAATCTCTTCAAAAAGCTGAACTTTTAATCTCTACCTGTGGAAGTGCTGATGATATTTCAGGAAAGAGAGGAGCTCGCCCTGCTCTGAGCTCTCTGCCCATTGAACAGCCTTTGGTGCAGAGCTTTTTGAACATGAGAATAAGCTGGTAATGATTGCCATGGTGACTTTTTAAATTTTAGAGTTTTAGCCCATCACAGGATCTTGTTGCCAGCTGGGAATAAAGCTTAAGGCATAAAAGCAGCACTGCAATACAAGCCAGTAGTCACAGCATCATCAGGTCTAAATAAATGTTTTACTCCCTGCTTATGAAAGGATGAAATTCAAAAGTGTCAGCTGGTGGGGTTAGACAGTTTCTACAGTTCTGATAAAGCTGTTGAGATTTTTTTCCCCACAAAGTAGTCAGAGAGGACTTGAGATGTTTTTAGCTGTATCCTTTTAGTTCTCCTTTTGTTCTGAGAAAAATTGCTGATGTAGGACATCTCACCATCAAATGAAAAGCAGAAAAAAAATGGCAATGAATTATTGTAGCTGAGAAATATTCAGGGGAAAACTCTCCAAGTGGCAAATGTGAAGGATGTGGAAGGAGATGACACTGACAGGTCTGTAGCTTCTGGGGTCCTCCTCGTTGCCCTTCTTGAAAACCTGGACAACATTCACCACCTTCCAGTCAGCTGGGACCTCCCTGGATTCCCAAGACTGCTCAAAAATCACTGAGTTTTGCAATGACATCAGCAGCTCTTTGAGGATTCTTGGATAAATCCCATCAGGCTCCATGGATTTGTAGGGATCCAGCTGGAGCAGCATATCCTGCACAATTTCAGGGTCGGCTGGAAGTTGATCATTCTCAGCTCAGAGCACTGAGACCCCAGATGAAATACAGCAAGCACACATTTTGCTACGATCCTCATGTGTGATTTAAGGTAAAAATCCTCGTTGATTCCCTTTAGATGCACAAGTTTGTCACTGGGGCAGGGCTGCTGTGATGATGGGCCAGTGTCTGTCACACACACAACAGGTTGGACCACGTTAATGCTTCCTGTGTTCATCGGCTCTGGCCACCATTCCTCGAGAGCAGGAGGAAGCTCTGAAGCCTGAATGCTGAAATGTGATTATGTTATGATGGAATGCAGCTTATTCAGCAATGCTGTAATTGATAAGGTAATGAGGGTAATTTGTAGCCTCCTATGACCTACTGGAACCAGCAGCTTAAACAATGAGTTAGGAAACAAAACCCTACCTCACGAGCTGGTAAACACAAAAGCACATCAATTTTTGTTAAATAGTGATAAGATAAAAAATGTAGCTTGTATAATTTATACAGAGCCTTAATTAGTTCATATTTGGGTCTTTTGGTCTTGTTAATATGCTAAGCCAGACATCCAAAATGCTCCTCAGTTTATGATTAGAGCAGTTACCTGGCTTTTTACGGTCGTGTTTATGTGTGCTGGAGTCAGTCATCTGCAGGTTATGCACATTAAGCCTGGCTCTGCTGATTGCAGCCTGACACTTCCAAAGTCAATGAAATAATGGCAGCTTTTCTGTGGACTTCAGGATCAACACCCATCTCTCTGCTGAATTACAGTTACCCATATCTACATCTTTAATGAGGTAAGTTGTCCATCAAAAGCTAAGGTTTTTCATACAACCATTTCCCCCAAATCTTCTGCAAGTGCCCACATAAATATTTAAATTTATGTTTGCTTTGATCCTTGAAGCATTATTGTGTTTTTTTTAAAGAATGGGTAGTATCAATTGTATGTGTATATTAAAATTTTCCTTGCTTCTTTAGCACCCTTTGCATGCTGGTAGAGTATTTGTTGGTTTATGACATTAATGTTCTCATCTCACTATTTCCTAGAAGTAGCTGGCTGATTCCCTGCCTTTAAATACTCATAATCTGAAACTTAAAAGGACACTTAATTGTGGTATCAGGTGGTTAAAAATTATTTTAGAAATTGTTTTTCACAAAACTGGGCATGGATTCTGTTTGGGAGAAAGCATTTCCAAGTATCTCGTTCCTGTGAGTTTAACCAGACATGATGGAAGTGCCTTGTGAATCATCCACATTCTGTTTGCACAGTACAGGCACATAACAACAGTGAGTAATCTGCAGTCATTCACAACAGCATAACTTAATAATCACTTTATTACAGCATTCCTACTCAATTGGATATTTAAAGCATACACTGGTAGAAAAGAGCTCTCTCCAGTTGAGGAGAGTGGGAGACAAGCATCTGACTTTTGAATAGTGAAGGATCAACAAAAGGAGGAAGCGGGATGGTGATAATCAGCTGTCAGTCTGAGCTCTCAATCACGCTGGCAAAAATATCTCAAGGAACTTCATGATTTACACATTTGGAAATGTTGTTGGAAAGCAGCATTTGGTATAACACATAATGCCAGGAAGGACAGAAAGAAGTAATGAGGAAGAACAAAATGCATCCAAAACAGTGTAACAAAGTGATTTCTGAAAGCTGGTGTTTCGCAAAGCAATGAAAATACAGAAATGCCTCAAAGAGAAAACATGGGAGTGGTGGCACAAGAGAGGCAAAGTCTGCTGTGTTAAGGAGGAAGGGAGCAGGCTCAGAGCATATGGTGAGTTTTATCATCCAACACAAGGTGCTGCTCAGCTCTCATCCTTCAGCCTGCAGTGGGAAGTGCCAGAATGTTTGTCCATGAGGTTAACGCTGCTGCACAGCCTGTGAGAGGTGCCAGTGGGGAGGGCAAAGGGGCAGGGGTTAATTCACTCACTCAGCCAGAACTGCCTTCCAAATGTCTCAATTGCATTTTTCAAACAGTAACCATTCTATTCCTGCCTGCTGAGATTTGGTGGCCATCCTCAGCACTGCACTGACAAAATTCAGTCCCCACCTCTAAGGTGGAGTGTTCTCTTCAGAGATCACTTAGGAACCACCATAAGCTTAGAAAACGAGTTTCTCTAACACAGTACTTTCCTTTACCATATATAAAGATGGAGTTAATTTAGAGGATGTTTCTTAACTGTAAGGTGGAATTAGATACCTAACTTTTAAAAATCTGGAATCAGAAGAAACTGTTTTGCCAGTGCAATATTTCTGTATTTATTGCAAGACTCCCATACCTGCTGAAGGGAGGGGGCTTAGTGCTTTTTTCACTTGGAGTTTTTCCAGACTATGGTAGTCATAAACCGGAGTAGACACGAGTTACAGGAGGGGACAAGAACATAGCTGTGCTAAATAATTCAGCAGAAACTCATTCAGGTGCTTCTGGGGCCTTTTTGCATCTGCCTTCCTATTTTCTTCCTAAATCATTTCATTTTGGTAATCTTACTTTTACAGCAGCAGCCATTTAAAGAAGCACTAAATCACAGGCGGTATAATCCCTTTTACACAAAGGAACAATTTAAAAAGGATAAACTTCATTTTTCTGGGTTTCAGTGAACTCTGTCAGGGAAGTGTTGTCTTTTGCCATTCATTCAGTCCTGTGTTTGCCTTGAGCTCACCATGTGTTTTGCTCTGTGAAATCTGAATGTTTCTCATTCCTGCATTTGGCAAAGGACTGACACAGGAGATAAAAGGTCTCTTGATCTGTTCCCCTGTGTGGCCCAACAAGTGATTCAGACTTGCAGCTACTTATCTGTGAGCCACACAGGCTCCAGTCTGAGGGTCAGGCATGGCTTCCTGGGAAGCAAAATCTAAAACACCAAATGCAAAGTAAAGAGAACCTGGAGGGCGACAACAATGCATCTGTTGAACGCCAGCTCTGATGTCTTGGTCTGGTTGGAATGTTAGAAAATTTTGGCTTTTGAATAGGACTTATTTATGCATATCATTAAGATATCTGATAGAAAAGTTATTCCAGTTTAATTTTAGGCATTGCAAACTGCTAGGATTATTCACTACCCAGGGTTTTGCTGTTGCTCACTAATTGCCCCATTACTGGCTTTCAGTTTGAGCCAGACTGATGAAGGCTGTTGCAGTGAGGAGAGGTGCATTGATCAGGGTAGATGGAGACTGAAGGAGATGAGCAGGGGAAGCCTTTAATGTAAATTCCTCTCTATAGCAAAACTATATTTTTACATGTAGTTCCTTGTATAATCAAGGAAGCAAATTATATAAAACATAGATCTTTGATCATGAAGATATTTTCCATGCAAAGTATGTTACTTTTCCTACATTAATATACTGTTTGCTCCTAATGAAGGCAGAGCCTGCAATTTTTGTTACAATCCAGTACCAACACAGTCATAATTTTCTTTCATTTTGATTTTAATCAGATTTCTTTCACGGGGGATCAGTTGCAGGTGCCTGAGTTTAGAAAGGAGCAGATGTGAAAGATCAGATACTATCTGACAGCTGGTTTAAACCAAAAGGTTTCTGTTAAACCTTAGATATTTTTCACCTGTGAAGCCAATTTTCCTTTCACTGTGTGTTTTGTGCAGTGTTCTTTCAGCTGGTTTGTGCCTCTCCACACCATTTCAGTTGCCATTGTGGGGGCTGCCCTTTGCAGAGCAGAAAATTGAAGTTCTCAGTGGCCGTCTGCATTTTCCATCTGGAAAAGCAAGGAATGTCCGAGAGAATGGGTGGGAGAGTTTTCTAAATACACAAAATTCAGCAAACTGAAACAGGAAGGGGAGGTTCTCCCAGTTTTCACGGCAGCAGCCTCTTCACTCCTACAGGAGTCACCCAAGGAAGCCCTGTGTGCCAGGATGAGCATTTCTCTGCTCCTTGGAAAATGGCTCTTACCTGAGCTACCCACTTGAACAAGGTTCCCTCTCTGCTGGACTTCTCATCCATGGGCCTTCCTGTGTTTCTTTCTCTACGAGCTGACATTCTTTTGCAGTGCAAGTGGTTTTTTTTCTTCCTCACTCTCCAGAATCATTTTGTGAGTTCGTTCCAGTGGACAGAAGCAGTTTTATGGACATCTCTTGAGGAGGCAGCATTGACCAGGAAAGACTGACAGAAGTGCCATTAGGTTATTGATGCAGCATGCTAGGAAATGGAATATTGAGTCCTGAAGGTGGAGGGCTTTTTCCTTAGTGCAGGGTAAATATGTGTGGAGGGATGAGGGGATGTGTGCTGCTCTGTCAGGGAGCAATGACGAGGATTGCATCCATCACTGGTGCAAGGGTGAAAGAAGCAGAGGTTTGTATTCCTCAGAAGACATTTCTTGTCCTGGCAAAATGTAAATACATCAATCTATAACCCCCAGCAGTGTGTGATGTGAATAATTATTTTGGCCCCAGTTCCTTCTTGGTGCATTTTAACAGTGGTGGAATTAAAATCCAATCTGTTGACTATTGGTTTTCTCTCCCCCAGAGGAGACAGGCCCCTGCCTGGCTGAATGTCCTTCCCAGAGAACCTTCTGAGCAGAAATGAATCTCGTTCTGTGGGTGTCAGAGTTAAAGGGATCTAAACCCACCATCTCTGAGATGCTGGGTTCACACCTAAAGCTGGGCCCAGCCTTCCTGCAAGATGACAACCCAGATATCCGGGACAGAGGCTGATTAAAAAGTTTTCCATGTAGCTGGTAGCTGGTTGCAATTTAGAATATGAGTTGCTATACTGAGATGCTGAAAGCTGTAAACAGTATTTGCATTTTGTTATGAATGTTTTGCATAACTTTAAGGATGTTTTCTTTATCCCCAAGTGGGTCTGTTTTGAGCCCATAATGTACTGTGAAGTTCCAGGAACAGAAAAATTTGTTGAGCGCCAACAAGCCAGTACCAGAGCAGACGTAACCGTGTTCAAGCAAAGAGTGTTTTGCATCAAATATGTGTATATATTTGCATTTTTGATGCAAAAATCTACTTAATCGACACTGCAAATGGAGCCCATAACTGAGGCAGTGCAGAATTCTATGAAATTGAAAAGTTCTGTGTAATTTCTGGAAAACAAAGTCTATTTTGCACAGCTCTAACTATAGCTAATATTTAAACCAATTTAATCATCAGTGAACCAACATGGCAGAAGTACTCCGAGCTTCTTTGTCACTCTAAGTTTTTCATGTCCCTAGCTCTGTGGAGTGTGCTTTTTTTAACATTTCTTAATTAAACGTTTATCCTATTTAATTGCTAGGAAAAGAAAAAAGTGCAGAAAGATTGAGATCTGAATTTTAAACATCCTCATTTTAGGTGTGTTGATTTTTGTTCTCAGTTTTGGGTGCTTCAGGGAATCTCAGCCCACAAGATCCCTCTGGAAAGCCAGAGGTGTTGCAGTTATTCATCCCCATCAGTCGTGTCACAATCAAGGTGCCTGTTCCAGAGCTTGCTTTGGAAGTGCGCTCTGTGGTTACTGCCCAGAGATGATTAAGAAGTCCAGAGTTTTATTCCCAAAATCCTGACTTTTGAAAACACTCTTTTATCCAGAATGAGTTCTGTTTTCTAGTGCTTGGGAGTCACCATAAATTGACCTTCTGAGTTGGGTGTTACCTGGAAAAGGGAGCGACCTCCATCCCAAAGCATCTTTTAATCCAGTTAATTGTTATTACCAGCTGTTAATTCTTTCTTATGCAATAATAAGATATGTATCACATAATTTATTTCCTATGCAATTCTCCTTGCTCATGTTGACTGGTATTTTTTTTAGTGAACAAGTGTCTCCACTCTCCAAATCCCACCACACGTGCAGTCTTACCAGAAGACTGATTGTACCATGCAAGCTAAACTGGGATTTTATACCCAGTGCCAAGCTCATCTCCCTGAGCTGAGGAGGTTAAATAGGTGTGTGGAAACTGTCCAGGACTCCTCCTGCAGGTGGGTGATTACCAGTTTTCTCTTCTGGCTGACACAAAGAGTTTCTTGCTTGGGCTCAGAAAAAGGAAAAAAAAATAGGAAAAAAAATCCCCATTTTTTGAAACTGTGTTTGTAAAGAACCCTGAATTTCAACCCAGGATCAGAGGAAACCCGTAATTTTGAGTCAGTAGCATGGTTGGTTTTTTTCTTTTTGCATTTACATTATTAAATTAAAAGGAGATCCTTCTTTCACAGACTCGGAGAGAACTACTTTGTCCTTCTATAAGCAGAATTTCTTCTGTCAAGGCTTAAGACATATTGTAAATCCTGTAACTGTGTTAATACATTTTGAGTTCTGTGCTGTGATTGCAGGGGCTGCATTTCTAAACAATGTCATTAGCCTGAACAGGGAATCTCAGTCAAATGTCAGGATCTTGTCTGTAAGGTATTTCCACTCTTAAGTGTAGTGCAGAATGTCACTGTCATTCCAATTAGTGCAGCTGATTGCTATTAAATGTGTTGTATTTGACATACTGCAATATTTTGCTTCAAGCCAGACATTTTGTACGACACACAGAAGCACCACATAATAACAGCAGACATTAAGGCTCATGGCAGGCAGAACCTCTAAGAATTGTCAAATAGAGGAAACCAACTTTCTAATTTTTGCAGTGTTTCAGCTCTGTTTGTTGCAATGATAGTGACACATATTTCAGGACAATACAGAGATGTAAACCACACCTTTTACATTCGTGTGTTCCTGGTGTGCTGGGCAGTAATATTAATTTACTTTTCCACATAAGGACTTTCATTTTTAACACATAACTCATTTGGCATTGTACATTCCTTGCCTAGGAAATTGAGAGGATAAAATTTCAAGTAAGATTCTCAATGTTAGTCCCCCTCTTCTTAAGTGTCTTCTGAATTGGTCTGGTAAGGCTCTGGAATCCCAAGGTCTGTCACTGTGGGGGAGCAGTTCTCCTTCCCTGCGTGGATTATCAGTTTCTGTGCTGCATTTGTCCTGTCAGCTGGAGAACAGTTGCAGAATCACAGAATCCATCAAGTCCATCAATCAGAGACCATCAAGTCCAACTCCTGACCCTCCACAGTCATCCCAGGAATCCCACCCTGTGCCTGAGAGCGCTGTCCAAATTTTGAGAGGGAAACATGGGCACAGCAGTGCCAATCCTTAGGCTGAGGGGCATTGCAAGGGATTTTCTTTGCTCAAGGCTGAGAGTGCAGGGAGAGAATCCTGAGCTCTGGACAGGTGATGTTTGGCCTGATCATTGCCTTGTCCTGACTGGCACCAGGGTCTCCATCCTTCTGTCTGACAGTGGTCAAATCCTCAGCACCCAAACACACCTTGGGTGCCTTAGGGGAAAATACTCAGTGAAGAATTTGAGAAGCCAATGGTTTGCAGAGACATCTGCAAGCTTGTTTGCAGTTTTGTAAGAGATGTTAAAGTCTGAATGGACTGGAGGCTGAGCTGCTCTGCTGTCTGCAATTATAGGCCATACAAATTAAACGTAAATGCTGGCAAGGCACTGGGGAAGAAATGGCAGCAGAGCAGGAACCCTCCATCAGCCTGTTTTTATGTAAATAGACCTTACTCTGTCTGCCTGTCAGTCAAGCATCCTCCACTAGATTCACATCAGAAACATTTATGTATGCCTAACTTAACATTTTACCTTGCTGCAGTGCACTTGTATTGAAAACCAAGGCTCAGCTCATGCGTTTGATATTGGGAGATGCAGTAATAGCAGGAGAGGACAGCTGCTGAACGAAAGGAACTCCTCACACAAGTAAACACAGCTTTTCTTCCCACATTAACACAGCAGTGTAATTACACTGATAACAGGACAACTGTCAGATTTTCATCTGCATGACAGATTTGTTGGGATCCCTTTCAGGCACAAACCTGGGAACCATCTCCGTTACAGGGAGCCAGCAAGCATCAGGAATTCCTTGGTAACAGAAAGTATTCTGAAGCAGAATGATAGCACTTTGAGGGATGGGAGGAAAGGAAGGTATTACATATTGAGGATATTTATGTAGAGGTATTTGTAAAAATAGTCCCAGAAAAAGCACCTTTCTATGTCTTGAATGTCACAAGAGGAAATTTTCAGAGGATACATTGCAATCTCTTTCAATGACTCCTGTAATGTTATTTATTACACTGGCATTTGGGGAATTATTATTTTTGTTTTCACTTGCTGTGACTTTCAAAACATGATGGGACTATCCACATATTCAATCAATAACATGACATTCTCAGGCATCATTTCTCTGGGATCCAGTAATGGCCAGAATTTCAACCATCATCTTGAAATACCAACACAGGACTGTTATGTCAGGGGAAGCATCAGTTCCCTCTTCTCAAATGTGCAAACCAAACTAGTACGTGACACAGACCAGTCCTTTAGGAGACTTGGCTCAAATTAGAACCCAGAAAAGGTTCTCATAGTTCAAAATTAGTTTTAATAATTTCCTGAATAGAACAGAAAAAGATCTTACAAGCTGCAGAGCTTTTTCTCCCCACGAAAAGGTGCAACTCTTGCTACCGTATTTGTCTGGGTCTAACAGCTGCTAACAACTAAAATTAACTAGAAAATTGAAAAGGGGAATGGAATACTCTCAGTCTGGAAGGACAGTACACGCCTGAAAAGATTTTAATGCACTTTTAAGTGCACAGAAAAGGCTTTCCCAGTGCAGACATTGAACCTGTGATGTCTGAGCCTTGCTTTCAGGCACAGCTGTTATCTGTGGCACCAACAATACTCGCTGTAAGAGCAGCCAGGGGCTGGGCTCCCTTGCTGGAGCTGTGTTTCTGGTGCTTGCAGAGTTTTTTGTTTGCAATCCATTTCACCAGGGTGAGGTTGGTCAGAGGCCAGGGGAGAGAAGGAGCTGGGGAGCACTGGGGGGTATTTTCACAGTTCAGTGTTACTGCTACCACTACAAAGGAAATATAAAATTGTTTAATGGTGCCAGGAGACTCCAGTGAAAGTGAGAAATCTAAGGCAGACAAGTAATCATCCTTCTGGGAGAAGGAAGAGTTCCCTGCTCAGTGGAATCCAGGAATATGAGGGTTATGGCTTCTGTTGGACCCTCCAACTATGAGGGGTATGGATTGGAAGAACCAGCAGGAGCACAGGGAGATTAAAGCAAACAAAACCCTTCATGCAGCTGTTCCAGAGCTTTTAATGGAAGTGATATGTGGATGGAACAGAGCTGCACCAGGAGCTGCTGTAATAGGGGTAATATATCCTGTGGATAAGCATAACAAAACATCTTACAGAAAGCATGCATGGTCCTTGGTGATTTTATGCTATAGCTTTATGGACTTTTCATATGAATATGTATTAATCTAGCATATTAAATATATGTCTAATTACTTGTATTTTTACTGGCTGTTGACAGAATTTATTCCAGCAGCTCTCTTTACTCACGTATGAGAGAAGAGACTCTATTATCTACTGCTTGCAAAGTCTACATCTGTTTTTGTTCCATTCTGCTGCCATGCAGCTTTAGTACTGCGAGTAGGAGTTACTTCATTCTGTCAGAACACATCATCATCCCAGGTTAATTCAGAACTTCCCTTCTTTCTCTCAGCATTACCCTTTTACATCCATTGCTTCCTTTGTTTTGGGTCACTGGGCCAGGCTTTCTGTCTTGTTATCAGAGTTTTATAGTTCACAGTCTGAAACCCCTCCAGTTCTTAACAGATGTTGCAGGCAGGAGATATTTAACCAGTGGTGCTGCACAGGTAAACAGAGTTGTCGTGGCAGAAGGTGAAGAATTGCATTCCCAAACAGAAATGACGCAGTGAGATGTTTTACTAAGGCTCATCTTACAATTATCTGAGGTTTAGAAAAACTACAGTGTCCCTTTCCTTTGTTTGCCTTCAGTTGTCTCTGGGATTTCAGTCCCACTGCCTTTAGAGGCTCTAAGCAGATGCAGCAGGTAACTAATACTGCTCTAAATACTGCTCTGGGCAGAACTGTGTATCAGGCCCTCCTGTTCATCAGTCTGAACAGAATTATGGTGACTGTAAAGTCCTGACCTTTTGGTCTAATACAGACTTTATCCAACTAAATCTCTTCTGTAGAAGACCACTCCAAATCTTGACATCAGATCTGAAGCCTGCTAAATCTGTGGGGATCTTGACAAATCTAAGATCCAGGGAGAATTTATAGCTGAAGCTGTTCCTAATTCTAGGACAAGGGATCCATTGTTTTTGTATAAATAAATGTGTCAACACAGTTTGGTGTAGCTTCATCAGAAACAGGGGTAGGAGCTCCTTCCCAAAGGATGCAAAATGTCCAAAGCAGTTCCCCTCTTGACATCACTTTTTCACCAATCTTCCCCTCTGTCATCCTGGTCCCTGTATTTTTCCTTTGGTTTTTTAACTTCATTTTACCCTAAATGTCAGCAGAAGTAAAACCTAAAATGTGGGTTTGTGGACAAATCTCTAGAAGTAGGGATAATTCCAGAGAAACTGGAACTCAGATGTCAACCAGTTTTCATTATTATTCCATATATAACATTTCTGTCATCAGTTTCTCTCCTAGCATGTTCAGCAGGAGATGTTCACCACGTGTTTCTATAAAGTTTAGCCAAGCTACATCCTGAGTAGAGCCTGTGGACCATTAATAAACCATGAGTAAATAGTGGTAATAAGTAACAAGGATCTTTCAGGGCTGCCCTTCCCTGGTGGCAGAGCTCAGCTGTGGTTCAGAACCTCCTGGTAAACGGGACTGGTGGAACACAGGAAGTGATTCATGGCAAACATCTGGGGAGCACTGGGCTGCTGAGCTCTTTGACATGGTCCTTGCATCTGCGTTTCATAGAAGAGTAGAAATTGTTACTTATCTTGGCAAGTTGGATGCAAGAGGTAATTAGAACTGTACCCCCCTGGAATTTCATAAGCTTGAGAAGTGAGTGACAGAACTTTGCATTTCCACTTCTTGTATTCAAATACAGCTGAGAATTGCCATCACCTCTTTAGTGGTCTGATCTGTACAAACTAGAAAATATAAAAACCTTGAGGATCCAGTCAGATCCTGACTCATCACTCTCTGCCAGGGCTGATTTCTGATGGATAAATAAGCCAGCAAGCAGACACAGCCTGAGATTCAAGAGACCTGGATGCAATTTGTGGTGCTGTAGCCTCATCTGTGACCTCAGAGCTGGGTACAGAGGCTGTCTGGGTGTGCTGCAACCTGGTGCTGCGAGATCAACAGCTCTGAGGTGAGAAAATTCCCTCCTGTGCCATGAGAGGAATTAGGAAATGGAATTTGCAGTAGTGCAAGGAAGGGACTTCCACATTAGTCAATAGAACATTATGAAGAGGAGGGTGTATATTAAAACTTAAATTCCATGTGACTTTAGGAGCCTAATCCTGGTTTGAGGTTATATATTTTAGACCAGGACCTTGGAGTTGAATTGCTGTGTCATATGTCTCATTAATCATCACTGCTTTCTCTTAATACCCATCTAAACAAAGATGTATTTCTGCTTCCTGCTATCTCCTTTCATATAACCTCGTGGCCCAATCGTTTTCTCAGGCTGGGGAAATAATCTTCCCAGAAGCAGGAGGTAGCATTATCCTGGCTCTGCGTTAGCATTCCTCAGAGTACTCCAGGCTCATGCTCGTGTTTCCCACTCCATGGAATATATTTATTCAACACCTTTTTTTTCCTTGCTGCAAAATGTACAGGCAATCCTTTCAACTGTTGAACTGCTGTATTACAAGAGGCCCCAACTAACTGCTTTTACTCTGGCAAGCTGCTGTGCTTGCTGAGTTTCCTGCAGAGCATGATAATGCATGTAAAGCATGGCCAGGAAAAGCCCACTGGGAAGTGCTGCATCCAAGGGACACACAGCAGAATGGGTTTGGATATGATGCCTGTGCTGAGTCTCTCAGCCCAGAAAGAGGCAGCCTTGAGTGCGAGTTCCTTGCAAGGATGAGGAAATGTAGAATTTTACACACTGCAGCCATCCCAGTGAGCACCAGTGTTTTGAAGATAAATAAAATAAAAGTTTGAATTTTAAGTATATGGACTATGACAGATTTGTTTCTGATTTATTTGCTGGTGATGTTACAGTCAGAGAAAACAAAGCTTATGCCATTGTGGCAGTGCTGTATCTCTTCTATAAATAATCTGGAAGTGTTCAAGGCCAGGCTGGATGGGATTTAAGCAGCCTGGTATAGTGGAAGGAGGCTGTGTCCACGAAAGGGGGTTTGCACTAGGGGACCTTTAAGGTTCCTGCCAATCCCACCCATTCTGTGATTCCAGGAATTTCAAACTCTTGTGCATCCACTCTGGCACCTTTCAGATTTGTCATCTATGGGAAAAATGTGAAGTTTAGCCACATTTTTTGAAGTTGAGCTTGGTCTCCTATTTCCCTGATTTTTGTTATAGCATCTCTAGAAAAAGGATGGAGGAAAAAGAAGAAAGGGTTTACTGTTTGTCCTGAGCGCTCTGAGTAAAGGAGAGCAGCCACTGCAGGGCCATGCTTAGCTCACTGTCCATTTTCCAGTTCTCTGTCTATTGTTCCATTAAATCTTTAATGCAAAAGCTTCATATGCTTATCTGCTTGATTAAGTATACACTATCTTCTTTCCTCTTCATCATTAAACTGACAGTAATTACACCAAATTGAATGCATGACCTCTGAGCGTTTGCCCCAGCAAGTTACCAGAGAAGGACTGGTTATCCTCTAATCCACTTTGATCAAAGTTACAAAGATTTAGTTCCCCAATACAGAGACAGTGATTCACATCAGAAAAAAAGGTGCAGATAATTGCCATTTATTACCTGCAAGACAAATCAGGTCTGAATCCTCTATCTGTGCTGGCATGAAAAATAACCACTACTCAGTGGAGCAAAAGGTGATGACCCACCAGCTAATGAAGTGTCAAAATGAAGCCAGCAAAAAGGATTGACTTTCAAAGTCAATGAAATGGACAAGGAAAAATAAAATGGTAAATATTTTATTGGTTTTCTGGGATTCCTTATTTTTTTATTTACTCTTGTTAATTCAGGCCTGCAGAACAGGCTCATCTAAACCCAAACATATTTGTTGGAAACGGTATCGTGTTGAGAAAGCTTAAAAATATAGGCAACCCCCAATATTATTCAAATAGAGAGCTCTTCTACTTTTCTGCTTCTGTCAGATTACACATTTCAGATAGACCTGACTGTCTCCTGGATGAAGTCAGACAGCCCTGCTCCTGTGGAATCAGCCCCCAGACTTTGACAGGCTGTGGTGTTACTGCAGGAAAACCCAGTTCTGCTTTGTTTCTCTGGAAGGGAATGAAGTCAGACCCTGTTTGTTTTTAGCACAACAAACAGGAATAAACATCACTCCGACCACTTCTCAGGTAAATGGCTACATCTGTATTTAACATTTTGACCTAGATGCAATTGGCTCTAATCAGTCACTAATTGCTTTCAATTCAAACATACATCAGAACTAGCAAAGTGCTGTTTTTCCAAATATTTCTCTGATAGAGCAGCTTTTATTGGAATTATTCCATGAGAAGCTATAATGTCACAGGTCAACGTCTAGGCTACTTTTCAAGAATACAAAAGAATGAAAGTTTATTGGCTTTATCTGGAAACGATTTCTGTGAGCTGCTACAAAAGTTTTGTTTGCTACATGACAATTTACCACTTTAGTTCCTAACTTGCATCAGTTGGCACATAATGAGATCAAGTGAGAGCTCAGCCTTAAGCTGTCTGTCTGTCAGCATATTATCTGCTCTGCCATGGAATAGGAGCAGCAGAGCAGCTTGGATAAATCAGCTTTTGCAGTTGTCATTCCCTGCTATATGGGGACTTTATGTTAGAAATACATTGTCTAGATTAGGCATGGATTGATAGCTGTGCTCTTCAGGAATGATGAAGAAATATCAGGGATGATCATTATCCACAGAGGCAGCTCCTTCCAGCCAGTCGCTGCTTCACGTTCCATGGGAATAACTTTTCTCCATCTCCTTCCACAGAGCTGAGCTCACGTGAGAAGCGGTGAAAAATTACATCTGTGAGTGCTTTTGTACCGAGCTGGGAGCTGCTGGAACAGAATCCCTGAAAGCTCTGCAGTGGCTGGACACAGTTCCTTACCAGGCTTAAGGGAACAAGAAGGCAGCATCAGATTTCATTCAGCAGGAAGTAGAAGGGAAGGGTTTAAGAAAAAAAGAAGATAATGAAATTCAGTCTCTGCAAAGCAGAGTGAAATGCTGAACGTGTCGCAGGACTGGAGCAAAGGTTAGAATTGGAATGGTAAATACTGTACAAATCTCAGCCCCAATTTCAATCCCAGTGCATATCAGAGCAAATCGAGGCTGCTGTGGTTTAAATGGTGGCAGTCACACACAGTGCAGTGTGGAGACCTCTCATTTCCGTGGTTGGCTGTGGCAGTGCTGCACAGAGTGCAGGGGCACTGCCTGGCCTGGGAACCCAGCAGCCACCAGGTAACACTGGCCAGGAATCGTGTGAGCCATGGTGTGTGGGCTCTCCTTTGAATTTTCATAACTTTTCTATTACAGCACTTCATTCTTTGCAGAAAAGACAGAGAAAAAAATTCTGTTAAAGTATATTTCTCTTAACCTTAAAGGTGTTTCATATTGGCACTTTCTAGTTCATCTTGGTCCATCAGACCAGATCTTGTAACATCTCCCTTTCCAGCTGTCCTGCCTTGAACCCTTCTGTCTGAAGAGCTGGAATTAAAGAACTTCTGTTCTTTTGGCCTCCTAACATAGAAAACAAAGGCCACTGACGAGTTTGTCTGCAGTGAAGGGTGCTGATGGTGAGGATGTATTAGATAACTAATGCTGTGTCTATTTTATTATGCCAATAATTACATGGAAGTCTGCACCCACTTCTCCATGTTCTGTTTTCATACCTCTGGGACCCAGAAATGCTGGATGGACACAGTCCCCGTTCTTTAGAGCACTGGCTCAGGTAAAAACGATTCTTACACACAGAGCAGTGGCTCCAAGAAAAATCTGATTTCACAGTTGTCCATAAGAATCCTTTGATTTGAAAATGCTGTTTTTCCATATGAGATAACCGAAGCATGAATATTTCCACCAGTGATAAAAGATGAATAAGCTTCTCCTAGGAGCATCTCCCAGACCCATTGCAGTCTGTCAATCCAGGGCTTTCCTAAGCTGAGCCTGCCATTCATGCCAAAGTGTGATCTGGTTCTGAGATGTGGCATGTGGGCACTGAGATTAAACCTTCCAACTTATCACTTACAAATTAAGCTGGGATCGAACATCAGAGGAATCAAAGGTTTTTTTGCCTGTATCATAAACTGAAGAGAATTTTACAGTATTCTGACAAGGCACAAATATAAGAATCAAATCAAGCAAAAATTGTAAATAAGTAATGCAAGAAACCAAGTCAATACTGTAGAAGCTGAAACTTGAACTGCAGGGATTTGATAGGAGCCTCTTTTGTACTTGTGTAAGAATGAAATAAATACTATCTGGCAGCATGTGTGTGGCAATGTGCTGAGAAAAATAGAGAAGGTGATCTCTAACTCAGGGTGATTAGATTCCTGACCCCATTGCTTCAAATGCTTGTTGTTCACAGTCTGGGAGCTGTTGTTATTTTTGTAATGCAGATGTGAATGATGTAAAAGTCTTATTTCAATTCATTACTACATTTTCACTGCTCATGTGGGAACACATTGGAAAGCTGAACTCCCACCTGAAGGCCCCAAAATTGCAGGTTCTTCTCCAGGTGCCAGGGTTTAAACACAGCCAAACACTGTTGGCTTTAACCAAGGGTCAGCAGTAGATGGAAAGACTTCTGACCCCAGTTACCACCTTCATGCCACTCGTGGACTTGATGTGGTCTTTACAGAATTCTTTCTGGCAACTCTACAGAAGCAGAGCCTGCCCTATACATTGCAGTTTGAAGTAGGATTTTTTGTTTGTTTACCTGAGTTCCACTAAGCCATTGAAAGGAAGGAAACATAGGGATGCTATATATATAGGAATTATTTGTCTCACAATAAAGTGCAGCTACCTGTGGACTCAACAAAGCAGCTATTTAAAGACCACACTAATTTTTGAACAAGGAAAACAAAATGTGATTTCAGGATCTTTGTGCAAGTCAGCAACGTCTGTGTTTGATACAGCAATCAGGCATCGCTTTGTTTTTGCAAAAGTACAGGATTCAGTTTAAACCTTTGGGATTTCAAACTAATCAAATCAAAGATCAAGCCGGGGACTGATGCTTTAAAGATGGATGCTGATGTAATTTTTTTTTAATAGAATGTCATTACAGCTGGGAGGAAGGAGTGAGACACTCCCTTGTCATGGTCCTTTTTTTGCAAAGGCTGCCCAAGTGACATTGAAACAATGCTCAGGCATTGCTGAGAGGACTCTTGACACAGTTTGGGGGGATTTGTCAAACTATTGCATTTACCACTCTGGCAATCAGTAAAATCCGAGCTAGACATAAAGATCTGGTTAGTGTGATGCCTGTGTTGTATTCCAAGTGAAAACAGTGCCAGTCAGAGTGTGTATTTTGGTGGGCTGGGTCCTGCTGTTGGATTTCCTGTGCAGCCCAGGCTCATTTCTGCCTCCTGGTACTGATCAGTGAGGGCAGGGAAGGAGGGCATGGCTCTGTGCAGCGCTCTCAGGAGAGCTGGAAAGAGATGGAGAGGGAAAGTTTGCAGAGCCATTGGGAAGAGCTGCAGCTCTGCCTGACAACCACTCTGGCTGTGGTGAGGCTGACACCAGAGAGCCTCTTGCAGCCTCTGGCTGTGCTGGAGAGCAGTGGCCGCTGCGGGGCTGTTTGTGCCCTGCCCTGAGCTCACCCAGCCGGGCAGGGGCTGCTGCCTGTCCCCAGCAGAGGAGGCTTTGATCAAGGAGCAGCTTCCCCACTGTCCTGCTCTCACTTCCTGGGATATAAGGCTGGATGCTGTCCTTGCCTCATTCTTTCCAATGCCTTTCTTGTGCACTCGGCTTCAGCGAGTTCGGATGCTCCAAAGGTTGAACTTTAGCAGTGGCCACTTTTGCAGTTGCATATTCAGCACTAAATAAATGCCAGCACGCAGCATAAATGGATATGGTTTCTATAGGAATGGCAGAGATAGCATGTGCCTGCTAATTACTTTAATTTCCGTGCACTTCTGCTGCATTTTCCCACTCCCACGCTACTGAAGATGGTCACAATGCCATTGTGGTGCAGATGAGAAAAGGGGCAAATAAAAAGAACAGTTAAAATACTCTTCAATTACAGAATCATGGTTATCAGTTCAGTAGCTGTTTTCATATTTGTCATAGGTCACCCCAAGACAATATTAAATGTTCCTTTTATTTGTTTGCTGTTAAACAACACTGAAATACTGTGGAAGATTATGAGTGGGGAAAAGCAGAGCATTATTTACATGCCTTCTATACTGCCAGAACATTATTACCAATAAATCAAAGAATTCACTTTGCTGGTATTTGGTTTAAGGCTTTTTCTATCAAGTAGAAGAAACATCTTAAGTGAGCTGCTTGCCACCTACAGAAGGGTTTGTAATATGTAAAGGTTACACTGAAAAGAAATAAAACCTCAAATGCAAACTCATTCAGGCAGTGATTTTTCTCCTCAGAGCATCCCAGCCCAAACATGCAGCCCAAAATGTGTTTATTTCCCAGCCTAGTGCTGGGTGTCATTTCAAGCCCATTAGGTCAGACCTGGAGAGGGATTGTTCCGAACTCTTGAAACTCCTAAGAAAAATTACTATTTTGGTCACACTATGACTTTTGCCTCTCCCCCTTCCCATCTGTTTTTAAATGTCTGGATGCTCAAATATCCCTGTAGGAAGGTGTTGAAGGAACTGCTCATCATCGTGCCGTGACGCAGAGGAGCAAATGTCTTGGGAATGCTCACTCTGGTACCTCCAGACACCAGGGCAGGGACATTTCTGAGAGGTTTGTACTCCTCAGTCATTGCTGCTTCCCAAGCACAGCTCCAGCTTTTGAAGGCTTCACTTCCAGAATGCAATTTTAATGAATGGACTTTAGCACAAGCTTTATATTTAGCTTCCCTTGTAATAAACTATTCTGCTTCTTCTGAAATCTGTGGAAATAGGATGTTATTTTTAATGGGCATGAAGATATGACCCATGTTTTCTGGTAAGGTTCTCAAAGTCTGAAATGGGTTTGTGTTGCTGGAATGCACCATTTGAATTCTACCTTTTGTCTTAGAGGTTGCAAAGAGCAAACTTTCTTCTGAGCATTCATCCACTGATATGGTTTAGGGTTTTTTTTCATTCATAACAGTGAAGCAGAATGTTTGGAGGCCATTCTTAAAACTGAAATAATATTAAGTAGTAACTATAGAAATGCTATCCAAAGAGGGGAACCCCAGGGTGGAATTATTTTTTAATTTTATAGGTTAAGTAAGATTCCATATTTGACTCCAATATGACAGAACTCACAATTTTATATCCGTGTATCACAGTTGTAATCACAAATAATATAGACACAACTGTCAATCTTATGCATAGAACTGTTGAAAACTTTGTCTAAAAAGCCAAGTTCTTTACAAAAAAAGCAACTCCCTGAAAACAGGAATGCTCATTTTGTTAACTAACTAAATCAAGCTAAAGCAAATGTAGAGATTTATATTTTTATTTGAATGTTGATAATGTTTAAATATTTGGGTTTTGGTTCATCCAGCTTTCTGTGTGCTTTTTTGATCTTTTTTTTTTCTGTTTTGTGATCTATTTGAATATTATTGAATTTTCTCTTGAATATTAATATGGAAACCTTTTAATAGCTCAACATTATTAAGATTTTGGGATTTCTCTCAGATTTCCATCCCTTTTTTTTCAAAATGCAAAGCTGACATTGAATTCCATTCTAACCCGAAGTAAATATTAACTGGAATTTTTCCATTTTGCCATTAAACTCAATCAATATGTGATATAACCTCATTAACACATTCACAATTTAATTTTGTATGCACAACAAACACTACTTTGAGCGATGGTATTGACTACTTTTTGTGCAAATACTTTAAGACTTTGGTTTCCTGGAGGTTGCTTACATATAAATCCAAGTTGCAAAATTCTAGTAATCACTGAACAAAACTGTAAAATCATTTAGATATGATCTCAGCTGATTGCCATAATTTGATTTAGTAAATGTCAAATACAAACCTAAAATTTCTTTAGGTTCTGACATCTTGTCAATACAAACTCGTCCCAGCTTGTGATGGCAGAGCTCAGTTTGCTCACAGAACATATTTTTCTGTTCTGATAATAAAATACTGCTCAGTGGAAGGTATTCATGCTTCTTCCTGAGAAGCATGAATTTGAACAGAAGGCAATTTTTATGCTGCTAAATGTGAAATCATAATGGTTTTGCTACATAAACCAAGCTTATTTCACAGCAGAGAAAAAAAATGAAGAGAAAACCCTGATATACTGAGTCACTGAAGTGAATCAATCTTTAAGAAAGCCCAAGGTGTTAATATAAAAATTCTGCTCAATATTTTCCATGTAGAACTTTTTTTTATGTGTCGTGTATAAAATGGTGGCTGTTCTTTCTCAAAATGAAATTTTCTTTTCTTTGAATTCTCGGGTTGTGGGGAGGTTTTAAAGCCAGTTCTGCAGCACACAGAGAGGGGAAGAAAGGCAAGGAAAGGAGGGCTGTGCTCAGAACGCTCTGGAGGCGTCCAAGATGCATCACCCAGTTTGTCATTCCAAGCCAACAAAACCCCCAGCCCTCCAGAGGGACGAGGAATTGGCACCTGGAAAAGCTGCCTGGTGGTCAACAACAGGAAGGAATAATTTGTGCCATTTCATCCCACTGGTGGTACCTGTGCAGGAAGATCCTGACACGAGGAAAGTTCCTTCCCCTGGCACAGTCTCTCCTCTCGAGCGGACGGAGTTTAAAGGTGTGATCAGCAAAGCTCTTCAGGAGGGAAGCATCGCATCTCTTCGGAGGAATCTGTTTTGAGAATAGTCATCAGAGAGCTTACAAAGCCAGCTTTGTTGGAGAAAGAGAGAAAAAACAGCTTTGAGAATGAGAGAAAAAACAGCATTTAAAAAGTTCCTCCCGCTGAAAGCGTCGAGTTTGAGTACCTGGGGTTTTCAGCTCGCTTAAATTACACCCTGTGAAAAACACACAAGAGGAGCTGGTTTAAAGCAGATTTTCTCCCTCAGATGGAAGATTTAACTCCTTAGCTGGGCAGTACAGAGCGTGATTGTCCCATTCCACATCAATTAGGATCAGGGATACCAGCAATGGGTGGAACTCCTGACCCAGGCTTATGCCAGAACAAAGCTTCTTTCCTGAAAAGGAAAAGGTTTCACTCCTGTGAATTGGGAACTCTTTTCGGGTAAATGTGATGAGACAAGCAGTGAGATTCTTTTTCATTTGCAGAGAAATAGCAGTGAGATTCCCATACATTTTCAGAGAAATAGTGACCTGTAGAAATACTTGGCCCTCCCTGTGCCCTGTTTCTTGTCTGCCTTTAAAACTGTGGATCCCAAGAACACAGACTGGGGTCAGCAGAGCAGAGAAAGTGGCTGCCTGTGGCAGAATTTTGCCCAGAACACGAGATTTCCATTCTCATCTCTCCTGTGGTGGAGAGGAAGGTACCCATTTGCCCAAGTCTATAACTTTATATGTGGGGTTTTTTAGGCCTTGTTAATAATTTTGGTGTTTTACAAATATTTTGAATTAAGTGAGGTTACAGAAGAAAAAATCCATTCTAATTCAATAAAATTAAATGTAATTAGATTTTGTATTAATTTTTTCAGTGTCAAATTTATTACCTTTTGGAGGATTTGTAATATAGTATAAATTGTAGCTCATAATAAGGAGTTGGAGTAATAGTGAAATGAGTTTTTATTTTATTAGACTTTACAATTATGAGAGTGATTAATTTCTTCTTTAAAAAGATTTGTTCCTTTACTTGACATGTCAGTGTTTATGAACAAAACTTTTAAATTTAGTTACCATCACATCACTCTCAAAATCAATAAATGTAGATTTTTATTATGAGCAGTATTTGTGCTATTTTTAGCCTTATGACGCAGAAAAGAAAGAGAAAATTGAGATTGGTTTGCTTCTTTCTGCTTCGCTGGATGAAGTAGAAATTCTGTCTGTTCCCAAGTGCATTAACCAGCACATGAATTCCATTTGTTAGGAAAATCCTCCTTTTGGAGCCAAGTTTTTAGAATGCAGGCACAAACCCAGCAGCAGATGCATCAGCATTTCCTGTGCTGCTGATGGGACAAGGTGCAGGTTTCTGTGCTGGAGATGCTGCTCAGCTGAAAGGAAGGAATTGTCCAAGCTGTGATTCCAGGAGATCAGTTCAAATTGAGGCCCTTGCAGATGATAACAGCAGCTCGTGTGTTGTTGTTCTCAGTGTGCCCCAATACACATGGCCTTGCTGTGCTCCAGGTGACCTGGTGCTTGTGTCAGACCTTACCTGGGCTGTCCCCTCCCATTTTTTGGGACTGAGGAAGAGCTTTCAGGACGCTCCACATCCTGCAGTGAATCAGAGCCTCTGCCTTTCATTTCTTCTGCTGCTTCTCCTGCACAGTCTGACCTTTGCCATGACTTCAGCATTCCCATTTCCAGCGTTTGGGGTGGTGCTGACCACTGCCTGTTGAGCTCAGGTTATCAGGGAAGGTGGATTTCCAGTGGGGACTTTGGCTTATTTCTAGAACAGGAATGAATATTTTTACTGGCTTTCCTTTTTAGATTCCTTAACTCTCTGTAAAATACTCTCAAGATTGGATTCATCAGCTCTTGCCAGGCCAGAAATTACTGCAGATGAATAATAGATGTTCCCCACTGCCAGGTTTCCCTCTCTTGCCTCAGCCTGGCCCTGCTTCCAAGTGGCTGCTGAGCTCAGCCTCTTCAGTGGCTGATGGAAACAAACAGCCACCAAGGTGCTGTGAGTAGCACAAATTCATCATCCATTTCTCCATTCCAGGGATGCCTTGCATTTTTGAGACTATTTTCATTCCTTTTGGAGCCTGGAGACTGCTGAAGTAATAATGGCTTACCCTAGGAGCAGATTTCTTAGTAAACATCATACCTTTGTGAAAAATAGCTATTATTGTGTTTGAAAGGAAGCCAAGGAAACAGATTTATTGGATTTGCCTTTTTTGGTTGTGTGGGGGTTTTTTTTAAGTTGGTTGTTTGGTTGGTTTGGTTTTTGGTTTTTTTATTTTATTTTATTTTTTTATTTTATTTTTATTTTAATTTTTTAATTCCAAATACTTGTTTCTTTATTAAAATAAATAGAATTTGGGGGAATTCTAATCCACCCATTCTGGCATTAATGAGGGTGATTTGCCTTTTCTGGGCAACTGTCATGGTCTTTAGAGATGGTTTCTTTGTTAATTAGATGCATCATAACACAGCTTGCATCTCTGTATCTCACAAGCCAAAATTACAACGTACTGAGCAGAACTCTCACCTGTGCTTTAAAAATCACAGGTCTTGGTAAGGAGGAAACTCAAAGCTTATTTTGGAGCTCCTGTCTGTATCCTTGCCTGTAGTTGAAAGGACTCACTGTCAGTAGCAACTGGAGATCTAAGAAAAGACTTTCTATTTTGAAACCCACACAGCTGAACACAGATCTGGGAATTTCATGCTTTGGGGGTACTTATGCTACATGTAAAAATAGGTGAAACTGAATCAGTATTATGAAAAAATATGACATTTTGTCTATAAATATTAGTGGAAGAGTTTAAATATTTGGTTTCACGCTGCTCAAGCTAGTCCATGGAGTCTCAGAAATTAGTGTAGAAGTGACTGCTGGCACATAAAGTAATCAATGCATTTTAGGCACCCATAATCATGTTCCTCTTTTCACCTAATTGGCCAACCCCAAATTTCTTCCCCAAACTTAAATTTTGGTCTGTAAAGGGAGAGGCACCAGTCCTGCAGTGACATTCATGGCTACACTAAATAACAGTTGGTGTCACTACCAAGTGACAGCTCACTGCTGCACAGCTCATGGTGCTCTCTCTGCATGTTCAACCCTTCACAATAAAAAGCTGCTCAATCAAACAGCAGCTCATCAATAGCCACAATTGATAAGGCTTCATACAGATTCCAGTTAAAAATCAGCAAGGATTTGTCAGCAATTAAGTGCCAGCTGTCCTCTGGATTTACTGATGAAGAGACTCTTTGGTGGCAATACCAAAAGTGTTATCTCTGGATCAATTCTCTTTGTCTGCTAAATTGGGTGATGGGGTCACCATAACCAAAAAATGCTTGAAATTATATTTTTCTTGATAAGAAATACAAGTTATTTCTGTCTCTTCTCGCAATAAGGTGTTCACAACACAGGCTGCTAAGGAGCCAAAGTGATCTCCTGGATGTCTGTGGATATCTGAGACTGCAGCTAAAAAGTACTGGCAGTGTGGTGTTACATAGGCCTTAATTAAAAGATGCTGCTCACACCTCTGATCAGCTGGGAGAATTCTTATATTAAGTCTAATTACTACAAGTATTCCACACCAAAGAGCCATAATCTCGTTAATTCAATAAAATGTCTTTCTGTATGAGCACACTCCAAGTGATCTTTTGCATGGATCTATTCATAGTTACAATAAAGAAGCAGAGAAGGTATTATAAAACTTCAGATAAAAATGGCTAAAAGGCACAGAGGAAGTCACTTCCTTTGCTTGCAGTTTGATGATTCTGAAAACCTAGGAAAAGATTTCAGGTGGCCTGAATGTTGAGAAGTCTGGGGAATCTTGGATTCTTTTGAGGAATCTTCAATCTTTTTGATTTTGAAGGCAATGTGTAAACTTATTTGCTTCCTAGTGCTCATATTGTTTTAGGAGAATGAAGGAGACCTGTTACAGCTGGACTTGTGACTTATTGCCAGCTTAGAGAAACATCACTATTTTGGATGCTTAATGGACAACCAAAAAGATGAATTAAATTACAGGGCTTCTTGTGAGTTCCTGTCTATCAACCCAGAAAATAATTTCAACCTGTCAGGGAAAAATGAAAACTGGAGTCCTACTCAACAAGGAGCAAAATTGTTGCTTAATGTAATAGTAAATAAGCTTATTTTGCTCTGTTATTCAGCATGACTGATTTGCACTGCTATTTAGGATGATTGGTTTCAGTGCAAATGAAATATTTTTCAATTTCAGAAAAAAAACAATCCAGATGTATTTTAGGTCCTTTATGCAGATAAAATGTCTGGGTGAATATGTGTGTGCAGTGCTCCTCAGCCACATCTTCCTACTGTGTCCCAGCTTGGGAAATGGAGCTGGAACAAAGAGACTTCCACTGAACTTGCTCCTGGGGAAGCAATTTTCTAATAGAAAAAGCAGTTTTCACAGAATTGGATTTGGATTTCTGGAGTTGTTTTCAGGGGAGGAATTTTTTAACTGAAAATGCAGATTTCACAGGAACAGCGAGGTGTTTTGGTTTTGTTGAGAATACATGATTGCTGATATTTGCAGGAGAGATCAAGGAGCTCATTGCCCTGACATGCTTTGGTTTTCTTTGCACCAAGACAGAAAACTCAGGGAGTCCTCCCCTGCCAGGTGGCCCAGGGGATTGTCCAGCCAGCTGACCGACCAAATTCAAACAGGCTATTCCACTCCACTAGAAATTCCAGTGCAGCAACCCCAAAGCTTTACTCCAATGGAAATGCAGCCACCCAGCAGCCTGGTTCTCTCCCTGTTTATACTCCTGGTGTTTGTTCTGCCACGACTTTTGCACCTGATTGCTTCTGCAGCAAAGCTGGCCTCGATGCAGCGTGAGAGGCAGAACATGGACTGGCAACTTTCAATAGCAGTCCAAGCCCCGACATTTCTCCTTTGCCTGCCCACACAATCCCTGGCACCTGCTGCCTGAATCCCTGATTGCCTCCCCAGCACAGGAACAGTTTGGGTGTTAGCAGGCAGCAGAGTGAGCTATCACAGCTGTCGGGATCCCCAAACTCATATCAGCAGTTTGTGCACTACTAATCAAACTCATGTGTTTCAAATCCTGCTGTCTAAACAGAGCTGCCCATCTTGTCCCTCACATCATTGTCCAGAGAGCTGGATTATGTCTTGCTGTGTGTTAATTTAATTTGAGAATACTTGGGTATGTCTTCTAGAAAGGGGAGAGCTTAAATGTTTTGATTTCTTATAGAGGTTTGGATTTGATCTCTCATCTCCAGCTTTACAGTGTCTTCCCATTATCAGAACAAAACTTCAAATAACAAAAGGTGTGGAAGCACCTGGACTGGAATTCCCCAAGAATATCGAATGTGCTGAGTGATTTAGATCACTGACTCCAGCAGTCTCTGGGGAATGTCTGTTGAGCAATTACACCAGCCTAATCCCTGCAGCTAAGAAGCATCTTTGTTCCTTTCATGTTTTCTTCTAAAACCACTGCAAAATACAAGCAAGCAGTCTGGAGGCACACTGCTTTAGCCTCTGCCTCCTCCTGAAGGTAATTTTCCCCCTGCAGCCTGATCAAATGAGAAGTTCTGGTAGTTGTGATGTCTCGTGCTCTCCCTCTACCCCGTGTGACCTGCAGTACAGCCCTCCTCACCCCGGGCCTTTGGGGCTGTGGAAAGGATAAAAGGTTGTGCCAAACGCAGGCATGGACAGCTGTGCCAGGGAAAACACAGGAAGGAATTCCTTTCTGCAGAGGTTCTTAAAATCCTGCCAAAGACTTAAAACATCTCTGTATAAAACAGGGTTCCCAAGCTGGTACCCTCTGCTGAGGAGTCCCGAGCTTGTTTCCTTGCTGTGCATCTCTAGGGACACCTGACAGAGTTTTACCTTTGGATGTGGTGTGAAGGGGCAGGCTATTTTTAGGAACAAAGAACTACATGAGACCACATTTTTGCTAATGAAGAGTTTACTTGCACATGCTACGGAAAGCTTTGCTAATTGGTCTTCTGTCAAAAAGTTTTCATTTGAGCCTATTCTCTTTTCCTATGTAATTTTAACACCCACATTTCTTGTAAGTAGAACTGAAGGATTTTATATTCCCTTCCAGGAGGAAAGGCATGTGCTGCCACTTCAGCTGACAGCGTGGGACACCGCTGAGACTGACAGAACTCCTCTGACCTTTCCTCCTTCCCTCAGCCTTTGTTTTTGCCTGCTAACTCAATTAAGCACCTTTCTAATTCCCACAATGGAGGAGAGTTTTTGCAGTGCTTGGTGTGGGTGTGTAACAGCACAACTGTTTCCAACCTTTATGCCAAAACTGAAGGTCCTCATTTGTTGCTTGCCAGACCATCCAGTCAAGTGAGAGGAGTTCAAACACACAGCCCAGGAACAGACGTGTAAGAGAGGCATGAAGAACTAGAGCTGAATTACTTTCTATCTTCTCTCGATGGCTGTTGAAATCTACCCTGACAGAAACAGAATCAATTTCCATCCTGGGACTCAGAAGTGATTGGGTCTTTGTTGTAAGTGGCCAATTTCTGAGAAAAAAAAAAAAAGTAAAAGAGAAAATCCTGCAAGATTTTTCTAAAACTTATATCCTTTTTTTAAATTTTTTCACCTGAAAACCAAACACCATTCAGGCGTTTTCAACCTGTATTTAACAGATATTTAACAGATTAATCTTGTACAGAACTTGAGCAGGTAACAGTCACCTTTGACTACTTTTGATGGAATTTCTCCAGGAATTAAGCTGTGCAATCCTGGCTCCCCATGCTCATCTTAAGCCCAGCTGGGAGCTGAACTCATTGTCATGACTAACTGAAGGTAAGCAAGGGAGTTGCTGTTCTTGAGAGCCACAAGACTTTATTTTCCTAATTTATTTTACTCAATTTATTCATTGGGGAGATGAAGTACAACACAGCTGCAGTGGCATCATTTCTGTCAGTCTCTAATTAATTTGTTGATTCCTCAGACAATGTTGCCACATTTAATTTTCAGTAGCTCTTTAATTCTTTGTGACCCTAAGAATTTTCTCTCTGCTAACAATACACTGTAGTTTATTTCTGTTTATTTCTGAGTTGTTGTTCAGTTTCTTGTTTTGTAATAAAACTCTATTAATTTATCACTTATTTATACAGAACTCATTATTCATCTTCATTCTTCATCTTTGTTTAGCTCCTGCAAATATATTTTTACTGCATATTCCTCTCATTTTACATTTAATTCAACACTTTTATGTAAATGACATGACATTTTTCCTTTTCCTGCCTCTGAATTACTGAAGATTTTCTCAAGTGTTTTTTCCTAAATGTATGTTATGCTCTCTCCTTAATTTTGTACTTATTGCTGTGTACCCTTCAATCACAGTTTTATAGTTCACTTTATGCTTTACCTTTTGTATTATTTTCCCAGCCGTGGTGCTTTTTGCTTCCACTCCTGGTTTTTGACATTATAATTACTGTACAGACCTGACATTATGTATTAGGTTCCTTTCCTATATTATTTTACCTACTTTTAATTCTCATTTCTAATTTTGTCTCCTATTAGTAGTGTTCTCCTCCTGTTCTGACAACTGTGCAGGATATTATGATTCTACCACATCTTTCCTCATCCAGCCCTGTCTGTTTCTGCTTCCCTTCCCCACTGTCATAGCCTAGCTGATACCATCTTGATGAATAAATTATCAAGATTGTTCTACAAGAAATCTGTCATGTGGTATGTGACCTCTTTTAAATCTGAGATTTAGCTCTGAATTCCAGATCAGTGCTACATGAGCTGCTCTGATGGAAATGTGTAGGAACTGGTGTCTGGCAGTTTCTTCTGAAGCCTTCCTGTCTTTGTTCTGCTTTCCCATCCTTCTATAATTTATCACTTGTAGGACACAGTAAGTGACTTGGAAAAGGATGTTTTGCCCCAATTATAGCTTGATTGAAGTCAAGTTCAAACAGCTGTGCTCAATACACAACCTTGCAAGGAGGTTGATTATTACATATTGAGAAATAAACACACATGGACACATGAAAAATGTGTGGGTTTTCCCCCCATCTTTATTCTTCTGTAATTAAAAAATGATGGGAGTGTCAAATTATGATTATGATAATCACATCAAGATTTTAGTTCAGCCAGGGGAAGGCAGAAGTGGAAACCTCTGTTAAAACATTCTCTAAATATTTTTTCAAGTGTTCTAAATTAAGAAAACATTTGTATTGTTTGGCTTTTATTACTACCTTAAAGTACTTCCTTTAGTAGTGAAACAGAAGTCCCAGTGGTGACACAGTGAACTTTCAAGGTAAAACATTCATTTTAACATTTTCTGTTATGAAAATGGTGCAGTGACCCCAGACTTGCCATAATGGTAAGAAACATTAAAAAGCAACAAAGTAAAAACAGATTGGAAAAAGAGGAGTGAAAAATGAAGTTTTTCAGTTATCTGGCTTCTCCAGGCTGTTTCTGAGAGCACAATGATCAATCTGATATTTAATCCCATGTGCTGCTCTTTCTAGTGTAAAGTTTTTAAGAACATTTCTGCCTCTCCCTATGCACCACAGCTCTTCAAAGAGTGGGTGCCACCGAGGGGCGAGGATGGTGATTAGCTCTGCCTTCTGGTGAGGTGTGGCCTCAGGTCTGCTCCCGGAGAGCTCTGAATCCTGTCAGCAGAGTGAAACTCTTGCAGGATGGATTCAAATTCAAGCCAGTCTTTGTTTAATAACTGAGAGCAGGGGGTTGTATTTGGAGACCCTCTATGGGGTCTGTGTTGATATCATTATGGGATATAAGACTGAGATTAATTAAACAGGTAAAGACTCATTAGGTCCAGATTAGCGCACAAAATGCATCTCCTCTCTCATAATGCATTCACTTCATATTTAGTCTTGCACATAAAGGGTTGAAATCAGCATTCTCTGCTTTATATTTATGACATCCTAATTGCAAGTGGGGCAAGCACACTGATATCCCCAAATGTAAAACATCTGGTGTCCTGTCCCAGGCTTAGGCATTCTCAAACTCAAAAGTGGAACATGGAGGGCAAATCTTCGACTTTATTCTACAGAGGAAGATTATTTTAACATTTTTGTGTACAGGAATAAGTGAAAAACTGGTGACTAAGTAAATTCAGAGACTGAGAAAGGACTGAACAGCAATGATTCTTGCAGATTTTCATTTGCTTTAAAAACTGTTCTTTAGACTCTCAGCTGTAGTTTATGAATTTATTTTACATGGGAATTCAGTAGGCTCTGCAAGTGTCCCAGAAGATGTTTGAAGGCACTCAGTGCTGCAGGGACAGACACAATATCTGGATGAAGGAACAGACTGAGGCAGAACCATGCCAGCATTAGTTTATGATCATCCCAATTCCCACACCCCAATAGCTCTCCTTTATTCCCATTATTAGATGACTGTCTTATCCTTTATGGGGTCTCTTTCTGCCTTTTCTGAGGCTTTCATAGATGTGCTTTTATTACAGGAGCACTTAGAATTTAATTTCTTGTAATTGTGGCTCCATATTAACTGCATATACTTTATGTACATGAATAAGTCTCATTATCCCTGTGTCTTTTCCCAGGAGAATTATCCAAGAGACAATGTTCACCATGCTCAACTAGGCAAAGCAAACCAATCATTTCTGTGCCAGTAACTTTGAAAAAAATATAAATCCACCGACTGAAAATCCAGCCTTGAGAAAGCAAATCTTTTAAAAGCAGTTTCACCCAGCTTTCTTGGATGCATTATTCTCCTGGTATATCTCACACCAGAATAGAGAAAAATCAGTTTCATTTTAAAAAGTGTGGTTTGTGTGCACAGGTCTGAGATCCAGGGAGAGAACAGCAGACAGCTAATTTTAGTTTCAACAAGTGTTTTTCTGTATGTTGAATAAGTATGTGTGATCACAAAGGGAATAATTTACAGGAAATCTTAGGAGGTTTTTTGGGGAAAATTATGTATTTTGGGGACTTGGGAAGAGAAATCCCTGTATTTTATCAGAATGTATTCAAGCCTGAAGAATGACATTTTATACAGTATAAAGCTCTGAAGTTCAGAATTCAACTATGGGAGAGTTTGGTGCAGATATGCAAAATGTGGCATTTCACATAAAGGATCAGGAGTGCACTGAAAGCAGGGACATGAGGGGTTTGTTACAGTTATTAACTGCAGCTTGATTAGATAATAAGGTAAATCAAGATTATGGTGAAAGTGGGGTGTGACATAATGCAAAAATACCTGTAGTAGTGCAGATGTACAACACTGAACAGTTCAGAAGTATTTGCATGCAAATTCGAGGAAATATTAGTTAATCTTTAAAGGCAAATATCAGTGATTTTTACAGTGCTGCAGAGAAGTGGTGGAAGGATTTGCAGAAGCCTCACAAAGACTACAAAAGAAAATAGGAATTACAACAGAAAGATAATGACTATTACCATGCTTTAAACCAGACGGTGCAGTCCTGCAGCACCCACAGAGAAAGAGGAAAAGAGCTGGGAGGTGGAGAAGCAGCAGATCCTGCTGAGTGAAGACTCTTACAGTATTTAATTCCTTGTAGTAGCAGGAGATTTCTTGGGCTGGAGAATGTTCTTTCCAAGTTTTGTGTCAGAATTGCATCCACAACTCTCCTTCAGTTCACATCCTGTAAGTTTTTTTTCCCCTCACTTCTAATGCCTTACGATTTTTTTAGTTCTTTACTCATATTTCGCAACTCACACCTGAGGAGCTCTGCAGAAAATTTTCACCAAATGTTTTCAATGACAGTGTGTAGTCTAAACTGGCAGTACCAGAACACACCTCTGCTCCCTTCTGCCTGCACAAACCCCTCTGATCTCACAGGAACCTCTCAGACCCCTGAGGAGCTCTATTGATGAGCTCTGGTGGCATTTTACTCACCTAAAGCAGCCTGGGCAAAAAGTCTCAATGCAGATTGGATAGATTGGATCTTAGGAAAGATTTCTGCACTGAAAGGGATGGCCAGGCATTGGAACAGCTGCCCAGGGCACTGGTGGGGTCTCCATTCCTGGAAATGTTCAGGAATGTGCAGCTGTGGTGCTCAGGGACAGGGTTCAGTGGTCGTGCTGAGTTAAGAGTTGGGCTCCAAGATCTTAGAGGGCTTTTCCACCCTTAACAATTCCAAGATTCAGCAGCTCTTTCTGTAGCTTTTCCCACCTCTGAGCATCCACTGAGTCCCCCTGTGCCTGCACAATAATCATCAACACTCATCAGTATCTTTACTTAAAGTCAGTAATTACTAACAAAATTTAGATCTGTAATTTATTTTATCTTAAAGAGAAGCATGAAGAATCCAGCAGCTGCTCTGTTTGTTACTGCAGTATGCAAAACTTTGTTTCTATAATTTCATGCAACCCTATTTAACTTTTTTTTTTTAAGGAAAAGTGAAAAATTTTTAAAAATTCTGCTCAGAACATAAATGGAGTGGTTCATGTTCCATTTCTTCTTCCTCTTTCTTTTGATAATCCCATAGTTCTAGGGACTCTAAACTTCTGGAAAATACTTTTCTCCAAGTTATACCTTGTTAGTACTGGGGGAGAGAGGGGAAGAGGAATTGCTATTTTTTGGATCAACACAGAAGAACTCTCTGAGTTCATTCCAGAGGCTTTACCTCTTTTTCAGGGAAACAACGAGAATGAGTTTCACTGACACTCCCAACACAATTTCTGGGTTGCTTGGTTGTTTATTTACCACTTCAATATACAGCAGTTACAGTGATATTTTCCATCTGCCCAAAGTGTTTTGGGGGGAGAAAGTGAATCCAATACTTACTTCCAAGGCAAAAATCGATTTTAACTAGAACCAATGCATTTCATATTCCTGTGCAATTCAGGGCTGGCTTAGTATTCATGGTGCTTTTCCTCATGCAGCACTCTGTGGTGTGTTTCATTTGCAAAGTGGCATGCACAGGAATAAGGCCCAGAGGAACACAGCCCTTCTACCTCCTACAAAAAGTAAATTAGTTTTTCGTAGCATTCTGTCTCTTCATCATCTGGCAAACCTGCTGCTAGTGAAATTCTCTTCTGATGTCCAGTGCAGTTTAGAACAAATTTGTAGCTTGTTTAAAAGGCAGCTGCAGTTTGCATCTAATCAGCAAACATCTGCAGTAACTCAAAAGGAAAAGGTAAACCATTAGCACAGGACAAAATTATCTGAGGTGATCAGGTACGGCAGAGGCAAATGTTATTAATGACTGAAAAGCAAGGGAGTCAGGCTGCTTTAGGAGACTCAGTGGTGTCCAGGAAAAATAGGGGTTATTGCCTGTCCTGCCACACAGAACAGCTGTTGGAGGGACTGCAGAACACTACAGGAGAAAGTCTAGTGGGTGGAAAACCCTTGGTGTCACCAACTTCTAATCTAATGTCTTTACTAACTGCTGAGTGTGGGTGCAATTTTCCATGGTATCCATCAGTGAACACTGATGAACACTGTAATTGTCCTCGTGCTGATATCTGCTAAGATCAGAATTTGGCACCCTTGTGCTCTTGCTGTAGAACGAGAGCTCTTTACACACACACACAGAGATGCCTGTAATAAGCATTTTGTTCAGTTGTTCAAACACTTCACACCCCAGATATCCAGCTTTTATTAGCTTTTGCATCTTCAGAGCAGCAGACAAAACCCTTGTGAGACTGAACCTGTTTGGGAAGGCCTGTTTATCTTGCTTTGGACTTTTTCCCTTGGAGGTGCAGTGGGTTTTTAGTGGAGTTAAGTGACTTTCCCTAAGGCGTAAGAGTTGGTAGGGAGAAAAAAGCAAGAACTGAGGCAGGCTTTTCTGGCTCCTCTTTGGTGTTATTACCCATCAGCTCTGCACTCAGCACTCACATGTTCCAAAGAGCTTTCCTGGGAGGGCACCACTGATACCAGGGGCAGGAGGTGACGTTTGGGGTGTGCTGTGTGTGGCCATCAGGGCTCCCACACAGTTTCTGAAGGAGCACAGAGTCACACCCCGTCACAGCAACCCCGCAGCACTCAGGAACATTCCCAGGGGAGGTCATCGTGTCCACACCATTTTTTCGTCCTCTTTCTGTTCCTCCCACTCAGTAGGCAAACAAATATGTTCTGTGTGAATACACATCACAACAGGCTGGCAAGCAGCGAGCAACCAAAACAAATTACTGACAAAATCCCTCTGTCAACTTAGCAGCAAATCTGAACACCATGAACTTTACTAGGATGGATATACTAGAGAAAAGAAGATGCTGATTTCATGATGCTGCCATAAGCTAAAGGAAAATAATTGGAATGCTAGGCATTCCAATTTACCTCCTCTTGCACTGTCCTGCTTTTTAACTTCCTTTTGTCTGTCTCTCTTAACTCTATCTCACATAATTTTTCTCATTTTATTCATGTTTTGATGATCTTTCTTCACGACCAGTTTTTTATACGCATGGTTATACCCATTCTTCCCATATGCATCAAGATGCCATTTTTATTCCTCTTATTAATTATTCTTCTCTGTTCTGGCTTTAAATTTTAAACACCAAAAGATTTTGGAAGTCTCAAGAAATTTACTACTTAATAGTTCATATTAACTCATGTTAAACTGCTTTTATCTTGCAAGTGTCAGTCCTTCTGACTGGCTTATCTTCCTTTAGGTTTCATGGTCAGTTTGTTAACCATGAATTAGAGAATTGGAGATGTTTAGTAATATAATTCAAGTACAAATGAAAGTTCACATGACTGGAAGGTGTTAATAAAGAGAAAAAACCTAGACCTTCTGGAAGATTCAAGTCACCCCTCTAATCCAAGACTAAGATTTACTTTAGGGCCTGAAAAGCAAATTCCACTACTGACTGACATTTCTTTTTCCTGGAAAACAAAGTTTTGGAAACCTTTAATTCCCCCACTGAAATAAAAATGGAGCCACTTAATAGTTTTCAGAAAGGAGGAATGTTATTCTAAAGTTTATATTGGGCATTTGCTTATGAGTCCCAGATTCCATATCAAAATATTCTCATGCCATGCCACTTTGAATCAAGCAGAACAGGAGCTTAAGGGCTGTCACAGACCAGTCTGGTAATGGGACTGCAGCAGCTTTTGGTTCAGCATTCCAGCCCAGGTCTCTGCAGGTGGTTTCACTGGCTTTCCTGAACAATCCTGTCATTGTGTGTAATGGTTTTAGACCAGTGAACCAAATCCTGCCTGCCTTTCTCTTTAGTTTCAGTGGGAGTTTGTAAGCAAAGTATCAGAGCTCAGAAAATGGCACACGATCCCACTTGAGCTAAAGGGAGAATTTGGGGTAGGTGGAATGCAATTATGAGGCTGGAATTCAGCCAGGTTGCAGGCAGGAGCTATGAATCTGCCAAGTGCCTATGAAATATGTCTCAAAGTTGTCCCCAAAGCAGAGAGAAAAGAGTACTGGGCTGAGAATTCTCTGTTCTCTGCTTCCACGTATGGAGGTAGAGGGGAAGGTGAGGACCAGGGAGAGCTGCTGTGCAGAGCATTCAGAGAAAGGCAGAGGAAAGTGCCAAAGGTGGGAGAAAACAGCAGGCACTGTCAGAACACGCCTTTTCTGCCCCTTGCTGCCAGCAGGTGGGGAACACAAGCAGGGCTCTGGTGGTCACGAAGGCAGTAAAACACCTTGAACTGCAGGCTGTGGGGAAGCTCTCGGTCCCTATTTTAGGGAACAGCCCTTTGCAGGAAATACAAAGGGAGAGGAAATTCAGGTGCAGAGACTTCATCCAAATCCAATTTTCTGAAGCATTAGAATTGGCTAAACAGAGCTCTGTGACTGGTTATCATTAAATTATGATAAGTGCTTTATTACCTCTCCCCACTTGCCTGGAGTCCAGAAATCCCATTTGGTGAGAGGCATTCTCAGGAACCAGGCAGAGCTGGGCTCAGACTGAGACTTTTCTTTGGTTCTACTCTATTGGAAGAAACAAGGAGACATTTTTGATGCTTCCCCAAATGGATATAGCAGTAATTAGAAGGAATTTTTCCAGTCTTTTTCTCCCCCTTATGAGTTCAGCTTTCCTAGACAATAACTTTCTCTAGAGATTCAAGTGAAAGACTGTAGCTAAGTTAGGAAACAACACATCAGAAACAGCTGCTGACTGCTGGGTTGGTGGTGTTGGACTCCAAGAAACCCCACAAAAATATACATCAGGAAGTGGGAAAACTTTTATTTTTTAATCAGTTTTCTTCCTGGTCCTTCTTTCCTCCAAGTAAGTGATGTTTTCAAAGTCCTGTCTGTTTTCACCTGTGTGTTGAAATAGCGTGTTATTTTAAATGTTTCTGTATTTTTTCCCTTCCTTTTTAATTTTAAAGTATTTTCCTGAAGTTAAAATTAGTTCAAAGACTGTTAAGAACAGCACTGATGCTGTGTTTGGCATTTTTTTGCCCAATATATATATGCCATTTCAATAAAATATGTTTTACTGATGAGATACATGTACAGGAAAGCTAAATGACATTTCCTTAATCAGATGGTCAAAAATACAGGCAAAACTGAAACATAAACCCAAAATTCAGACATGTGTGTAACAGAGATATTCTTTGGAACCAAAAAACCCCAAAAGATCAAAAAAAGCCCATTTGATTCTTTAAGAAACTGTAATTAACTTTTGTAATAAATGTTCCTTCTAAATGGCTACACAGGGAAGCATCTTCTGAGAATGAAATATGAAATAATCTTAAGGCAATTACAAAGAAGTTTTTGATTTGCAAAATTTAGTATAATTATGTAATTTTCTTTTGTGTGCAAGCAGGCTTGGCATGGAACTCCCACAAATGATGAGTCATATGGAGCTGGTTATTTCCTTGAGAATAGCAAGAAGCAAGTGAAAATTATCATCTGAATACAAGAGCCCAGGAGTGCAATGCATGAATCTAATTTTACAGTAGAACCCACAGCAAAAAGTTCACCCTGATGCTTGAAGAAGCTGCACCAAAGGTGATCTCTGGAGCACTTGATGGCCTGGCAGGATGTGCAATGGGAAAATGCTGCTTCCCTGAGATGGGAAAATCAAGCTTTCAAGCACCACCTGCAGAAGAGTTCACTCCATTAAGGGTTTCATTTCTTTGCCAGGATGTTTGCAGTGAAGGAGCTGTAAGAGAGTGTTTGACTTTATTATGCACTGTGAAAGGTGAACATATTGTAGACATTTAACAGGTTCCTTCTTTCAGACTTGTTAAAAACGGAGAGCTCAGTAAATTAAATGTTGCCCAGCTGAGTACGTGGCATTCCGTGTGTGGATATAGAAATTTGTGCTGCAGTACATGTAGGCAAAGTGTATCAGTCAGTGATACTCTTAATCCAGACTTTAATGACTCAGTGTGTACTCTTGAACAGAAAATTGCTCCTCTCAGTGATATTAGCCCACAAAATCATTTGGATGATGTCCCATTTTCGTCTAGATCCAAGCAAATACTATTAAATTACTTACAAAGAATTCTTGTAATTTCTTTTAGTTTTCAAAGTCCTTTTTACTGCTAAATTTTTCCTGAAAAGTGCTTTATCACATTCTGAAAGTGCAGTGTTCTACCTAGAGCAGGGATGGTAAGGAGGCACTTTGGATTAAGCAATGCTTTTTGTATTTTTTCAGAACTGTAAATATTTTTTTTTTCAGATTTTGTTTTATATAAACAATTATTAGAATTAAGTTCCTTTTAAAACCCACAATCAGATGTCAGTGGTGCCCAAGTGACAGGATGAGCAGCAGTGGGCATAAATCATGTACAGGAAATCTAAGTTAAATATAGGAAAAAAACTTTCTGGGACAGGCTGAGAAAGGGGAATTCTTGGAGAAAATAAAAATGAGAGTGGCCCAAGGCCCTTGGCAACCTGCTTGTGTCGAGCCTGCTCTTAGCAAGGGTTGGAGCAGCTGAGCTCAGGAGGTTCCAACCTCAAGGATTCTCTGATAAATATTAATCAGTGAAATGGATTATTCACTGTTTTCAGAGAAAGGAATTTCTAATTAATGCACCCTTTTCAAAATGAATTACGTCTCTGCTAACACAGTTTTTAGAGCAGGAATCTCTATTATAACTCATTTTTTTTCCAGTGGATTCCTACTCTGGCAAGAACTTGTTGTGCCATCTCTCTTCATTAAGATATACATGACATGTTACAGGACCAAACCAAGTGCTTTTACAGGACATATGCTATGTGACTGGCAACACATTAAAAGATAATTAAGCATATTAAACAATAATTTGATTTATTTCATATTTGTTTTATATGGGGATATAAAAACTGATTCATGCCTAATTCATTTCCCAGGCAGTATCTTTTCATGGCACAGATGTTGAGCAGGCAGTACCAATGCTGTCACCAGAGTTCTGCTCATGTTGTGTCAGGGAAAGGCTTGATCAGACAGTCTGTAATCAAAGGATCAATCACATGAAGAGGACAAACACATTTGTCCTTGAATACTCCTAAAATGTGTTGGTCAGAGGTGACCAGCACAAATAGAAGTGCTAAAAACAGGTCAGGACAGTTAACCAGGAGAGGAAAAAAATAAACCAACTTCTGGTTTAAGATTTTTTCTTCCAAATGATGAATAAAAGTGACTTATCATAGGCAGAAACCTAAAAATTTCGGGTAATTATCCTTTCACTTTTCTCTGCATTAGCGTGGTTGCTTGAAGAGATGCAAACTGCATGATAGACTTAAAGTCAACAAAAATTTGTCTGTCTAAACCACGTACAAATTTATTCCAATTTTACAGATAATGAAGGTTCTAGTAACTGAAAATGGAAATATAAAGTTAAATAGACAAAAATTTAAATGTAGAGTTTATAATAACTCCAAAAAGCTGATCTTCCACTTTGTTAAAATGTATTCTGATTTAGATGGCTGAAGTGTTGTGAGTAATCCATTGCTATAGAACATCATTTATAAAACACCACTTAACACATCTTGTGTGAAGTATCTATTATTAGCAGATTGTTGATTTCTAAAGAGCAGAAAAAATCTCAAAGGTAGAGGTGAGATAAAGGATGAAATTTCACTTTTGTAAGTACAGATTTTGAGGAGACAAAACAAACCATGAAAACTTTTAACAATTATTATTCTGGAATACCATCATTTCAGAAATTCTTCAGGGGATAAATTTAGAGGTCAGATTTAGAAACACACAGAAGTAACTGCGGGGATATGAAAAACAACATGTCACATTTGAGAGCTCTCCCAGCACTATTTTGGCAGAGTATCAGCCATTCTCAAACATCCTCCTCAAACTGCAATCAAGGTCATCCAGCAAACATCCCATTTCCCAGACAGCCTCCCACTGGGCTGGGCTGGGACACTGACGGGGTTTGGAGGAAGCCCTGCAATGATTTTCATTGTCCAAGGGGCTCAGAGAACCAGAGTCTCTGCCTCACAGAGACAATGGTGAAGCTGCACTTGCACTTCAGACTCTTCATTTTTCTTATTTCATCTTTTACAAATTCCAATATTTTTTTTTCCCTGGGGTTGAATGAACTGTGTTAGGAATGCAGGAAGTCAAAATGTTCTTAAATGGCAGACAAGCCACATGGGCAGTGATGTGACATTGGCCAAAGCTTTGGTTTCAGCAGTGTTCTGAGAGCAGACTGTGACCTGTTGAATGGAATGGCAGATTTATTAGCAGTTGTGCTCTCTGCTGGACGAGTTGGAGTGGCTGTGTCTGGAGATCCAGACTCTTCTCTGCTGCAGAGCCCAGCCCCAGCAGGGTGAGGGGGGACAGGGCTGTGTCCCTGTCCTGGTGCCCAGCCAGGCTCTGGCACTTCACAAACCTGAACTGCAACAGCAGCTGGGGTCACCACCTGCTGAAATGATCAGACTGGAGTTGTGATCCCCATCAGCAGCTCCTCACCAGCCCCAGAACGTTCTACAAAAACACTGCATTCTGATATGAATGTCCATTTAATAATGGCCAGTTCTGAATCAATTGGATCCATTAAAAATGGTGTTTTTATGACAGATTTCGCAACACCTCTTTGATTTCAGTTCCAGAGAGTCAATTTTCAATCTTCCACAAGGGTCAAGGCACTGAGGCACTGAGTAATTCACAGGCCTCCTTTTGATAGACAGAACAGATTATTAACTTTTTTTTTTTTCTAATTTTTCATTCTTTCAGAATAGCTCCGCTTTTGAAGGCAGAACCAGGAAGTTTTTCTGAAGATAACTACAACAGATTGTGTAAAAATAGGTTTTTTAAGACTTGTTTGCCTACAAGATTTTCCCTTGTTTTTTTCCTAAATTAATAAAATCAGTGTTTAATATCCATTAATAATCTGTTTTTTATTAAGATTCAAGTGCAATAAACACCTTTTTATTCATTTATTTGCATACTATCACTTAAATCCCCTCATTTTTAGATCATGGCTGGGTTATTCAGGGCTCTCTGCAGACCTATAACAAAGAAACAAGTATTTACTCCAGAGCATTTACAGTATACATGAAAGAGGAGATGAAATAACAGACCAAGACAGACAATCAAGGTTGGGGAAGAAAAGGAAGATAAAATAAAAAATGAACAAAACTAAGCAGAAAAGAAAAAGTCACTCATGACTTGTGGTAAAACAAGAAACAGATCTGAAAGCACGGTATTTGATCAAAAATGTTCAGAGATGCACAGATGTTACAAAAAGTAGTAATATCTGCTTCCATTATTTCTAATTGATTATCTAATTTCCCAGCCATCTTTACATTTTAGGGACCAAGACTCCCTACCTCTGCTTACTTTTGAGGGTATTTTCAATTTCTCTAAGAATTTGGAGAATTTTGTCCTCGGGGTCTTTGGCTTACCTGGTCTGCATCTCAGTTTTATCAGCAGTATTCCCTGTGGGCACTTATTTCATGAGGTATTTTTTGTAATTAGTCACTGATTTTGAGAACTGATCTTTCATGCTCTAATTACAGAGATGCTTAGGAGTAAGTTGTATTATTTCTGTATTATATATAGAATATGCCCTTGGTCAGCATTCTACAGAACTGTCAGTGCTCTCTCTGTCTCTCTCAGTTGTTAATTCAAGATTCAGAACATGTTTCTTCCATTGAGAAAACCTTGACCAAAGCTAGTTTCTATCTTCAAGAAAGGTTATTTTCCTGCTGTCTCACATTCTGCACTGGAAAATGTTTAAATTTGAACTATTTCTCATTATCTGGCTTTTCCTGTGTTCATATTTACCTCTATGGTCACATGCCCTACACACACAGGTTTATGAAATCCTTGCACCTTCAGAGGAAAATATGTCTCACTAAATACACAAATTAATTCCTATTTCAAGACTGTAATGGTTTCTGTTCTTTGGTGATTTGTCATTTCAGACCTTCATAGAAATAGTAGAACTTTGTGTTGTAACGTTCTGGAATTCCCTCAACGCCTGTGCTAAGGGCACACAGTTCTGCTGATGAATGTCCCGTGCTTTGAGCACTGATATGTCATTAATCACGTTAAGAAATAGGCCTAATGAACCATAATTTAAAAGTAAGACTATGTTACCTGCTCTCTTCTTAGTAAAAGTTAAGCAGTCTATTAATATCTCTGCATTTGGGGTGCAGGAGCAGCTGGGTATTGCCATGGCAGGTCCTTTTCCCAGGGACCCGGGAATGTGACAGGATTCCCCCCATGCCCACGAACCCCTGTGAACACTGTTCCATATTGCACACTGTGCTAATCACAGCCAGGGCATGGGCAAATTACTGGAGTCTAATCCTCATTTATACTTTCTGTGAACAGAATCAGAAAACTGCCTGGCATTACAGCCTGAAGGACTCTGGGAATGATCTCCTCAACTGGAGCTATTCCCCCCAACAGCTACACTGAAACTGTGATTATCGGGAGCTGCGTTATTTAAAAAGGTATGTGACTGCAAGCAAGGGATGTAATTAGCATAGTCTGTTCTTTAAAAGCTACACCTGCCATTAAAATTTTAAAGAAATAAAATCTGAGATCATATTTGTAATTTACTAACACTCATTTCCATACAATTTTGCCAGAACTGCACAAACTTGGTGTTGACACAGCCTGAGCCTTCAGAGTTGCGCTCAGTTTATGCATTTTGGTGTCTGTAAGACTGACATTGATTGTCTCAGATTTTGTACAAATTTTCCATTTAACTCTCAGTATTTTATAACCTCAGTTCTGAGCACACGAGATGGGTGAGAAGCAATTGCCTCTGTTACTGAGCACAGATCCTGGGTGAGCATCTACCACTGTCGTCAGAGGGATGCAAAGGGAACAAATCCCATTTGGATATTGGTCTGTGCAGTGCAGTGAGAGGGGAATGGTTGTTCCTCTAACTTGGTTCAAGAGCAACTGACCACTGACTCATGTCCAACTCCCTGACCACAGGACCCCCACGTCCTTCCCTCAGTGCTGGAATTTTATCCAGGACCTGACAGACCTCAGATATGCTTCCTTGTTTATATTTGAATTTGAAAAATGCCGAGCATCTGCACCTGTTCTCCTTGAATGGCCTTCTAAGAACTATTCTAGAGAGTCAAACCACAACTTTTTACAATCCCTATTTGCAAGTAGGAGAAAAAAGACAGAAATATCATGTTCAATGAGAAAAAAATAGGAACTAAAACCACAAAGGTCACTTTTCACTTGTAACTGCAAAGATCTGTTATTTCAGATGTTGCAATGTCTTAATTCTTTTATTCACTGAGGTGTTAACTCTCCTTGGACTTGTGAGACTTCTCCTTTAGTTGCACACATTTAATGAGAAGTAAATAGATTTTTTAAAGCCCTGCACTCTGCAGGAACCCAGTGCAGGTAGAAACATTAATTGTTTTAATATTCAGGTGTTTATTTCAGGACATATTAGCAGTAAAAACTGTGCTGTTCATACACTTTCCAGTGAAACTGTGAAAGTCCAGAATAAGTCACAGCTGTGTTAAATCATGTTCTATCTTTCAGCTCCTTGATTTTTTCTTAGCTGACAGGTCTGCAGGGACTCTGCAGGTAAAATCCCATCTGAGGCCATTCCTTGGCTCACGTGCTGGGGAAGCACCATGGCCTGGCAGAGCAGCAGGGGGATGGCACTGGTGGCACTGCCTTGGTCACTGTCCTCTCCAGGACATCTCCTGAGTGCTGCCTGGGGTGAGTGCAGAGTTTCCAGGGAATCCCTGAGGAGGGAACAGCAAGTGCCAGGCTCCACTGGACTCTGTGTGCAAAGGCACCCTCTAACCTGTGCTTGCCCTCCCTCCAGGACACCTCAGCCTCACCGACAGGACTGTGTGCTGGGAGAACAAGGAGAGGCTGTTTCAGTGTTCAGAGGGAGGATTTGAGCCTTTCACAGTCAACCACACAATTGGGCAAATCATGCCATGATAAAATCTGAGTTTAGAAACCTTGGTTTATCTGTTTGTGTCGGGGTGCTATAAAAAGCACATCACCATGGTATCCCAGCTCTTTCCAATTAAAGAAAACTATTTCTACCATTTACTTAGCAACACTGACAATAGCCTCCAGCAGCAGTAAAACAACTTGACTGCCTGGCATTTTACAAGATAAATTCTTCACTACAGTCTGTTCTTTCTTGCACTGTTGCTTGCAAAGACTTAAAAAGTTACTGCTTCCTCAACGACTGGGACTGGTATTGTTACACTCATTTGAGCTATGGATCACTAGGTACACTTTGTACCTTCACATGCCACTTTGAGAAAAATCAATTTTAGTCTTGAAGAGCTGGAACAAGTGTTGCAGAAGATCAGTGCACATTTCCAGGTGCTGCAGGGCACTGGCATCTTGATGTGGATTCAACAAAACATGACATAGGTATGGTGCAAAATTGCTTACTCTTATGCTAAGAGATCTTCTGAAAAAGATTACCCAGTAAATCAGAATACTGTGAGGACATGCAAGGCACAGCAGCTGCAGTAAACACTTCTGCATTTTTCACAATCTTAGCACAAAACATAATTTATGTTACTAAATATAAATTGCTATGCTAATAAATGTAGTAGGTATAAGAGGAAAATCAGATAATATTCAACATAGAGATTAAAAATAGCATGTAACTGATGTTGAGGAAAGGATCTGTTTATACTTAATAATGGTTAAAAGTATTTAAAAAGCTTCTGTCCAGCACTGTCACCTAAGTTGGATGTAATGTCAATACAGCTACTCTCTACCTTTTTTTAAAAAAATTATTTGAAATCTCTGCACCATTTTTATGCCTCTTCAAAGCTTGAGAAAAGGTTCACTTACTTTCTTTGCCCTTCTGTATGTCTACACAGACAGAAGAGTTAATTTCTAAATCTCTGTAATTTAGCAGTGGGTGTAGCCTTCCCTGTCTGAAGGACTCAGATTGCACTTCCACGGGATATTAACTGAGCTCTCAGTGAGCACAGCCCAGAAATGCTGAGTCCAGACAAGACATTCTGCTGAACTCATAGAAATGTTCCCTGCCAGATCATATTTATGAACGTTTCTGAAAGAGTAGCTTTGTCTCCGAAGAGGTTATGCTAAATCAAGTATCATCTGTTTGTAAGAATTTAACTTAATGCTGGGTCAGGGGGTGTCCATTCTCCTGCAGCTGATAGAAGTCAGATGTGTTCTGGTGCAAAGATAAAGCAGAATATATATTTCCCTGTGCATCCAGGCTCACTTGATGCAGATCTATGCTTCTGTCTGGAGTCCTACCAGCTGGAGGCTGCTGCTGGCCCCCAACCCTTCCTCTCCATGCCAATATTCCCTGTGGAAGGCAACCCTTTCTGTAATCTCCTGGATTTCCTTACCTGGGTGCTGCTCAGGTAAATGATCCAAGTTAGCAAACAGAGCAGGCATAGAAGAATTTTGCTAATCAGAGTGATTGGGACTGGGGCAGGTTTGGAATTGCCCACAGGAGCAGCTCCCCTGGGAGATAGGTGGCAGCAGTGACCTGCAGGCACTGCAGGGCGGTGATTGTTGCACCGGCCGTGCCTCAGCTGGAGAGGGAGATGAAAACAGCTCAAGAGACAAAAATGACACACAGGGTATGGATCCTGTATAAATACAGATTGGAGCTCTCCATTTCCCAGTGGAAGCACCAAATATTCAGGCAACTGCAGGCTGCAGAGCAAAACCAAAGGAGCAGAAAGGGAGGATGAGCAAAGAGACTTATCCAAGGATTTGCTCCTCTGTTTTTCCTTTTCTGTACAGTTTTCCAGGAAATACAGTTAAACAAGCAGGGGTGGCATTGAAGTACTCTCTGCATTCTTCCCACAACAAATCTGGATTTGTGCAGAGATAGTCAAAACTCGCCGAGTCACACCAGCTTTGTTCGTGCTCTGTTTGGAAGAAAAACCAGGTGAAAATTCACTGCCAAATATCAGTTCTGTAGAACAAACTGGATAAAGGAATTGTAAAATAAGAGTGAATTAAGAAATTCCAAATATATAAGTGACTCAGCTTCATCGTAAACCCGATCTTCACTGAAATATGAAAACCAAACAAGGATGTTTAAAGTGCTTCATTTGGCAAATTCTGGATTTTTTTCTTATTGTTTCCTTTAAAAAATAGCTGATGATGGTGATGAGGATTTTGTGACAAATTATTTTGACATTTACGCATTTTACTGAATGCTACTGGACACTCGTAATTTATTGTAATGATTTATGAGTAAAGAAGCCTACCAGTGTTCAAGTGCTGATATCCTTTCTGTAATTCTGGCAAGGATTTTCTAAGCAATAATGTTCTCCTGTTGTATTTCAGGGTTTCTAGAGCACACAGAACATTTACATTTGTTCCTGCAGAGGAAATTTCTCAATGACCTCACCTTCACTTTATCTTCCTTTTTTGAGAATACCTTTGAGCACAAATCATTCTTTTACATTTCTAATCTTATGATACCCCAGTTACAGATCATTTGTATCACAAGTGATTGGATCAGGAGCCATCTACTTATCCAAAATATTATCAGGATATCCAGTCTTGCTCAGGTTACCTTTTAGTGGGAGAAAGGCTTCTGTAGATATCATATACACTCAATACATTTCTTTTCAAAGAACTCTGAAGAAACAATCCCTTTATCTTGGAGGGGGTGCTGTTGTTCCATTTTTGTTAACAGGAGGTCTATCAGGAGCCTGGTTGATAAATTAGAGCACCAGAAAAATAAAAAGGAACTTAGGGATGTAGGACCAAATCCATTCATGGAAATCACTATCAGGAGGTGGATCAATGGGCTCTGTTATCAAAAATCAGTGCAGGAATGATGGGTTGGAGCTTTGCTGATATTGTCCATATGTTGCAGGCCAGAATCAGTGGAGCATTTGGATGCAGAGCTCCCCTGTGGTAAGCAGTGTTTCCTGATGCAATTTGAGCTCTTTTATTTCCATCTCATTTTACTTAATGAAGAAATCCACTGCATTCAAAAAGAAAATCCCTACTCCCTCCATCAGAAGTGAATCCCACTGTTCAGAAGCCGAGTGGAACAATGTAAACATTTCCTGGAAATCCTCCTTGTATTTCTGTGTGATTAATTGTCAAACTCTAAAATTTATTTGATGAAATTGTGGCTGTGGAAACCCCCTCGTGTGAGCCCTAGCATGTAATTCCAGACTGTTCTCATGCTGTTCAAGAATTGTTCTTCCTATACATTGGCTTTCCTGACCGTGTGACCATATGCTTAAAAGTTTATTTTCAGGAGCAGAATCAGTTTACAAGGCTGAGTTATATTTATATTATCTCCACTGTAGCACTTAAAGAAAGCAAAACTCAGTTTTGGAGATTTTCCTAATTAGTCATCACCTTGAATGGAGTGTGCTCAGGGAAGAATGCTTCATCCAGAGTCTATTTTTCATTGCTTTATATTTATTTCTTATGTTGAGAGTAATGTTTAGAGCAGCATTGCTGCTCATTACCCTGCTTAGGACTTGACTGTTTCCACTAACTGTCAGAGTCTTTTTTTGGAGAAAAATATACTTTTCCTCTTAGTTTGCTGTTTCTAAATTCAACAAACATATCACATGCCATTTCCTCTTTCTGCAGTTTCTGCAATACTATACTTGATGTACAAAGCTAAAATTACCTGTGTATTCAATTATAGGTGATTTCAAAATTAGTTCATTTATGGAGAATGTTTTTGAATGAGTGTCTAAAGCAACTCTACCCCCATTCCTTTTCATGCACAGGAGAAGTAAACCCACTTTTTTTTCTGCCTTCCTCTCCTTACTGCCTTACACAAAAAGCAGATTTTTTTCTCTGATTGTTCCCTGTATTGCTGCATTTTAGGACTTCTTTGAAGAAGCTACATACGAGGAAGCTAACATATGAGGAGCTGAAAACTCATAAATTAATTAGATAATCTCCTTCCTTGCCTCAGATTGCTCCAGTGAGTGCTCTTTTAGAACATCCCGAGCTTGTTTTGACTTGTAGTGGCTGCTCAGAAGGATCTGTAGCATCTCCTGTTCATGGCCAAGTGTGCGCTCCACAGCTGCAGTGATTCTCTCTTGTTAAATCTGTGGTAAAGGTATTTGAGCCCAGCTGAATGATGTGAATCTTAAATATTGACTGAAAAGATGGTCAGAAGTTTGAAAATGTGAGTTCAGTTTCTCTTACACCTGGTGTTTTTCCTGCTCTCTAAACAGTAAATGGATCAGGCATTGAATCAAACCCAAACCTCACCTGTAATTACACCTCTGCAAGGAGTATATGAACTTGTCAGAAATTCATTAGAATGATAATGTGTGAGTGTTTTAATGAAATTATTTTGACACAGAGACAGAAGAAGCAGCAGAAGGATACAAGAAAACCGTGAGTTAATTACTTGAACTTAAAAGCCTCAACCAAAATATCAAAATAAAAGAACAGTGTTTATTTTTGCTTCAATCTGCTTCTCACAGATACATCTTTTTTACCTATGGTGCTACAAAAGACCTTTTTGAGACATGAATTATTGTGAGCAAAACAATGTTCTTGCATTAAACATCTTTATTAATATGGATATTGTGTGATTTAGCTGTGTCTAGCTTCAAAACACAATGTTTTGGAAGACAAAGTACAACCAGAATTTAGAATGAATGTGAGAAATAAGTATTTGTAGATGGATACTTCACTCACAATTCGAGTTTAATCCTTATTCAAATTGAATTTCCTTTGAGAAAGCTTAAGGCCATCAATCTATTATCAGACAACAAAACTGACTATTACTCATTCGAGTTGGGTTTTTTTTTTATTAAAGCTGTAAGAAGTTTGGTGAAGTAATGTGTTTGTAAACCCAGCCTGCAAAAACACAGCAGATTGATAGTCATGTTTAATTTGGTACGAAAAGAGCTTTAGTGCAGTTTGTGTTTTCTGATCTTTTTTTCCCTAACACGCCTCAGCTCTGATTCCTCCCACCTTCCTCTTGCCCCTTGCAGGTTTCTGTGGCTCTGTTGCTGTGTGTGTTACGTTCTTTACTCATCCTGGACTGAGTTAGGGCAGTGTGCTGGTGTGGGATTCACCACGGGCTGAGGTGTCTGTGCTCACCAGCTGCTCCCTAGACACCCACCCATTTTACACTTGCCACAAAACTGTTTTCATGCTAAAGTCTTTGAAATCTGAAGGGAAATTCTAGTGACCATGGATCCCCTGTCTGGCTTGCCTTCAGAAGGATGTGGAGGAAAGCAAAACAGAGGGATAGAGTAGGTATGGAATTTACCCTGAAACAAGGGACACTGAGGACCAAAACTCAGCAGGACTGTTTCAAATCCAGTGCCTTGCAGACAATATGGAGCTGCAGTAACATAATCAGAACAGAACCAGCTGCTCTGTGACAATGGCAAGCCTTAACACAATTACCTGGGGTGTCACAGCAGGGACAGGACTCGAGCTGGCACAGATTTTGCACCTGCAGGGAGCCTTTTAGAATCCCTGAATGGTTTGGGTTGGAGAAGACCTAAAAGTTCCTCTGGTTCCACCCCCTGCCATGGGCAGGGACACCTCCCACTGTCCCAGGCTGCTCCAAGCCCCAATGTCCAGCCTGGCCTTGGGCACTGCCAGGGATCCAGGGGCAGCCCCAGCTGCTCTGGGCACCCTGTGCCAGGGCCTGCCCACTCTCACAGGGGAGAATTTCTCCCTAATATCAAACCTAAATCTACTTTCCTTTAATTTAAGGCCATTATGTTCATTAGCCATTTCCTCATCCTTAGGCTTCACTCTGCTCACTGCTGGTTGGGGTCTGCAGCTGTGCTCATCTCTGCTCTGTACCAGTGACTCCCTTGTCTCTGAACCTCCCTTTTATATGAACAGTATTGCTTTCCTCCCCTTCTGCTCTTTAAAATAATATTAATTTGTTTATTTTGCCAAAAAAATGCTTTTAGGGGAGCAGCCAGGACCAATAAAAGTCATGGATGCTAATTAAGGTAGTCACACATTAATAGATTGCTTTTCTAGAGGTTTGAAATCACCACACATTGTAAAGTCAAAATTAATCCTTTTTTAGTGACTTGTAAATGAGGGCAGGTTATTATTTGGAAAACAGGAGCAAAACCTGTAGCCTCAACCTCATTAAGTTATTTTGGTGTAGAACCATAATAATCAGTGTTGCTTGGGGCTGAAACAGATGCCCAGTATGATCATCAAGGATATGTTTATGCATACCTTTTGAAAGAAAACCCCAGAGACGAGGACATGGCAGGATTCCATATCCAGCAGTTCTTCTGAGCAGGTAGGGGACAAGAATGGCATTGCTCACCTCCTCCCTTTTGACGAACAATACTTTAAGGAATAAAACTCCACACTAACAGCAGGAATCCAGCTGATAGGTATTGGTCTGAATGTGCTGCTCAGTCACAGCAGAAGCACCACTTTAGGTAGATGCAGTGCTCCATTTTTCCTCCTGATAGTTGTATCATTAAGATTTTGCTTGAATTTCAAATGTTAAGTGTACTATTGGTACAAGAACACAAAATGATTAATGGCCCATCCCAGGAAACGTGTCATGTCAATAAAACTGGTTTTTAATAGCACTGCTGCAATTCCCCAGTAGAAAGAATTTCAAGAGTCAGTTAAGATAAAACCTATTTTTCTTTATCAAAATTCCTTAGGAGTTCTGTACCTGAGCACAGAGGACAGAATGGGCTCAGTAACTACACAGAGGATTATTGCCACTCTGCTCCCATTCTCTCACTCCTTATCAGGGAAGAGAACAAAAAAAAACCTACTGCTTGCAGCTCCTTTACTATATCTCCCACCAACCCAGCAGCCAAACTAACCTGTGTCACAGAAAAAGGGCTGGGAACACCCTTACTTCAAGCTACCAGGGAGCTGTGTGCCCAAAAACATTCATTGGAATAGTCAAAAAAGTTGGTTTTCCTCAGTGATTTTTTGTGTGACCAGCAGTAGAAGGCTCTGGGTTCCTTTATTAGACCTTGTCGACTTCTCTTGGGTGTCTTTCACCTGGTCATAGATTGGATTGCAGGTGATGACAACTTCCAGTTTTTGCATTACCCCAATGCTCATTTCTTTAGCCACAGTTTGTGCCCCCAGGAAGGCAGATGCAGCCTTCTAGTGTCGTGTAGACCTGCTGAAGAGAGAATAGTTAATAAAAGGGAAAAACAAAACAAAAAGCTCTAGATCTCGGGAAACGTTGCTGCTGAAAAGCTCCAAAATTATAATACTCAAACTGATTGCATGAAATTTCCAGCTGTTAAAAGCTGATCTTGATTCCTCCTTTAATCACTCTGAACACATAATACATGTCTAAAATTAAAGGTCATCCACTCACCCAGGGCCCTACAAACGTGCTTTGACATTAAAAGGTTTACAATTAAAATCCACCAGGGCTGGGAGGTTCCAGCAGGGCTGTAGGGATGCAGCAAGGCTCTTCCTGGGGCAGTGAACACTTTTTATTCCGTGTTGGGGCTGAGGGAGAGGGGCTGGCTGGGATCAGGCAGGGGGACCCCATCCTGCTGCTCCTGGGGGTGCTGGCAGCTCCGACCAGCGGTGTGGCCGAGCTCAGGAGCAGGGGCAGGGACGCTGCCCACGGCCAGCCGAGCCTGCAGAGCTGGGGCAGCTCCGAGGAGAGCTGGGAAGCCGGAGCCGTGTCCTGGAGCAGCCGGGGATCGCTGGGACCGCGGTCAGGCACAGCCCCAGCTGTGGCACAGCTGGGAGCATCCAGGCTGCAGCCCAACGGGACAGCGGCAACTGCGCAGCAGCAGCGGGGCTCAGCCCCGGCTCGGGGCACCCAGCAGAGCTGGCTGGGCTCGGACACAGCCCAGAGCTGCCCTACAGCTGTCCCCGAGCCCTGGAAGAAGAGCAGAGCTCTCAAGGCCCTTACACTTTGATGCATTAATGTTTAGGAGAAATATGGCTGTTTCTCTACTTAAAATTATTTCTTTACCAGCAGAGCGGAGACGCTCTTTTTCTTTACATTTCTGTCAAAAAACAATTGGTGTGTCAGGTTGCATTATGCCACATCATTTGGTGAAACATGAGCTGACATACTGGAACTGAAAGGTATTTGAACATATCATGTCAGAAACTGGAAGCAGAAATACAGGCTCTTGCTCTCTCTCTCTTGGCAGAAGTTCTTCTTTTCCACTCTTGTTTTAATTCCTCTTGATTGCCAATTAAAAAAAAAAAATCACTGCGAAGACAAGTGTCCAGTTTTGCTGCCTGTGCTCAATGCCCCTTTAATCTTTCCTTCTGTTCTTTGAGAAAATGCAACAAAGCCATGAAAGCAGAAGAAATCTACCCAGGTGAGAGATTTTGCTTACAAAAATCACCTGTGAGACTCGACAACCTGAAGAAAGATTAATTAAACAGAAATTTGAAAATTAAAGAAACCAAAAACCCCCAAGGAATCAATATGTCAGTGTGTAAGAAACCAGAGAAACCTGATGCCAGTCATCATCATTTTATGGGATGATACATGTCAAAGATTGAAGCTGAGAGACTGGCAGGTTTTTTTTCAAGGAGAAATCCAGGGCTGCTGTGTCAGTGTGACAGGATTAGGAACCAGCCCTAGGCATCCTCTTGCTCTTGGTCAATCTGAATTTTTGTGCCCCGACCTCTACTGATATCTCACCCAATTTATATACTCATTCATTCATTTAATTGTGTGCTTTTTCATTGATGTTTTTCCAGAAACTGAAGAAAAGGGAATACAACCTCGTTGGTGTTTGCTCTCCTTTCCACCACTTTGTTATGCACTCTCTTTTCTGTCACTGCTGGGTGCTTTCTGTCTTCCTTCCTTGGTTCTGTTCTTCCCTTTCATAACTTCTCAGCACATTGCACTTTTCCTCACTTTCAGCCTTCCCCTTTCCTGTGTTTCTCCAATCACCTTATGAAACTCCATCCTTTTCCTGTATTACTTTACGTTCTTTCTCACTGGAATTGTCTTCTCTTGTCTTGCTCGGGAGTTGAATTTTGCTGGGAAGGGCTTTCAAAAAGCTGCTGCTTCCCCAGTTTTCTTCTGCTGTGATAGTTACCCGAGATGAGACTGCTTTGGCCTGCATTAATATTTAGAGACTTGTTTTATGAATCTGAAGATTGATTTAGCATGAGAGTAATGCAGGGAAACAGATGAACCATGGAAATGGTAAGGTCTACTTTGCTAAGATTCATGAATCTAAAAGCCGTGCTGAGGTGAACAGCTTTCAGAAGAGCAAAACCTAATGGCAAAATCATTGAGTGTCTAAAGTCTTAAACAAGCTCAAAACTTATCTTTCACAGGCAGCAAAAAATGATCTTTAATGGTTAAATACATTCTCCAAACTCTTACAGAATTACAGCCTTTCTCTTTAAAATGCACAAAGTCTAAGGAGTTCAAGTAACAGTAGTTTTCCTAGGCAGTCAGGTGATAAATGTGCTATTTGCTAACATCATGTATGCATTTTCTTACAAAAGCACAGCATATCTTAAAATGTTCTTTGTACTGCCATCCTTTTCTTTTCAAAAATTATGGGCTTTTTTTGCCACTGAGGTTTTTTGTCTTCTAGATACCAAACCCAAACACTTTTCAAGGTCAAACCATGCAGTACAGATTTAATTTCAGCATGGACATGTGAAATTGTAATCAATGCATACTTATTATTAACTTCAACAAAATATTCCCATTACAAGTGAAACATGGAATGACTTTTACCACCCCTCGCTACAGAACTACTGTGCTTTTAGACCAGCCAGTAGAAAGGAACATTTTGAATAAAATGGGATATCCAGAGGTGGGACTGTTGCGTCTCTGATGCACAATAAGTTCTACAATGGAAGCACTACAGCAGAGGATTGAACACATTTACTGCCCTGCTGACAGGGGCAGACAGGGACGAGCTCAGTGTCCGTCACACAAACTTGGTGTTTGAGAATGAGACACGTTCTTCTTCTGGCAACTCTGGAGCAGTGGGAGGGAAGACATCTGAGAAAGGTACCTTGCAATAGTCAAGAAGTTTGCTTTCTCTTTGTGCTGTGTGTTGTCTTGTGCTAGAAGAAGCAAGTTGAGCTCCAGGGTTAGCCTGATGTGTACTTGTGTAATCTATACACAGACACTGCTTTTTACCTGTAAATTCATTTTACTTTAAGACAAGCAGAATAAGCCTTTTTCCTTGAACCACTGAACTCTCCAAACTCTGCCAGTGAGACTTCCCTAAACCAATCAGATTATTTTGATATTTTCTACACTTTGTTTTATGTATTGTGAACACTTCTCCTCAGTTTAGGGATAAAAGCTTGACTTGTAGAACCAAAGCCCATTATAAAAAAGAAAAATCAAAAGCAACACAGAGTGTGCAATTAAAGAGTAAAACTGCAAGGCAGGTCTGCTTTCAAGAGGGTTTTTTCCTATCAATCCATCATGTAAAGTGATGCTTATATGGCTGGTGTGGGTCTCTCACGTGTGCAATATCCACATCACAAAAATAGACATTTTGGAAAACAAAGTGGCATCTATTCAAGATGGAAATGTACGGGAGAAGTCACTGCAGAGAAAAACCAAAAAGACCTGTGGGCACCTGCCCTGGATTTTGAATAAAACTGTGAAACTGGGCACAAAGTATGAAGAGGACTTGCAGCAGCTACACGTGGCTTGGTTCTTCTCAAGCACTGAGGGAAATTCAGCATTAATGAACCATTTTCTAGCTTCATACATTGTTCTCTTGGGAAAATGTGGTGCTTCAGTGGTACTTGCTTCTTGATAAAATTGTGTGCTTCTCTGTTGTTTGTGTTTTGGCAAATAAACCCACCTGCATTCCAGAGCTCTGCAGCCGTGGGCTCTCTGCTGAGCCACACTGCAACACCTGACACAGCCTCTGAGCACTTTCCGAGTACTGAGAGCCAAGCAAGGAAGTTAGAGTTGTAAAGCTTGGTGAAAAAAACCCACCCAAACCCCAAAACACCGTGAGTACTCTTTGGTTTTGTATTTGTTCTAGATTCATGACTCTGATGGGTAAGTTCTAAGATAGAGCAGGAGGTGCAAATGGTGTATGTGAACACAGAGGTTTTCAAAAGTGTCCTGAACATCACTAAAGAATCCATACTACCAGGAGAGTCTGATCATTCCATGTTTGGTTGTTTTTTCCCTGTTGCAAAATCTATAGTCTTTATCAATATTTGAAGAGTCAAACCATTCCCCTCAAAAGATTAATAGAATCCCCTAACATATAGGGAAAAATGTTTAAATTGGATTTTTTTTAAAAAGTAATCAAAGATTAAATTGTTTTCATATAGATTTTTTTCTGAACCTATATTGAAGCATTTGAATTGTGCTCATGGAGCTACATTTATAAGAAAAAGTATTATCTTTTATTAGATCACACAGTATATCTTGAAAAAGAAGCATCTCAGGCTCACAAATGCTTTCTTGGCCCCTCTGTAGGGATATGGAAAATAATCTTGCTGGGAGGAAGAGAGCTCAAGGGAGAATATAGATGTCCTGTTAATCAGGACATAAAAAAGAAAGGAGAAGCTGTGATGTGACAGTGACTGGTGGGAGAAAATCTGGCAAACAGCAGAGAGAAGATTGGGAGATATGACAATTTGGGAAATGTATGTATAATTTATAAATCCAGACTTATTTTATCAATTTCATGTAGCACTCTTGCTCGGTCTGTATTTAATCTGCCACTTGCTGGCTGGGGCTGTGCCATAGATCACACACTCTGCGAGAGCAGATACAAGAGTGATCTGGCAAGAGGTAACAGGATATGATTTTTGCTCAGCAAAGCACTGGCTATGCTAAATAGACTGGTTAAACTAAAGGAAACTGATGGTCTCAGGTTGTCTTCTAAATTAGAACAATGGAAACTGCCTAGTGAGGGAACAGATGAGGAAACCTGGTCTGTGAGCTGGGGAGCTGTTGGAACTGCAGGCTGGTCAGAGGGGCACTGAGGCTTTAATACCACAGAAGAACTGTCCAAAACTCCAAGGTCTTGCAGGGTGACAATGGTCCTGGAGAGAAGGTTTTGATTTTCTGGATTTTCGTTTGCCTTTTTGCTTTTTATTTTGGGAGCTGTAAGCCTGGGTGCTTTCTCTATTAACATGTCCTGGATAATAATATAAATTTATAGACTCCACTTTGTAAGTGATGTAGGGTCTCACAAGATGAAGCTGTAAGCTGCAGTATTTTGTGTCTGGAGTGGGAGGTTCTCATTCTCCTCGCTCCTGCTGTTCAGACTTTGGTTACTTCCTGCTCATTTTACTGATCCAAAAAGTTCAGGTTTGCCTTTCCATCAGTGTGTGCTTACTAGCAGCACTTTGGCACAATCACCTTCCCTTCCTCCTCCCCAGGTATTACAGCCTTGAAGAACTTTTAAGTGAGGACTGAGCACAAGTTTCTGTTTGTGTCGTCTTGTCCTGGAAAGGAAAAATGTTTGGCAGAGCGCTCCAACCCAACCAGCAGCTGCAAAGGACGCAGGGTATCCTCTCCACACCAGCACAGGTCAGCATATAGATGTTGTTGTTTTCCTGTCTTCTTTGAAAGGTAAATACTGTCATAAGTTTGAAATGTGGGGTTTTTTTCTCTAACAGGTCTTTAAGCATTCAGGGTCACCAAGGTCCTGCCCCGGTGATCTCAAGTTGCTGTTAGAATACAAATATCTTCCAACACAAATGCAGCACAACTGTTCTGACAAAAATGTGTGCACTGAGTGCCCAGCCTGGCCTGGAGTGACCACCACCAAGGGGGAGGCTACAGCCCAGATTCTCCTTGGTGGCAATGGTCAACCAATTAATGCAAATACAGGATTTTTTTTCATCTCATTATATTTGATAAGATTTTATACATAATTAAATATTCAATTACAATAAAATGACTCTCTTTTTCCCTCTGAGCAGTTACAACCTGCTTGTGTGAGGAAGAGGAGGGGCAAGCTCTGGTCTCTTCTCCTTCATGACCAGTGACAGGACCTGAGGGAACATCATGAAGGTGACTCAGGGGAGGTTTAGGTTGGACATTAGGAAAAATTCTTCATCCAGAGGGTGGTCAGACACTGGAACAGGCTCCTCAGGGAAGGGATCACTGCCCCAAGGGTTCAGGAAGTGTTTGGACAGCACCCTCAGACACACAATGTGACTTTTAGGTTGTTCTGTGCAGGGCCAGGAGTTGGACTTTGATGATGCTTGTGGCTCCCTTCCAACTCAAAACGGTCTGTGATTCCAGCTGTTTTGTGCTGGTTGTATTCACTCTCCACATAGCTTGCCTCAAACAGCCCTTCACAAAATCAGAATTATCTGTATGAAAACTGTTCCTTCGTTGGGGGGCCCCTCCTCAGAGGCGCCAGCCCGAGGTGTTTCTGTGCTGCTGCACTGGGAACAAATGGCTTTATGGGACAAGACAGGTTTGTCAGGACAAAAAGAAATCAGATATTCCCAGTATCTGGGGAGAAAACACCCAAAAAAGGAATTTTTAAAGGACAGTCTATATTGTGTAGTTGCCCCATATAGGTATGTAGGTGACATTTGGTATTCACCGGATAATTTTAAAATGCCTGGTGAGTTTGGCCTTAACTTCAGAAACAGAACCGCTGTGCTGAAGAGTGAATAAAGTTTTGTAGTAGATGTTGGACTCACTAGTGGTTTTTGAAATGCATCCTCTAAATCTACAGCTGAGCACGGCTCTTCTTCCTACAGTCAATCCTAACTCCCACCTGTGCCAACCACAAAAGGTATGACAGAGGAACAATGTGCTAATTTTGACAGAAGTGTCAAATTTGTCTTAAATTTTTTTCATTTACCATGTAACATGACTGAAGGAAGCACATAGGAAATACTTTAGAATTGCTTTTCAAAAACAAGTTCTTCTGGCAAATCAAGAGACTTTTGTTCAAACAGTTATTTGCTATTTTTAGTTTCTGTTGTCATATCCACTTTTCTAATTGCCTTTTTTTTTTGTAACAGAAGGAATAATAGAGTCTTTGAATGAAAAAAATTGATATCTGAGGCTAGTCTTGGTTCTTAGAGCTAATCTTACTCAGTTTGTACTACTTTTTGTTTGTTTGTTTATAACAAGAAGTCTTCTCATGCAAAGCAAACATTTATGAAAATGTGTAAACATTTCCTTTGGAAATCGAGGCTTTTAAACCAGTTTCAGTGAAATTATGCTTACATTGATGTGTCAGAGCAGAAATAGCACACTGCATGTCTTGCTTAGACTGGGATATACAACTGCACTTTGGGGCAGCCTCGCTGATTTAATTGTTTCAATCTGAAGGTCTCTTTATTTAATTTTTGTCTTGATTTTTTCAAATTATGCTGGAAGGTGTCTTTACATAGATTCCATTCTAATGAATGTTCAATTTGCATGTTTTGAAAATAATTTTTTCTTTATTTGGAATCTGAAAACTAAACAGGAGAAGTATCAGGCAAAATGCACAAAGGATCCCTTTAGGTAATCCAGGTGGGCATGTTCCTCAGTACCTGACTGCTCCAATTCCAGAACTCCACTGGACAGGAAAGAAGCAGTTTTGGGAAGTGCTTTATAGTTGTACAAGTACATGGTAGGGGGGCAGTCCAAGGACTCCTAACTCATATCTCATTTTAGTTCTTACCAGCGTGTTAATGAAGTACTGCTGCATTCTTGTAGCTGTTTTCAACATGGAACACTACAAACCAATATATATTTATGAGATCTCTTTTCTGACATCATAAATCTGTTAAATTCCTGTCTTTTCCATATCTATCTATAATAAAAACAGGCAGATGATTATTATTGTGTCTCACCAATAGGTGTGTAAATTTAAGAGAGACATAAACAGTTTCCTGCTTTTGACTTAGAAATCTAGCTCTGATTGAATTTTTTAAAAGGCTTTATGAGAATGCAGGGAGTCCTGGCTGCCTGCAGCCGTGTCCATTTTCATCTGATGTTGTGCCTGTTAATTGCTTGGCCCACCTCACTGGGGCAGAGCTGCCAAGCCACTATAGCTCCATACAGGCACTTTGCATAAGGTGAGGTGCATCATTTGCAGCTGGAAGAGCCATCCCAGGGAGGTCCCCAAAGCCCTTTGGAGCACTGAAGCTCACCTGGTGCCCTTGCTGTGCCAAATGTGACTCCGGGTGGTGCAGGGAAGGCAGCATGGAAAGCAGGATTTCTCCAGCCAGAAGGGGCCATCTCCACTGCAGCTGGCAGCTTGGGCCTCTTGTACTCCATCTAACAGGAAAACACAGCCTGATTGTGGCTGGAGAGGGAAAATTAAACCACCCAAGACAGAGGCTCTGACCTTACTCTGAGGAATCGGCTGATCCTGACACAGAGTGCAGGAGAAGAAACGTTGTTGAGTCCTGGTGGTGCCATGAACATCTGGAACTCCTGAGCCTGTGTGGAAGGTCTGTCTCCTCCTCCTGTGTTAGGATTTGGCTTTGCCTTTCCTTTCATTGTGGCCAAGATCTTCTGAGCAAAGTATCTTTTTCCTGAACAAAATTGGAGTACACTCCTGCTGCAGCACTCAACATCAGGGCACCACCAGATCCTGACAGCAGCCCAAGATGACGTGTACTGAGAAATCACATGACTCAGTTCTCAATGGATGCTTGACAGGTGCTGTAGGCAAATGTTGCTTTAGCTACCAAAAATTGCATTTGAAAGAGTCTTTGGCCTAAGGGATATGTAAGCCTCTGCATCGACATATTTCACTTCAGTATAGAGCAGATGCATTGCTTAGGACATTTTATGTCCTGTTCTATTATATGTTTGTCCATTTATATTAACTCTGGAAATTTTAGAAGTGGGAGAACGTCCTGTGTATTTCTCAATGTAGTAAGTGAATTCTGGAGTCAATATGCAATACATATTTTATTTTTTCTTGTGTCTATGCTATCTGCCGACCCCCTTCTGTCTGATACCCATCTCCTACCAGTGCACATCTCGCAAATGTTTTCTCTTCCAAGCAGAACACCTTCCTCCTGCTCTTTCTGCCAGGTTTCTTTCTCAATGCAGCTGAGTCTCTACTGGAGCTCTGAGCCAGTTCTGAGGCAGCAGTGTCCTCTTGGATCAGGCAGCAACATCATACAGGAAATACCAACAGGGATCAAGAGTAGCTTGTCAACCAGAGAAACACCATCTCGAGATAAAGGGAAGTTTCTAGCTGGTTCTTTTCCACAGTGACCACACACCCTCTGTTCCACTTGGTTTAGTGCTCGATCATCTGGAAACAAGAGGGTGGAGAAAGATCTTTCTTGACTTAAGTGCAACTTTCATTTTACATCTCAGGCTTTCTAGCAATAAACATAAAGAAAGTAAAACACCTGAAAAGAAAACAACATTCTCAGGAACCTCTTGAGAACACCCAGTCCAAACCCCTGCTCAAACAGGGTTAGACAGAGCAGGTTGCTCAGGATTGAGTCCGTTCAGGTTTGAGTATCTCCCAGAGTCATTAAGGAGGTGTTAACACGACTGAGCAGCTGCTACAACCAAAAAGCAATTACTGGTGCAGCAGGACATGGTTTGCTTAACAAGGGCCTTCCTCTTCTTCCTAAGGACTGCTGGAACAGAGGAAGAATTTAGGAGGAGCAGAAGAAACAGAATCTGACCCTTGAAATAATTACGAACTTCTTTATCCCATGTGGTGCCTGCACAATGTGGAACCTGGTGATGGAGCAAGTTCTCAGAAAAGATTTGGGTAAATCTTAAGTCTGGTGATAAGCAACCAGTGCAAAATCTTCCCCCCAAAATGAAATTCAACCATTAAACTCACACCGAGCACTGCAACGTTTGGCACGGAAGAGCAGACGTCCATTTCTGCTCCAAAGGCAGCACGTGAAGCAGCACTTGCTGTTGGATTTGTAACTGTGCATTGTTTGCTTGGGGAGCTGTGAATACATGTTTTCTGTTATTAGAGATAACAAATATCTCTTAATATTGAATTAAATTTCGGTCTTTGCATATTTAACAATTGTATGCACTTAAAAATGCAAATAATAACACTTAATTTGTTCTGAATTTACTTCATCACTAAAATATTTGTACTCCAAACCTGGGATATTTTACAGGTTCTTAGATTAACTTTGCAGACAGCTTGTCAGTGAGTGGGGGTTACGTGCGTGGCCTGGTGACATGTTTTTGACAATCTGTTGCCAGAATATCTGTCTATCAATAAGTTTATCAGTAGACTTCATTTATTAAAGAGAAAATTAGTAGCTGGCTTTGTTTTTCTTTTCTGCTTAAGTAAGGATATAAATTGCCAGTTGGCTTGTTTTGTTGTTGTATTTTTCCCCTGTGTGTTTGTGGTGGGGGCTTTTTCACTGCAGTATTTGCAGTTTGATTTGAATTACCTGCAGGAATAAATTCCTTTTTCAGTGACGAGGATTAAAAGAGAGCACCGAGGTATTACTGTAGTCAGGCAACATTGCACAGTGTCCTATATTAAGCATTCCCTGAAAGTAAAGATTTGCATGTTCCACGTTAATTATCCCACCTCTAATTGTACCCCCTTGCCATAATACCCTAATGAAAGTGCTATTTATATTAATAAAGCATTACACTCATAAGAGCAACCCATCACACTGGGCTTCACTCCACATATAAACCATCTAAAATTAAAAAGGAAAAAAATGAGCTCTACCCCAAGCAGAAAGCAAGTGAGTGTGTCTGGCAGCTTATGGAAACACAGCACATCCACAATCACATCTGACTGCAGACTGAGGGGCATATCATACCTCAGACAACCTCTTTTTCTCCCTCAGGGATATTAATTCTCTTTATCTACTCAATTAGCATGTAAAATTAACACTGTTCCTGAGAATATTAGTGATCAGAATTTTAGTAATGCTCATATCAGTGTTCATCTCACTGCATTTTCCATGACAATTAAGGTGATAGTAGAATTATATTGTAAGAGTCCTGTGACATCCCTATTTGTCAAATATTTGTCCTCTGCTCTTGTACAGGAGACTTTTAAAAGAGCCCAGACCATTCCACTTTAGAGGGAGAAATTTATTTTTTGCCTTTTCTTAGTGGGCTTACTGTGGTAGTTGACACTTATCAGTAATATTTAATCACGGTGTGGAGTTGATTCAGAGTGACTTATCTGAAACATCTTAGCCTATCTCTTTAAAATAAATCTGTCACATATTCATAAACATATATAGAGGTCAGATAATGTTAGCTGTCAGCTCTGACTATGTCCTGGCTTTTATTTGGAAGTGTAGAGAGACCAATCTTAATAAGAGAACAGCACTGCTGCATTTGAATTACATGCTTTTTGTCCTTTTCTTATTTGAAAATCCTGCCTGCTTAATTTGGCAATAAATTAAGCACCGCTGTTAAAACTGGATTTTCACTGAGACTGAAGGAACAACGTCCCTGCTAAGAGGAAATGATTGCAATGAAGAGGTCTGGTTCATTCACCCCCACCTTAATTGAGCTGTAGGACTCTGGATTTAGATTCCAGCCGGTCTCTTCCTGGCAAGGATCAGTCTCAACAAACAACGTGATTTTAGGATCTTATGAAAAGATGGCTTAATCTGGGTATTTCCCTTCTCCCTTGCTCCTTTCCTACCACTGGGCTGACATGTCTTACCCATGCTGCCCTCTCTTCTGTGGTCCTCCTGTATAAAGTCTGTGGCCAGGCTCTAAAGGAAAAAAAGATATTTATATTAAAAACATATATATATATATATGTCCATCTATAAAGTGAGATATATGTATAATATATCAAGCAATTTTTAATACTCAGAATTAATTTCTTAACAGGAAAGTAAAATTATCTAATAATATACTTTACTAAAGCTGCTCCATGGCAGTGAGCATGATTAAGAAAGAGCAGTTTTCATCCTATAAATTATATTTTAAAATTAAGTTTTAATAACGCAGTAATGCTGTCATTCATGTTTCCTATATTTTTAATAAGTAAATTGGTTACCTTTCAAGTCTTCTATAAAACTGGATTTCTGTCCTATGACAAAACTGAAAGTAGTGCTTTTCCCAAATTAATAAATTATAGAAATTAAAGGGAAATTCCTGAGAGGTTTAATTTTCACTCCACATCTAATCTTCCCATTTGTGTTTATAGAGGTTTTCTCTGGTTCTTGTTTCTAAAATGTACCTCCTGGTGAATATTCATTACTGCTGAACCCATAGAAGCAGACATTTATTGACACTGTTAAAATAAACTCAGTCTCTACAAAAGAGAGCTTGGTTATACATTTTAATATGTCTGCTTATCTTTGTATTTCTGTCCGAGTCAGTAAACAACCTGAACAGCTCTCTTTTATAGCCTGTAGTGACTTGAGCAGAAGAGCTTTGCAATTATTTAATTAATTCTATTGAATATTAGTGCGTATGGTTGCCAAGATATTTATGAACTGGTTCAGTTCACTCATCTTCTGGAGCTCACTCATATTGGAAACCCCTTCTCTCTTTAAGATCAGTGCCTTCCCCTGAAAAATACTTATATTTGTGGTTTATTTTGCTTTTTTGCCATGTGGCAGGAGGAGGAGTTTGTGTCTTTTCCTGCCTACCTGCCTTTTTAAACAGAATTCCTGCAGTCTGGAGCAGTGTGTTATGTGGATCCTTTACTGCATTTAGGAGAGCAAGCATGGCACCACGATTGAGGGGTGTTTCCCAGCATGGGACACTGTTGGATTATCCCAGTTTCAGAGGAATTACAGACAACCACAACTTTCTGAAGCCCCCATCCATCCCAGCCGGGGGTGAGCAAGGCACAGCTCGTTGTGCCCTGAGCAGAAATATCACCAGGGGCAGAGCTTGTATTAAACTGTATTCAGCCACTGCTAAATTCTCTTTAGTTTCTACTGATGTCAAACAGGCTGTCCACTGAGGAGCTCTCATTTGTGCAGAATTAACTTCTAGAAGAAGGGCCCTAAGTTGACAGAATGTAAAATATCATCAGAATATCATTCTCAGGGGCACAAACCTCACTGCCCTGTAATCCTCTGACTTCCACAGCACTAGGGTTTGGTTCTCAACTAAAACAAGAAGGACATTCAATTATTTTTATAAGTGGGTAGGAACACTATACAGGACTGTAATTCTTTGAACCTTTGTCCAGGAAAAAAATCCATCCAAAATCAGGTATGTGCAAGGAATTGCCCCTTGAGGGTGAGCTGTGCACAAGGAGCAAATGCTAGAATAAAATGTTCTCTTAAACATGATTTACTCTATATTAGTGCTACTATGGTACAGTCCTGGTCTGAAAATGCATCATGCAAACTCTAAATAGCTCCTTTGGAAACCAGAAAAACTTAGAAAAGGATCTGATATCGATAATTTCTTCCCCATGGCATTCAAAAAGCAGAAAGTGGAGCAGAAGAAAACCCAGGTGTTCAAAAAGTGACCACATATGGTTACTAACAAATCTTATAAGCTCAAATTTGGATAATTCTGAAGAAAAACATCTAAACAAAGTGTAAAGAAAAATTTTGAAAAAAAGAATCCATGGAAATGGTGTCACTGGAATGTGTGCAATTATTTGGACATTGCAGAGCAAAGGTTAAACTTCTGCTGGCAGGAGGTTGGAGAAAGGTAAGACCAGATCAGCTGTTTCATTTCCTAATTTCAATTAGTTGATTTTATAAGTACAGGCTGATTGAGGAGATTGCAACAGCCTAAATATTATTTACTACTTGGATCTGTAAGTTTCATAGCTGCTAATAAATATCGCATTTTATCAACGGTTCACTGTCTTAGAAATCCTGCCAGTGGTGTGTTCTTCTGGAAAGTGAGTTTAGATTGTCAAGAATCTTGGAGCATCAACCCTGAATCAGCTGTAGGAATGGGGTGGGTTTTTTGTAGGCCACCCAGTCAGTCTGTTTTTGTCTTTCCTTCTAGGTTTGCAGACACAATTTAGTCTCTCTGCCAGCTCACCCCTTGACCTTCTGCTGAGAATGACATTATAACACCAGTTCTGATGACAGTTTGGGATGAGGATATTTATCCACTGAAGCTCTGGACCAAACCCATCAATTCACTGCATACAGAGAATAAAATGTGCCACTGGGCAGCTCTGACTTTCAGCCTTTGCTGTCTGGGGTCAGGAGGGAACTGATGACCTTTCTGTGAACGACACCATGGCCTGTCAGAGAACTCTCATTTAAAATACTACTCTAAAATAGATAAAGATACACCCTAATCACTAATCAAAGAAGAGCTTTAATGCCTCAAAAATGTCGAGCAATTTACAGGCGACAGAATGAATTACAACTGAGTTTGAGCAGTCATTGAAGAAAAGGTTCAGGGGCCATGACAGAAAGAGACCTTGGGACGGGCTGATCCATTATTAATTCAGTCTGCCAGGTCAAGTCCTGGCCATGTATATTTGCAGTGGGTTCAAAATGCCTATTAAACATTTACTATTTTGAAATGTTATTTATACTGCTAAGCCACACTTAGCATGGATTGACACATTTTAGCAAGTTGCTAAAATGCAACTGTATGGCACATGATTAGGATGCGTGTGAACACACATTTGGACATATGTATGTGTACAAACACAGAACTGTGTGCCTACAGACAGAGCATCTGGAGGTGGTTTTTTTGCCTTTTCTGTTTTACCATCCCTTGCATTACTTTTCTCCCCTTCTGCTTTCACTGAGCCTTGCCAAGGGTAGACCCTGAGGCAAAATACCTACAGGTTTGCCTGCCATTTTGACACTGCCAATAATTCAGGAGGAATACCATGGACTAGTTTTTTCCATTCTCTTTCCTTACTCCCCTTCCACCTTCCTTGCAGTTTTGTTGCCTTTATTAAGGATAAACAGTAATAAAACACTATTTGAATTCTCGATTTAAAAAACCCAAACAAAATAGTTCCTTTTTGGAACAAAGGCTTTGGGGGAATGACCAAGATGTGAAGAAAGACATGAAAAGTAGTTTTTACTTCACTGTTAATTTTAGCCTATGGTTTTGAGGTCAGTGTCATGTGGTCTTAAGCAGATAAATGCAGCTGATGCACAGCAGAGTTGCCAGAGTTTGCCATGGTGCACTTTTCATACTTTCATGTACCAGTGTTTACCTTCATGGAAGTAAAACCTCGGTATTTGCTGGCATTCCAGGTAATCAGTGAAATAAAATGGCAGAGATCCCAAAATTACTTCTTTTTTGTCATTGTTCACCTTGCAAAAGTAAATCTTTCTCTTAAAACACAGACAGTTTTCAGAGTTCTTGTAGAGTTTTCTTCTCTAAATATAGAAATCCTTATTTGTAAGAATTAAACTATCATACATTAAAGAAAATTATTACACCAAACATAACCTTTCCTTGCAGATAAAAAAAAAAATGCTTTACAGCTACAGGTTCAGTTAGTTTATTCATGCATATAAATCTTCCCAAGGATGTGTGCATTTTCAGAAACTTTTTAATGCTTTAATTTGCAGCTTATTCCAGAGTGCCTTTGTTAGAAAAACCCGTGCAATATCTTGAGAATCTGGATTTGTGGCATTAAAATAGTAAAAAATTAAAACCAGGGTTTTGTGATTCAGCTTCCACCTGGTGTTACCTGGGAGCAGTGAGAGGAAATGTCACTTCATCTCTAGAAAGTGCACGTGTGACTGAGGGAATTGGCTGCACAGGCAACATGCTCATAAAATGCCCTGGACTTCATTAAGCTGGATTGGCTATCAACGGGTTCCTGAAGGAAGAAAGTGTGGTTGGTATGTGAATGTGTTATCTGTGGAAGACTTTTTTCATTTAACAAGTAATTCACTGTAATTAAAATAAAAATGAAATGGCTTTCACTGTAATATCCTCAGAGAGTTTACCAAAGTGATATCCTAACCCCATAAAGGCAGAGGTAATTTTTCATCCATAAGGTTTTTATGGAAATATGTCTATTCTTTCCCAAAGCAGAAAATGATGCATTTTATTTAAATTACATTTTCTAGGCAGGAAGATTTTTTGTAATAGAATTCTTTACACACTGCATAATTTATGGACTCTGGGAACAGGTGATTAAAATGTTGTTCTCAGTGGAGAAGGTCCAAAGGAACCTTTGACACACCTTAAGATCACTCATATTTACAGTATATTTTTGATAATTTTATACAGACATGCTCACATGGAGCTTTCACAGGGTGAGAAAGAACAACACTGGCTGGGTCTATTTGTGTTTGTAAGTCTATTCGGTGTTTACAGAGCAGTTTATTTTATGTTCTGCTTTAAAAAAAAGAAAATCAATATGGGCTGTTTTGAAAACAAGCAAACTGTAATTAAAGGCATTGATGGATAGTTACATTAACAGCTCTTCACCAGCTAATCTGGGACCATCTGTTCTGCAGTGGTCTGAAAAGGTTAACAGCGTATGGATGCCTCCACTTGCCACAGCTCCGACACAGCCCTGCCAGGCTGGGGAATGGTGTGAGAGTGCTGGCCTTCTGGAAAAGCACACTGTGCTCCAGCTCAGTTCCTGCTGCCAAAAGTGGCCACACAGGACACGGCTTTGCCAGGCAGGCACATCATTGACTAGTGTAAGTATTATTATTTTTACTTTTTTGGCAATGTGGATCAAGCAGGCTGAATCAGCAAGTGGGTGTGTGTGGAGCTCAGAGGGAGCTAATGGGTGTTATTGAGGTTTTGGGCTTTTTGTTGATGAGAACTCTTGGTTAAAAAGAAAAGTCAAAAAGGAAGAAGTTTCAAAAAAATCACCTGAAGGCACTGAATATATTCAGAAAAACCCAGAAATGAATAAAGCATTATTTATCTTCTACACATAACGGATTTTTTAAAATTATGCTTCTCTTGATCAGTTTCCAATATATGGTCATGGAATGACCAGCTCAGGCTCTGGGGCAGAGCTGTGGTGTTTGTGTGGGGTCTGGCACAAGGAGCTGTGGTTCCCAGTTAAGCCGTGCCCAGCTGTTCCTGGGAGGTGCCAAGGTCAGGGTGCAGCTGTGCCTGTGCCCAGCTGTGGGTGCTGCTGCTCCGGGCTGTCCCGAGGGCAGCCTGGCCTGGGACACGGCTCCTTGCTGGGGATGCTGCAGAAGAAGTGACCCTGTAAGTTTCCTTCTTAGCTTGTTTCTTTATCACCAGCATAGCTTTCATCACAGGGCAGAGAAAAGAATCATGGGAGAGGTAATAGTTTTATCCTTTTAGATACAGTATATAGTTCTTTAATGGCACAGTTCTTAAATTACAGCTAATAGTTCACGAACTCTTCAGAGTAAAATGAAATTGTTTTGGTTATTTCAAGTGTCATGGGGAAAGGTTTCTCATTCTTGTGAGTATCTGGGTAGTGGCATAGCCATGAAGAAAAGTGAATTGGGAAGAAGGTAAACCGTGGTAAAAGCAGGGAAACTGAAAATGCATTGAAGGGATAATTGACAAGTCATCACCCCTGTTATTGATTTCCTCACAGCAGAGAAAGCTTTGTAGCAGATGAAAGCCTGGCTCTTCATTCTCCCACCTTGAAGAAAAGTGATTGTAGGAGAGCATTTGGTTATTGCTCTCAACTGGGTAAAATACTTGAGGGCTTTGTTTGGCTGAGCTTACCTGTTTGACTCTAATATAGGCAGATTCACTGAAAGGGGGAAAATTGTTTAAGAAGCTGAAGAGGTGAACTGTGTGGCAGTGGCTATGCTTTTATCAGTCTATAAGAGGCAGCAAAAATGTGTCAAGAATATTCTGCAGTCCTCCTGTAGGACTCTTCATCCTCTGCAGTAAAAGCATGAACCTGTCACAGCATTTGAACACCTGAGCTAATCAATCTCCATCTCCTATGGAGGCTGACGTGGGACTCGGGCTGCATCTCAGTGATGTAGGAGCTGCTCTGCCTGCACTGCTCTCACATCCTCAGCACAGATCTCTCTGAGGGCCAAAACCAGCCAGGGAACTCCTCACAGGGTAGAAAATGCCATGTATTCGAATGTATTATCACAGGATGAAGCAAAGTCATTTAACAATGAATCATCAAAAACATCTCTGGCCAATTTAAAAAAAAAAATCACTGAAGTATTTCTGAGTGGCTGAGTAACCTCTAGAGCAAGAAATAACACTTGTAACTGTGAAAAGAACCAAGTGAAGAGGGATTATAAATTAGAGAACTTTATTCATAATAATGTCATAAGAGGAACAAGTAGAAGAATAATATTGCTCTATCAAATATCTTGTGTGTCTGGATCCCTATGAAAAACATAAGAAAGCAATTGAAAAATATATACAATGAGAGAGAGGAACTGGAGGTCTCAGCACAGTGTCAAACTTATGATGTAGTTGGTGTACAGAGACTTGAAGGAATAATTCACATAGTATAAATCCTAAATGGAATTTGAATTTTACAGGAGTATGTCTTGCAAAAAAAAAAACCAAAACCAAATGAACCAAAAATGCAAAGTGAGGGGATATTCCCTTACTATAAGAACATCAACAGGGATTAAGTGTCTGTAGAAGTATGGAAAAAATAGTAAAATCCCTCTGATTTCTTCAACCTGATACAGACCCCAGATATGGAACCCTGGGTTTTAGGGACATTTTGTGAACACTCATTAAACTGCAGGTTTGTTAGCTCAGTTTAATCTTTTCAGTGTATATAATTAAAATATAGACTATGTTGATTTTCACAGGTTAAGGCTTTTTTTAAAAAAAATCCAAACCAAAACACCAGACAAAGGCATAAATTAAAATTACATATGGGATTGGAGAAGTAAAAAAAAGGGAAGGGAAATTGGGACACGAGAGAAATCACCTGGGAGGAACTCGTTGAGAATGTGCTGGTGGGGCACAAAATTGGAAACTGCATCACAAAACAACAGTGTGTGCTCTTTAGGAAAGAAAGGAAGATAATGAAAAAAACAATTGATTTCAATAAAATTCAGTGAGTGTTGAGCTGTGCTTCGTGTGAACCCAGATGGGGTGAAATAAGGTTAAAGACACTGTGAAGAAACAATAGCTTTTATTGGTTTTAATTCTTTTAATGGAGGAAGGAGAAGAAAGAGGCACAGAAAGGGTAGCAGGAGGCCAATTTGGATATATCAGGAGTTGTTAAATCATCCTAAAACTGAAGTACGGAAGAGTCAAGGTTACCAAGGGTGAAGGCATAGGTACAGAAATAGGAAGGTGAGTGTACAAAAAGGGATGCAGTTCTGTAAAATATTCAGACATTACTTCTGTCTGCTACCACTAAGGAAAACATTTTTTTTAAAATCACATTGAAAAATGAGAAGTTATTGAGTGAGAAATCTCAGATGTACAAGTGTTTGATATGTTTTTCCTGAACTAAAAAGGCCAACTGTGATTTCTTGAATGAAGCAGCTAATTTTAATGCCAAAAGGGCAAAATAGGCTCTAATAGGAGAAGATAGAAGAGCTGGGTTATACATTTTCAAGAAAGTTGGGCCATATTAAATTAACCCAACAGGCTGAATCAATCTCACAGCCATTCACAAAGATCTTAGAGATGCTGGAGGACAGGTGAGGCTGTGAAGACTGAGAGTGGTGTCTGGGATTTTTTTAAAACATAAGAGCAGGAGAATTAAAGGTGAGGCAGCTTAATTTCAATTTTGGGAAAACCAGCAAACCGAACATACCCCTGGTTTTTCTTTCCACTTTTCTTGCTCTAGTCCCCAAGCAAATATCTCATTGAAAGTGTCCAGATGGACAACTCCAATAAGTGGAAGAGCTCCTTGCAATTAAAACTTAGGAAAGTTGTCCTGCACCTTCTCCTTCCCCTTCCCACCCCATGGACAGCCCTGTGTGCTGGCTGGCTTTAATTGCAAATATCACCACATTTTTATCCTCATGCCTTGGGTTTGCTGCACTGCAGGTCCTCTGGTATGTTTTGAAGTAAACTCTGCTATTGATGCATTATTAAGTGGATATGGGGTTAGTGCAGCCTTAGAGAAAAATTTTTCCAAGGGCTGTAATTTCTTCAGCGAGAGGCAGGTTCTGTTTGATTCCAGACACTCTGTAGATAAATATTCTGCAGGGTGAATTTCCAAGTGCTGTCCAGTACCTGGGCTGACTTATGTGCCCAGAGTGAAAGTTCTGTTTGCATCAAGAGAAAGACACATCCTGGTATCCCTGCACAAGCAGCACCATCATATTTTGCGCTCTCTTCTAGGAGGGAAAAAAGGAAATCATATTGTTCCAGTGACAAATCCTTCCCGTCTCAACTAGAAACTAAACCAGTGCCCTGCAGGAACCTGCCCTGCAGGAAAGTTCCAGCTTTAGTCCCAAGCCAACACAGCTTGTCAGCTTCCTACCCAAAGTTTCTTTGGTCATCAGTGAGAAAGCCCAGGAAGTCTGGGATAAACTTGCACCTTAAATGTGAGCACAGTGCCCTGTGAGTGACATTTGGAGGAGTTTTGCTGCATCTTGTCATTTTAACTTAAATCTTTGACAGCCTTGTTGTGTGGACCCCGAATCAGTGGTTTGGTTTCCTTCCCAAAGGATTTGCTGTGTTTTATTTTTAAAATGCATAAACATTTTTATATAATTAATTATTTAAATGACCAGAAAATGTAAACCTCGCTGTTCAGCTTTTAAATTGTAACACCAAGTTGTCGTGGGTGTGTTTGCTTGTTCCTTCTTCTGTTGGTTTTGCTTTGTTTGGTTCTTCTTTTAACCAAAAATAGGTCATGGTCTCTGTCCAAACCCCTCCATCCATTAAATTCTGAGGGAAGCTCAGATCTGGATTTTTCATACTTTGAAAATCAAATTAGTCTTCAATTATTTAGGGACTTCAATTTTCCTTATGAAGGCAAATTCCTAAAGACTTTTCTTACCCAGAAGAGTGTCTTCCTCATAGATTAACATTACCAAAGTTACTTTAGAGTTTAATTACTGTTTTGTGTAAGGTTTAAAATCAATAATCTTGCAGGAGCTTCTGCACTGAGAACTGAAATTTACAGTGTCTGTATGGGAGGTATGCAGCAATATTTGTATCTTATAAGTTTTTTCTGAACTTGAAATGCCACATGAATGCCTTCAGCATTGCAGCAGACCAGAAAAAGCAATCTAACATAGAAATATGTCCTGGCCTATGAAAGTCTTTACAACTTTGATTTAAGTACGTTCATCACAATTACAGCAACCCAGCCTCCCGGACTCGTTGCAGATGTTTCTAATTTATAAGCCTTGGGCTCATTTTTCATATGGATATTTTAAGGTTGTTTGATTTACTTTTTTTTTTTTTTGTTAATAGATTGGTCATCCTCATATCTTAATAAAACAAAAATTGAATTATATGCACCACTAAGCAAGCATGACAGGACTTTAGCTAGCAGATGTAAAGTGTGAAAACCTGTGGGAAAATCCTATTCATTTTAGGTTCCACTTGAGAACGCTGCAGTGCACTGCAAATGGATTCAGTCTGAAAGAGACAGAAGCCAGGGAACAATGGAAATCAATGATTTGAACCTAATTAAAAAGACCTGATAAAAATTCTGGAGAGCCAGATGGCAAAGTCAATTTCTCAGTGTAATATCTGTGCAGATAAAGAATATGATTAGCTGTTGACATTCTGCAAGGGTAGAATGATCTTATCAGCGGGATGTCAGAGTATTTCTTTAACAGTATTAGACTGTGCTTTTATGACTATTGTACACCTGACTTAATGGAAATCATTTTTCTTCCAGGAAGTATGAGACATAATGTTTTTCTCAGATGTCACAGTGCAAAACTCACGAGTTGGTTATCTTGATAAAAGCTTTACACTCTGACCGCTGAAGGCAGACACATACATGACTTGAACATCAAAGCTGGAATCAAAGTGCAATTATAGGTGCTGGTGAGCACTTTTGTGAGTATTTCTCTCTACCTTTGTGTTTATAGTCTCCAGCCAATTCTGTTGAATTAGGAGTAAATTTTGGAAAAGGAAGTTTCCTGTACATATGTGTAGTGAAGCAAATGTTTCAGTGCCTTCAGCTGAGATGTTCAGTTTTTGTGCAAAATGCTTAAAAAGACAAAATGAATAAATTATGTGATGGCTCCATAGCTAAAACAGTCACGCTGGAGAAAAGATTTCTGCTATATTTTACCTCCTCCTCCACTTTATAGACTGGGAACAGCAAAGTGTAGACTAAAAAGGGGTGATCTGAGACTTTTCCTGGGAGGAAGAAGGGCCAAATCGAAATGCTTTTACAGGAAGAATTAAATCTAGGTCCTGGATATGCCAGGCAAGAGTGGTCTGATCACATATCTACTGAGTAAAACAGAACTTACGATCATACACCATCATTTTCTCATTGTCTTCCCTTGAGGTGTTGGCTGTAACCATTTGTAATAAAGGTTTCCATGTTAATTTACTGCTGTATTCAGAGATCTAGAAGGAATGTGGGTGCTAGCAGGATTATGAGCCATTTAATTTTGGTTTAAAAACCAGTCACCTGGGTGTTGTTGATGTTAGGTTTGGGGTAAAGATGACTTGAAAGCTTTGCTTGTTCCTTAATTAAGCAGGCAGTGGCTGGTTCACTGCGGGATGTTCCAAACCCCAGGGAGATGATGACTGGTGTGAGCTCTTGTCCCCTTCAGAAGTTCTCTTGCCATAGCTCCTGTCTGTATTCTCAAGACAAGAGTTGCAGCATGGGTGGAAAATTAGGAAAAGAAGCGTTTGCTAATTGAAAAGATGTCTGTGTTAAGTGGTCTGGATTTCAAGGGCTGGTGATCAGGTCAGCTGGGGCTGCTGGCTGGTGCTGTTTCACTCTAGGTCCTGGACACCTGAGTGTGTCCAAACTGCTGTTAGGGATAGTTTTGTGGTCAGGCCACATTGCATTCTTTCCCCTCTCCCTGTGCTTGGTGAGTAATCCTTCATTGTGCAGAACAGCAGAGACATGTCACATTTAACTTTCCTGGAGTGTTGCTAAATGTATGTCTATATGTGACTTCCTTATTTTTTTCATCCATAAAAAGAAGCAATCTGCATTAACTGCCTGTATTTCATGCATTACTACATTTTATTACATGCATCAAACCAATACCCACTTCTGTGTTCATAAATATTAGTGTCTCTAACATAACCATTACACATTTATTCTTTTGAATTCAGACAATGTGAAACATAAGTTACAGCTCTTTAAAAAAGCCTCAATAATTATGGACAGCCTGTGATGCAAGCAGCTCAGGTATAAATTTTAGAACAGATGAATCTTCCTTAAACTACACTAATTAAAGTTGCTTCAAAAATCTGGGCTAAGGATAAAGCAGATAATGCTTTACACAAGTAAAACACAAGACTCTCTGACAAGGCTTGCCTGGCACACAGTGCAGGGGGAACAGTTCTGAGTAATTGAGCGTTGAAATCTTCTTTCTTTATAGTTTTCAGATAAAATCAGAAGCAGAACTGCTGACTAGCAATTGGCAAACAGCAATATTCAGATCCTGACTTTAAAGCAACCTAAATTACTCTGTTTCACTTGCATATTTTAATTTAAACACCTTTTAAACACCATCTGAACCCTTTAATACTTTGACTATGTCTCCCCTGGGAATTCTAAAGGACTGGCTGAATATAGGACGTGGCTCATGGCAGTCATTGACTCATGCCCTTTATTGAGATATTAGACTTCATTATGCTAATGTCAGAATTTGTCTCTGTCCATGCTGAACACTGAAAGAGGAGTAACACTTCTTATTAAGTGATAATTGATGAGGTGACACAGATGAGGAGTCTCTCTGCAACAAGATGCAGCTTGGGATAATCAGGGTTCCAATAACTGATCACCAACTGGCTGCTGTGCATAGGAGCTGTCACTAATGCATTATTCTATAGATAAATGCAGTTCCCATTGTCACAGTGTAAAAAGTCACTGTATTGACAGTCCTTTCTCTATCCTTAAAACAATTTAGAGGCCTGGAAATCCTCCTACTGTGGAAACAAAAAGTGTAGCAGAATTTATCTGCTGCCTGATGACTTTCATAACTAAGAGTGAAACTAATAAATTCTCTCTTAAAAACTATACCTGTATTTCCTTCATGATATAGTTCAATGAGGTAGTTCATAGGTGATTGGACCCCATCTAATCTTCCAGGATTTGGAAAGCTCAATTTTTCCTTTTAATCTGTGTTTTGTACTGCATGGATATCAAGATAACATTTGTAATGCAAATGACTTATGCAATTTGTATTTTTGAAGTTGAAATTGTAATAATCATTTAGTCCTCAGAGTGAAAGTCATTTTCCAGCCTTTATTTCTTCACCCTTATGTTCCCCAGTAACTTTGTGTGTGTGGTTGTTCTAGATCTGCATTTCTTGATGCTGTAGTTAGTTCTGTTTTATTGTAGAGCCCATCTGCAGCACTGCTGGGAGTATATCTGATGATCTCATTACTGGATCAAAGCTTCAGTCTCTTGGGTCACAACCCTGCCTAATGTTCTTGTGCAGACCCCTCCAGACTTCCACTAAAAACAGCACTTTGTGCTCATAAAAGCAATTGCTCAGGACATAAGCAGCCAGAAAAGAAAAAAAAATAAAGCACTATAAAAAGTACTTGAGGCTTTTGAGTAAAAAAAAAAAAAAAAAAAAGTGGTTTACAGTATCAACTTTTCATTCTATCTGCTTGCCACATTGGTCTGTCATGACCAAAAATCAGTCATTTATTATTTCATGAAGTGAAAACATAGAAAAAAATGAAGCTTGAAGACTGTATTTTAAAAACATAATTTATGATCCTGGAATGAGACTCAAGAACATTTTTATTTTTCAGATGCTGTTCTCTTTCTTTTACCTACATTAGATGAACATGGCACTATTTTATGAATTGTAAAAGCTTCCTATCATTAAGCAGTGATGGAATATAATGAGAAAAAATATGGAATCTTTTTTTCCTGTTCAATGGGAAGACTTTTCCAACTCAGCCAGCTGACAGCAGAGGAGCAATCCGTTGTGGAAAGAGGCATCCCTGGGAATAGATAAGCAGGGGCAGCCTTGAGATAATGCAAGCTGAGGTCTCACCTGCACGCAGGAGTGACAGCAGTGCCTACAACCTCAGAAAACTCGAGTAGAGAGCCAGTGCTCCCCACTCCAGGTGAGACTCAGGCAGGATGGGTGTCCCTGCAGCAGCCCAGGCTGGCTGGGAGTGCTGGGGGAAGGAGCTGTCCCAGGGCACAGGGATTTCTGTGGGACACAGGAATGGTCACTCCCAAGGGATCCATCACTTCTGGGGCTTTGGGGCCGGCTGTGTTTCAGTGTCCCCCCACTGAGTGCTTCTGTAAAATGATGGATGGAACCCCTGTGTTCCCCAGGAGTGCAAAGTTCAAATATTCTCTCATGGGAGCTGCAGGTAACTCCAAATGAGAACTGGAGTGCAGCCATAGCTTGTGTTAGGACGTGGGATATATTCACACATCTAACAATAACTAGCAGTGTACATCAGTTGGTCATTCTAACAGTAACCTTTGCAAAGATGCCAATAGAAACAGTCTGAGAGTGCTAGGTACTGCCTTGTGAGGAAAGCTAGGCCATCACTGAAATTTGATAGAACCTTCTGGAAATCTGCCTGATGGGAAGAGCACAAAGCCATCTGTGTTCCTCCTCAAGGCAGGAACCTGCTGCAATTTTTGAAGGTTTTAGCATTGCAGGGCAAAAGGTATTTTTCCTGAAAGTTTGTCTTTGCATTTAGGTGCCTCTTCTACTCTTGCCAGTACAAATATCCACCTGCATTTCCTTACCCTGCATAATCCCTCATTTGGAAAAAAAAAAGAAGGGAGGAAGGCATGAGAGAGAAAGGGTTGCAGATCCTCTAGCAAAGAAGATTTTAAAGCTTAAGTAACTGCAATGTGAACTTATTGCCACATGTAATATTGCTTCTTGATTTATCACCTTGGAAACAGCCTGAAGTCTTTGTTTTGTGTAGTTGCTCTACCGTGATTTAAAAGCAGAGGATGAGTGAGACATAGATCTTATAAGATTTAACTCTTCCATGGTAAGAACCTATAATCAGATATATTAATTGCTTGGTTCTGGCCATAGTTTCTGAAATAGAAAGGCGTCCCATGTGAATTAACAGAGTACTTATCACTATATCAAGTTTCCTCTTCATACCAGTAAATTTGCTCTTCTGCCTTTTAAACAGACAATAAAATAAACATGTTAGGATCAACATTTTCACATTTCAGAAATTTTGGATAAAGAAGCTTCTACTGCTTTTCTGAAAATATGTATAACTGGCACTCCTAAAACTAACCTGGTATGGTGCTGTTGGCTCAGAGAGCTGCAAGGGGAGTATCAAAACCAGCTTAAGTAGCTTGTGCCAAGCTAATGGCTGCATGCTTGTGTTTGTGTGCCTGTCTGTTAGAGAAGTGCTTATTAAATAACCCCAAATAACACACTTCTGTGCAGATAGATGGACTCGGAATTTTCCCTGAGTGATGGTATAGGAATCCTATTACCCAGCCTGAGTGACTCTGAATGAACTGGGGGAATCACAGCACATGTCGTTTAATGCTCTCCTATTTTTCCTCCTGATAATTTGTGCAGAAGGAGGATTGATGTTTCTCACAGTAGTCTCTCTTTTGTGTTGCTTTTGTAATCTTTACTGATATGAATTAATATTTAGCCACTTCTCTTTTTACTAAATTTTGTTACAAGTGGGTAGTATCAGCACTCCCCTTAAGCACAATCCTTCTCAGTGCAAAGCACCACGTAGCTGTAATTCCTCTGGTTTTCTCTGTGAGCTCAGCCCAGTCAGTGCTTTCAAAGACTGTTCTTTAATTTTGCAAAGCCTCGAATTTAATATTATTTTGACCTTTTTAATATTCTGGGTTTAGAGTGTTCTCCAGGCTACAGTATTTCACCAAGTGAATGAGTGACTACAATTTAGGATTTGAATCGGGGATTTAGGTAGGACCAAAATAAATTTCCTTAATCTGTAGATGAGATAGTTTAAATAATCATGGTTTCCAGGCTGTAATTTTCTGGTTTTCCTCAACAACTCTTGCTGCTACAGTTTCTTCCTGTAAATCAGAGTTTTTATTTAATCAAAACTGTGCATGGAAGTTCTGTTGAGTTGCTTTTTTACCTCTCTGTCCATCACAGTCTGAGTGGTGGGAGGTACTGACACTGACACTGGGGTAAATTCTTCACATCACTGAAACAAACATTCTGTCTTCTTAGATTTTTAGACTGGGGAGAGTTTTGATTTCTCTCAGCTCACTGAGCATTATTTGATTTGGTTGTTCTTCAGATTTCTTCGAATTTGCATGCATTTATCTTTGTGTTTTCTGGAATGCTGTATTGCAAGATAAAGTGAATTATAGATTAACATGCAAGTGGACAATGCAAAATAACTAGAGTATACAAAACATAAGGAAAATTTAAACAGCTCTTGGTGGTTGGAGGGGTCAGGAAAATATTTACCTCAGAATAAGTACCTTTGCAGCAGACATGTGTAAATTAACCATTTCAATTGGTACTGACTTTTCCGCGCCCACTGTGATACATGCACGGGGATTCGGGGTCAGCAGCTCTTAGAGAGTCCCTAGAAACTGTTTGCTGACTGATCAATGTGTAATTAGGGAACAAATTGGAGGAGGTCACTGAAAAGGGCAGTCCTAATATCAGAGGCTGAAGGGGATTATCTCATCTGCCTCATTGCTGAATCAATCTTATCCCCTTTCCAACCAACAAAATTCAATTAACTTTTATGAATTATTTAGCCACACTGAAGCCTTAGATAGTATTAATATTTGTGTTTCAGCCTGTTTTGTGCAAGGAATATAAAATATTGCTTCTTTAACATTAATCAAACTGCAATGTAAAATGTAATTTTCTATTTCACTGTTTTAAGAAATACCTTCTTAATCATGCCTGATGCTGACTGAAAAATGTTACACGGTAGCTTTTGCTTATGTTTAGATTATGAATTGCCTCAGGAGAATATCAGGGATTCTATGTAACTTAAATTATAGATTTCTATTTTTTTTTTTACTCAACGACAGCTTTTTAAACAAAAACTTTTAGAACTTTGATGCTACCAGACAAATTGCAATCTGCTACCACAACCCAAGAAGGAAGGGTTCGAACAATGTTGCTACAGTATTTATTAGTCTTTGACTAAAGAGTTTAGTTCTTATCTGAGAAATTGTGCTCCAGAGAAGCTAAGAATAAAACAGGATTGACTTGTAGACAGGAAAGGCTTATTTTGTGTCTCAAAAAATGAAAGATTGTCAGTCCTTCACTCACTTCCTGCACTGTTCTTAGTATTATAGCAATGATCTAGTCATCAAAACGGAGAAATTAGGAATTTGAAGGCTTGACAAGCCAATCACAACAATGAGAATGTCTCTTGCAAGTACTCAGTGAAATAACAGACGGGCTTGGAGGGGGCAGAGCGAGACTGCTCGAGTGCTGGTGGAGCCACTCGTGTCCATATTGCTATGAAGGCGTAAAAAATCCTGCACAACTCATTCCCCCAGCTGGTTAGTCAAACTCCTGGGGGAGAACTGGAGTCTGCAGTAACTTCGTGTTGCTACCCCACCACTGGCACTCCCTCCTGAGCTGGTGGCTTAAACTGGTGGGAGGATGTGTGCAAAAACCAGAGTCAGAGCAGGGAAAGTGTGAACTGCAGCTCTAGACCTTAAATAATTTACCTCGGGAGTTTTCTTCTCAAGCTTTGTGGCCACTGCAGTCAGCACTTGTGCATGTAAATGAGTTATCCAGCAGCTGTGTGCTCTGCTTTTGTTTGGGCTGGGACAATATTGCATGACATCCCCTCTCCTTGAACTATCATATCCTTCACCATCCATCAGGCATTTTATCAGTCCCCTCTGTTTTCTCTTGAATTTCCTTTGGCTGATTTAATATTAAATTTTACTCTGATTTTCTACTGCATCTTTTCCATTTACTTTAATTAAATGTCTGAGCCTTGTGGATCAAGATAACTTTTATTAAAGTTAATAAATGGATGGTCCTTATTTGTAGTTCCTTGCAGTTTCTCCTAGGTTCATCGAAGCCAAAGATTTTAAAGATAGAACAAGGTTATAAGAGAGATGGCAAATCTGAATACTGAGGAATTTATGACATGAATTTCAAATGCAAGTAGCTAATTTTTCCTTAAGAAAGCACAAGTAGAGCGTTACCAATGAAGCTGGAGAGATACCTTTGTGAAACATCTCAGTCAATCGCATGTCAAACACGATTGGCTGAGATAAAAATTTACTTACAAAGCACCGAGGTTTCCACTGAAATTTGGCATGTTGATTGTAGATGGTGAATAATTTACAATCTCAGCAGTGCTGCCAACGCCAGTAAGAAATGCTAATTCTTGTACAGGAATGTGCTGCTCAGTAACTTCGATTTTACTCTCTGCTCTTACAAGTGTCTCACCTTTCCAGTGAAGGGAGCTCAGAACTTATTTTTCTCAGTGTCAAAGCTGTGTGTGATAGAATGGCAGCATTTATCACACTGATGGGCTGCTGCTGGAAGCTGTTTGTGTTGTACAATCCTATAAGTTTAGCTCCAAAATGTGATGTAGAAAGATGCATCTGCTTTATCTTCTTCCCTTTCAGTTGTTCTCTTGCATTATATAAACAAGAGTTGGGGAGGAGAAATTGTTTGAAAATCATTTTTTTTTCAGTTGCTTGGGGATTTCTCACTGTCAGTGTCAATAGAAATAATAGCATTGATATTAGCTATCAAAACCAGAGCTGTACAGGATTTTTTTTATTAATTGCTGTAGACTGTGGTCTTGCAGCTAAAGCACACTGAAGTCAGGCTGCTCCCTTTTTCTCAGCATCCTCCCAACAGTTTACAACTAATGCCTGTTCAACAATATAAATGCTATGCAGATATAATTTGCACATCACTGTTAATTCTTTGATTAGTTCAAGAGGAATATTAATGTTCATTATTAGTGTAGAACTCAATTAAGATTTCTGCTGTTGCTTATAATAGTTTACCAGGTTTTCTGGAATGTACACAAACTGATTGAGATGTGTGTGTGTGTATATATATATAAATAGAATGTTGGTTCTATTAACCTGCTGATATTTTGGTTTTCTTTTGGCATACTCGTGGCAATTTCTGGTAAAAAAATAGAAATAAATTGAAGATTTATAAAGATAAATTTTTATGAATTTATTTTTTATAAATTTATTTTATATAAATTTATATATTTGTAAGTATAATTTATAAAGATAAATTGAAGAAATGCAGGACTATAGAGAAGTCAGAGGCAACTGTAAGGGATAAACAAGAGAAAACACCATTTTCCACTGCTTATGGAGTTGTCCATTCAGCAATGTAGCTCAGTAGCACTAAGCCAGCCTTGCAATAAAATCCAGGGAATTCAGGCTTCTCGTTAGCACTTAAAAATCTGTCTAGACTTTATGCCACTGCCAAATTTCCTTATGCAAATGCTCACAAACACGTTAATATTGTGCACCTGGCCTTATGGGATGTGTAATTACCCTGACAAAACTGAGGATAGCTTCAAAGTCAAGTATTTGCTTAATTTCAGCAACTGCTGAACCTGATTTATACCTTCAGCAAGTGACAGCCTTTTGAGTTTTAATGGAGGTTTCCACTTAAATAAAGGGAACTGGACTTCCTATACACCCTGCAGAAACAGTGAATAAATGTCCTTTAAGTGGATAGAAGAGTTCTGTGGGAAATATGAACGTTTACAAACTTAAGTTTACATCTGAATCCAAGTTTTTCCCTTTGAATGTGTGGCATTGAGTATTTGTCAGGACTTTATTGTACGTGGCATCGCAGTGCTTAGGACTGAGCAGGCTGCAGAGCCCTCTGCCATCTACCAATATCAGCAAAAGTCATATTTATTAGGCTACTAACTGTACTTGAGCCTAATGCCAGTAATGTTGATGTTTTTAAATCCAGAGAGCGTGAAAATAATTTAAAATTAATTTCCAGATCTTTCAGGCAGAACTCAATACCACAGTGCAGGTCTCCACAATAGCAAAGAAAACTGTTTAAGCCCAGTTAAGGATCTTACAAAAGACTTGTTTGTGGATGAAATATTTTCTGGTAAAGGTGGTTGGGCAGTCCAACTTCCCGACTGAATAAGTGGTACTGACCCTAAGCACTTTAAAGTTTGAAAAAATTAATGAAAAATAAGGCTAGAAAACCTGATTAAGAAAGTTTTAAGCCTGCTTCTATAAAATAGGTCTGTTTGAATAAAAACTTTTAAAATGCTGTACAAATAGCAGCAGATACGGCAAATTTTCACAAGATCCTATCTAGAGAGTGATAAGGGTTATAAGATTGCCCTGGTGCAACAAATAACAGTCAAAATTTCCACGTTTCTAAGCAGTTTGCTGCAAAGCAGCTAAAAGCAATTATATAATTTTGATATCTATAAATGCTATAAATCTGGGGAGCATGGCACTGATCCAGATCCAGAGTTCTATTTCCATCTGAGCTAAGCAGGTTACAGCATGAGTGCCATTCCCTTTTCCCCTCACTCCTCTGAATGGTGGATTTTCTGTGCCTGTCCTTAGCACATGAAGATGAATAGGAGCACTCTGACTGCAAGAGTGGTGTCTTTCTCTCACATAACCAATGCTATGAAACCTGAAACCAATAAAGAAGCTTCTCTCAAGGAACAGGAGCAGATTTCAAAGGGGAATATATTTTTTAAGTGTAACTTTTGGAGTAGAATGTTTTGTCCTATTGAGGAGCTTTCAGCAGTCCACCAAGGTTTGTTCTCATGGGCACTGCAGCCTGGGCTGCCTGGAGAGGGGGGGCTGTGGAAACCTCAGAGAGTTCAACAAGGTCCTGCTCTGGAGCCAGGCTGGGACTGCTGGGGGTGTTCACCTGGAGGTGGGGAAGGTTCCAGGGAGACCTGGCACCTTCCAGCACCTAAAGGGGCTCCAAGAGAGCTGGAGAGGGACTTGGGACAAGGACATGGAGTGATAGGATGAAGGGGAATGGCTTCAAACTGACAGGTTTAGATGGGATATCAAGAAGAAATTCTTCCCTGTGAGAGTGGGCAGGCCCTGGCACAGGGTGCCCAGAGCAGCTGTGGCTGCCCCTGGATCCCTGGCAGTGCCCAAGGCCAGGATGGACATTGGGGCTTGGAGCAACTTGAGATAGTGGAAGGTGTCCCTGCCCATGGCCGGGCAGGCGGAATGAGAGGATCTTTGAGGCTCCTCCCAACCCAAACTATTCTATGATTCTAAATGGTAAAAGACAAACTGTTGTTAGATTCCAACATGGGATTTTCCCCTAACGTTTCTGGAATTTCTTTAGGTTTGTTTTGTGTTGTTTTACCATTGTAGTGAGATCAGTACAAACCTTCCAAAATCAACACAGTAACCTGTGGAGGAGGAGGGAAATGATTTCCATTCAGGTCCTTTCTGCACACAGATGTAAGCATAAGAGAGGTGACTGAAAGGTAACTCTATTTACTGTAGCTTTATTATAATCCTCGGGGAATTCATTAGCATCCCTCTCAAATGCCAGTGTTCAAATCCTGCTAGAAGAGAGCAAATAAGAAAGGTAACAGAAATGATTTAGGAGAAGATATTTTCCCAGGTTATGCAAATGCAGCTAAAGAGATTCGGCTTTGCTCTGGGTTTCCCTGATTCACAGTAGTAAAGATGTATTATGCGGGTTCCCCTCTTGAAGAATCATTTATCAGGGTGACAGGTGAATAATGAATGCAATTCACTAATATTGCACCATCTCCTCATCGGGGATTAGAGCGAACAGGAAGGAAGAAAACTCTTAACGGGGTTAGGAAGGGATCAGGTGAACCACAGGTTTGTGTCTCCTTGTAAATTCCATTTCAACAAGACAATGAGGATGGCTGCTGTTGCTAATAAAGGAAACAAAGGCCGACAATTCAGTTCCTAAATTGCCCCTGATAAGGTGGTCATGCTTGCCTAAGTTTTCTGTGTTTGCAGTAAACCATCAGCAGTGGTGGCTGCTCAGGGGTGTGTATGTCCTGGATGCTGGATAGAAAATCTATAAACAATGCTGCAAATGCTTTTTCAGCTGAAAAATACTCTTTACACTCATCCCTTATCACTCTTTTAAAGTTTTGCTTTTAAAGCCAAGATTCCTTATGACATAATTGTTTGTTGTAACTATTGCTCGTGTATATATGCACATTTTATTTGCACTCAGAGGAAAGAACTCGGGTAGAATGTGTCTCTCTCTGTTAACTGACCACCACTGAAAATTTGGTTTTCTCCAGAGTAATACGAAGGCAATTAATGCTTCATCCTGGTACTCCTACAAGTTTGCTTTCTCTTACTCTTTGTGCTGGTCTGCAATACTCACCTGCAAATGTCAATGTCTCTGGTGTGGGAACTGTGTTGGGATGTGCTCACCTGAAGTAAGAGATCTCATACAATGCTTAATCCTTGGGCTTTACGAACCCCATGAAATGCAGAGCTTCCAGAACTTTACTGGGTCTGCTCTGAGATCTAAACCCCACTTTATTCATTGCCACAGCATAAAACAAGAATTCTGTAAGTTACAGATGGTCATCAAATTGACAATGTGTTTGCTGAAGCATGAATTTCCAACCCAATGAAACTCTGCTCCCCATGTGCTCAGGGGGCTCCTGGGATAACACAAAGTGACAATGTGCACGGGTATGCAGGCGAGCACAGGCTGCACACAGCATATGTTAGGTCTTGGTTTCACGTGGAGCTGAAGGGAATTGAGAGAGAAAACATCATGATCTTAGCAAAAGACCTCTTTGGTACAATCAAACCCCTTTCTCAGTTCCCATGGGATGGCCTGGAGATGCAGCTGTCCAGGTCTCTGGTTCCTGTGAAACACCCCATAATTCTGGCCACGTACATGGTGGAGGTTCTGCAGCTCCCACACATCTACCTGTGACCACAGCCCAAGACTAAGACCAGGCCTTTTGTTCATGGCTATAACTCCTGCAGTTCTGTTCTAAATAATGAAATTCTAAGCTTCTGACAGGTTGCTTTAAATTTTACAAGTGTGTGCTTACCCTACAAATGTAAATTCACATTTACATGGTGCATATGGAACTGGGAGATTCTCAGTGGACTGGAAATGAGAACATATGGCTCCTAAAGCCAGGGCAGGTAAGGGAATGTTTGACTTCATAACATCAGAATAGCCTGCAAGTCCATTCAGAGAACCAACACACAAACCTGGGATGTGAGGAGTGCACCCACTCTCGTGTGTTTATATAAACACACACACACCCCAGTGGTGCCACTTTCTTATTAATGTGAACGTATGTTTCTGAGTTTTACATTCAGCTGTTTATTTTTGCTATTCCTCTGGAACATACCTTAGAAACTTGGACTCTGCTGAAAATTTGGTGCTTAACCATCTGGTTTTAGTTGTCTTGTTTTTTAATGGGCATCACTAGGTTATTTTTCCAGCAGTTATTTTCTTACACACGTTCTTTGATGTCAGGGTTGAGGTGTAAGGACAACAAGGGAATGGATCAGGTGCCTGAATGCAGCTGCAAATAGAATACAAGGAAACTAGGGAAAGTTGCCCAGTTCTGTATCTTTTGCTAACCTGTGATTCTTCAGAATGACAAACTAACTCAAGAATCTTTTTTTCTAAAACTGAGAAGAAACATTTCAAATTTGAGTCTAACCTTCCATTGCCTCAAAACTATCTGGGCCAAAACCACTGAACAATTTCTGAAACTGTTCAGAAAAGCAGCTTTCTGAAAGCTCCTTTTTGTCTTAGACACAGCATTATCAGAAAAAGAGGTATCCTTTCTCTTTCCCAGGGAGATCAGCAGTAATAGCTCTCACCAAGATGTGAGAGACCCAAGCCCAGTTCTCAGGAGGATGGAGAGTCATTATCTATCCAAATCCTTGTCCAAATCCCCTCTCTGAACCTGCTGGAGAGTGGATTTTTAGGTGTATATTCCACTACCCAGTTAAAGAAGTTGTGAGTAATTTCAAATGGATTTTTCTGAATTTTTATAGCTGGAGCCAGCAAATATATTTGTATGAAATATTTATATAATCTCCAAGCCAGAGAGGGAATAAGCCACTAACTTGGTAACTCACCTAGGAAAATGGGGCACAGAGCTATCAGTCTCTTCTCCAGGCCTTAAAGATTCATGCAGGGTGGAATAACTCCATATAAGATAATAAGAAAAGCATGCATCAATAGCCCACCTAGGGCAGTGTCTCCAGAAACAGTAAATGTGAGCTCAGATCAGTGCAGGCAGAGCCTGCTCTCCCTCACAGGCTGTGGAATCCCCCTGTGGAGTGAGGGGACAGAAAAGCCCTGCCAATATCACATTTATCAATTTAGTCCTGGGTTTTCTTTTCGAACAGGTGCTCAAAAGCTGTTTTTTCATTTCGGTCCTGACAGAATGTTTGAATTTACCTAATTTCTTTTCATTTAAAATCCTCCTTTGACAGGATTCTTTCCTTATTTGACTTTATTTGAGCATTTGTTGCCCCTCTGGTTTATCTGTGAAAAATGAGTATGAAATCAGTTTACCCTTTGGAAAGAATGGCCTCAAGCTCACCTATTTTTAGGACAGCAAGTGAAGACTGCAAATTTGGATGGATATTGTCCCGATTAACAAATACTCTGCTCTTTGTGTCTGGTGGTTTTAAAAAGAAAAGCTTTTAGGGAGATGAAGGAAGAATGGAGTCTGTTTCTTGTGTTCAGCAGTAAGTGATGGTGAAGCCAGTAGAACTCCTTGCCTCCTTCTCATTTCTAATTACCACTTATAACAGAGGAAAGAAGAGAGAACCAAACAAAATCATGGGAATTTTCTGACTCTCTAATTGCTTTTCAAACTGCAGTGCAAGTGCTTCCTAATTATAAATAATGAATCAGTGGCAATAACAAGATATACCTTGTGCTGGAACAGACATGGCATAACTCTAACCCTTCATAGTCAAGGCAAGGCTCCAGTCTCTCTGGAATTGCCAGGCCTTTGGATCATCTGGCAGAATGTGCTGTAGGAGAAGCACAGCTGGGTCTTTTTCTCTCAGGAGAATCCAATGAAATACCCTGGTGTCAGACTCAGCTGGCTGAAAAAAGCTGCATGCCCCGAGTTGTCTCCCAGTTGCCTGCAAAATGCCTTTTTTCATCTGTCTTGCACTAACTGGAATTAGTTCAGCATTTCAGATTGATTAATAAGTATTTTAATAATATTCAGAGCAAACATCAGTCCCAAAGAAATACAGAGATGTCATGAAAATTGCCATTGGAAATATCAGACCCTTAAAGGTGAAGAATGCTAACTATTTTAAAAATAACACTATGACAAACTACAGTAGTTACCATAATTTCTATTTTATTATTGGAACAACAAATATTTTAAGCTTTCATTGAAATGATACAGAAAATATTAAAATACAAAAATTAACATTAGCATTTCAAATTTAAAATAAAAAGGGGAAAACTTGGCCTGTCTGACTGCTAGACGGCTTCTGTAGTCCCTGGTCTTGCAAATATATGCACGAGTTTTTAACTTTGTGTTGGTGACTGGTACTGCTGAAGGCTAAGAGAAAGTCTAACTCAAAATTCAGAGAAAAGCCCATGGTGGACTCATCTAGCTTAACTTTTTTTTTTTTAGTTGAGTGAACTTGATCTTCTATTCCTCTGAAACAGTCTGATAATTTTGTGGCAGTACTGCACTCACAACGTTTCATTTTGTAATTGTTTTGACTGGTAGACATGCAGTTTTCACAGGTGCTGAGAATTACCTCTAAAAAACACGGTTTCTAATTGTTGGGCTGTTAATCCAGTTAGTTCAGTGACACAGAGATGGTACTGGCCATACTTCATCATGTAATAATGTACATTATACACTTGGATGACTGTAAAACCTCCAGGCCCCAAACTGTCACTCTTCTGATGTCTTTATCTGGCTTTCAGTAAATCATAAATATTCAGTGTCTATGGATAGGCTTGTAGAACAAATTGATATTTTTTTTAAAGGTGAATTTTCAGTTCTGAAATTGTAGGTATGACTTCCAAAGCCCTGTACAAGGATTAGGTGAAACAGCCTGGATAGAGGCAGATGTTCACCATCATCTTCTTCCATCTGCTCTGAGGTCTGGTCAGCTGGGAAGTCTCTGGACAGCTGATTTTGTAGAGTGAGTCTTCAGATGCAGGTGCCAAGATGCAACTCTGCATCTCCTCCTGTGCTCGTGGCATGTTACTGAGACTGGCTAAACACTTCTGACTGGATTTGATGGGGTTTGTGTGTGGTGTTTGTTGTTTTTCCTAGTACACTGAAAATGGCAGAGCCTATGAGGAAATTAGCCATGTCAAGTAATAATTTCTAAATATATTTTTTATGGAAATTTTAGTTGCTCAGTGCTGAAATTCAATTACTGCTCAAAATAGCAAATTGAAATCAATTGTGTCACCTCATTCCACAAAGCTTCGTAAAATGAAAGCAGGAATTGAGATCTAGTATGTGTTTAGGAAATATATCAGGGAAATCCATGCAGATTTCCCTATTGCAGCTGGTTCTGAAACCTCTCTGCTCAGAGCACATGTTCTCTCTTACATCTCAGCATCAGGAAAAAACCAAAGCCAGAAAAACTGTGCCATGTAACTATTTGCTTTTGTGAGGGCAAGAACACTCGAGGAGCATCAGGAGCTAAAGGTAGATGAGGAAACTGGAAAAAAAGTACACAATAATGGATTCATTCTGCATTTGAAATGTACACTGATTCCTTTAAAATAAATCCTCACCTTTGCTGTATCGTGTATTGAAAAGGTCTCAAACTAAACTGCACAACTGAAAATAAATTGCAAGAATTCAGAGCTGGAACAGAGCAAAGAAGGCAACTACTCTGGTAAGCAATAGTTTTGGTCTGAGGATAATTACCCACTTGGGTTGGAATGAATATTTTATGCCAATGAATTTCCAGTATGAACTTCAGGTTTGATTTGGACTGGAAAGCTTTAGAAGTCACTTGGAATAGGAGCTTGCTCCCATTGGTAACTCCAAGGCAGTGTGGGAGTGGGAGCTGTGAGTTTCCAGGCTCCCCAGAGGAAAGGAGCTCAAACTCTGGCTGGATTGTTCCCTTGCATCTTATTGCAAAACACTCTGTTCTGAAGAGTTTTGACATTTTTGATATCTCGACAAAAAGCAGTCTTTTGGTTTTGTTTCAAAAGTGTATTCATAATTTTTCATCTTTCATTAAATTATTTTTTGTTTACATCAGAAAAGACACCCAATCGTTTATCGAACCATGAAGTTTACCTTTTTCTTTACTTACCCTAGTCACGTGAAGTTGTGAAGGATTTTATCCTGTAGTCACGTATTTGGTATTATCTAGCAAAGCACAAGTTGCAATAAACTCTCTCATTGAAATTAGCTGGTATTTTACTTCATGGAAACATGAACACATTGACTCAAACTCATCATGAAAATACATCAGGCACGAACTAAGCTTTTCAAACCCTTCCAGGGCTTTTAAGAAAATATGTAAAATAACTTTGTCCTAAACCGAACTTAATTTAATGTGCTTCTTCCTCTGAGAACTCCATTTTTATAGAACATATTCTGATACAGCCTTTTGTTGAAATAGAATAACACTGGGAGATACCTGGGAGCATATCTCACTGCAGTCATATCAGCTGTAATATATGGGAATATATTTGAGTATTTTCTATATTAATAAACACAAGATTATTGCTGAGAATATGTGGTTAACCATCCTGACATTCACTCTGGAAATATTTGTCCAGGGTATTCATTCCCAAAGAATATTAGCACTGCTTTGAAACAGACCATTGGAGATTCAGCTGTGATTATTCTTTAGATGGGTTTGGTTTCAGGATTACTGTGTCAGTGCCATTTTATCTCATTTTATCATGATGAAACTGTCACATGAAACCTTCAGATTCCCTCTCCCTTCCCAGTTCCTTCCCTTTCAAACATTATTTTTTCTAATATTGCTCAGAATGATAAGAGAGTTTTTTGTGTGTACCTGACCGTACAAAATGCTCCCGGTAATGCAGGTCCCAAAGCTCCCAGACACAGGAGGCATTCCTGGTTTGGAGCCACCTGAAGCCTTTCATGCAGGGCACAGGGAATGGTCTGATGAGAGTTCCTAGAGGTGAAAGTCTGGGGATGTCCCACTCACATCACAGCACATCCGTGGCTTTCTCTGGAGGACTAAGGGAGAAAGATGATGGTCCCTGTGAATTGCTCTGATGAGCTGTGCCCAGCCTGGTGGTTCTGAATGGACTCAATTTCAATGAAATGCACACACATTTCCCAACAAGTGAGGAACATGATTAATACAATTATTTACATTTACAAAAAATCACCATTTTCCCTAAGGTATAAAATCTATATTGTCCAGCTCGTTCAGATCCGTTTTGGGAAACTCACCTGCCGTTAAACTTCTTTAGGAACCAAGCAGGGCTCTTTCCTAGCCCTGGTTGCACACTGCCTTGGGTACATTCTAGCTCATTAATTTTTTCACTGAAAGGGCTGCCAAGCACTGGAAAAGGCTGCCCAGAGGGATGATGGAGTCACCTCCCCTGGAAGTGCTCTGGAAACCACTGGATGTGGCATGCAGGGCTCTGGTCTGGTTTGCAACGTGGGGAGGGGTCAAAGGTTGGACTCCACAATCCTGGAGGTCTTTTCCAACCTTAATAATTCTATGATTTGTCTATTTGCATTCACAGAGATTTCCTTTAGAGGCTCTACGGTCTTTGTTCAGTTGTTTCTCTCTCAAATGAATGAAAATGTTACCAAATATTTTTGTCTTATTCAGTTAGCAAATCTAATTAATACATCCAAACCCTGTACATTTTTACATATTTTAACCCAGTTATTCCAAGGAAAATAGGTTTGACTGATAATTTTTTGGTTGGTTGGTTGATGGGTTTCGGGGGTTTTTTTGGTGCCTGTGTGTGTTTCTGCAACCACGCCTCACATTTTAGTTCAGAGAAGAATATCACAAGAGGCTGAGAGCCTTAAGTATATCAGATTCCTACAGGTTTAGTGAACAGCGGTTGGGTGGAGGAGATCCCATTATTCCTGCAGGTCACAGAAACCTGGAGTTTCAACCAGAGGCTCTCCACAGGACAGGGCTGCTGTGAGCTGACAGTGCTCCAGCCCTGCACTCTGTGCTGCTCCCGTGCAGAAAGGCTTTATTTAGAACCCATTAGAGATCAAACAATCTCACCAGACACGAGTCTGGATGAGAGCAGGTTTCCCGTGGGTCCACAGTGTGCAGAACAAGCTGTCATTTAGTTCTGTTTGGCTTCTTTAGTGCAGTTTCTATCTCCAGCAATCAAAGCATGCATTAGAGTCATTATCAGTTCTGCTGCTTTCCTTGTACCTGCTTTTCAAATTGTCAGAACCACGTCTTTTGTTCTATAATAAATTAATTGTATTTGAATCTTCTATCATTGGCAGCTGGACTTCTTTGTTTAAATATAAATATGAAGATGCTGGTTTATTTGGATTCCTGAACACTGATTGTATGATAATTGTATCTTCTTGTGAATAATTGAATTATTTTCATATTACGTTAATCGCATTTCCCTTAAAGCCTGCCTGAAAATCAAACTGACTTATTTACAAGCATAGGTGAATACTAATCTAGAATGATCTATTTTTAGACTGAAAAAACTGTTTGCAAAGTTCTCCTGTATGCTTTTATGATTGGTGGTGCTGGTAAAAGCACTGCAAATGCAGCTGCAGGAAGTAACGTTTTCCCAAAACAACAGCTCATGCTGGGTATGCTGCTGCAATTCTACAGTGCTGGTATTTTATGAATAAATAAATAAAAAACAGGAAAGGACTAGAAACGAGGATTAGGCCCACAGTATACATTTATACATATTGTGCAAAATATGTGCTTGAAGTTTCTGCTTATCTAAGAGGGTTTTTAATGATCAGTAACCTTGGCTGGTGCTACCTATTGGTTGCATCCAAGTCATGGAATATGTTGCAGGAAACTTCCATCAATTTCATAGGCTGAATCCTGTAATGGGAAAAAAGGAAACACAATTCATGCTTGAAGCTGAAATTTTATTATTAGCTGAATTGAAGTCTTGACACTTTAAAAGTATCATTAATTGTGTTATGATGATGCTAATTGTGCAAATTTTATACAGTTAAAATAAACACAAATATTCCAGTACCTCCCACTTTACCTCCAGGTCCTGAGGTCAACAGCTTCACTTGTGGCATGAGCACAGGGTACAGAAAATCAATAGTGCCCTGTGACCTTTGCTGGGACAATTAGGATATTGATACTTTCTTCTTTGCTATGGTAAATTCTGCATTGGTTCATTTTTAATATGTTTATTAAAATGCTGTATATGTTGATATTTCTTCTTTGGTGTGGAATTCCACTTTACATCCAAATTTGCTGCATGTGGTTTGGGTTACATGCATTGGACTCTTGCTGTTTTCCTCTCTCTTACTCCTAAAACTGGCTGCAAGGCTACACTGGCAAAATTTAATCCAGAATTCAAAACCTACACATCTTTTTCATTTTTCATCTGGGCAAAGATCATCTGAATACAAACTCCTTGTGTATCACTTATGTAGTATTGATATGTTTTGACCAGAGAAATTAATGACCTTTCTCCAGTTGGAATATCAGTAAACATAAATTTGTTATGTTGCTGAATACCAGCAGTGTTCATCACGTTTGCTACTTCATGCTATACAAAATAATTTGTATGAGAAGTGGGAATATATTGATGATTAATGCTTATACTTGGTCCTACTAAGTGAAATCTGTAGCATTTGACATAATTTTGAGGTCCAAAGAAGCCTATTGGAGTCTGAGTGGTGGGAAGTGTGTTCCAAGCTCAGTGTGGTAGCAGTAAAATATTTGAAAAGAGAAGGACGTGGGTTGGCATGGCAACACTGCTTAACTCATATTTGTCAAGGCCACTACAATTACTTAGCTGAAGCCACAGGTCACAGGAAGAATGTTATCAGAAGCAAAATTGTTCAATCTTGTCCTCAACTTCCAGGCCAGAGGTTTTTAGATAAATCAAGAAGTGCAGTTTGACTGGAGGAACTCGTGCTCTCTTGCCTTGGCCTCAGCAAAAGTTCATATAAGCACTCTTTTGGTCCTGTGTGTTCTGGATGTGAATTGCAGATTATTTTGGTGGAAGCATCTTTCTCTTGTTGACATGATGAAATGTCTGGATAGGAAAAGTGGATTTTTTACTTGTTTGAGGTGTCACTTTTGAATGTGTTTCAGAAATCACTACTCAATGTTTGAGACCAACCCCGTACGACAGCGGGCATAAGAATACAAATTTAGTGTATCAAAAAATGGGGTTTGGGGAGAGATCATTCAGTACAGAGCACTGTACTGCATTTATACAGAAAGGTGGAAGGAATACCTGTTCATTTGGGGGCTGAAAGGATTTGGTGTTGTAGAACCGGAAGGGGAGCAGAACAGGGTGGCCACTGGATTGCTGCAAGGCTTGTGTTAGATCGTGGTTTAACTCCTCTTAAAACCGTGAGCTGCGGTCTCCCATCGTCACTGCTACATCTAAAAATTGGTTTTGTCAGCACAGGGGTTGGATTTTTTGATCAAAGTTTAAATTAACTGATAGCATTAAAGACAGTTCATTGAAAATAAAGGTTGAGAATTTGCTCTCGCAGTTGCCATGATTTTCAGTAGGAGAATTCAGTGGTTGTTAATATTTCTGCCTCTCCAAATCCATTTAACTTGCTTACAAATACGGAGCAGTAAAGCTTCATAGATTAAACAGTGATAATTAATTAAAATTCTAGTTAAAATAATTAAAATTCTAGTTGATGTTTAAATTTAATTTTATATCTTTTTTCTTTCATTTCCTGAAGTTGTGCACATGGTGTTGTAAAATTTCGCATGTAGAATTTCACATGTGGGTTATAAGACACACTGTTCCTGAAAAATGGCTTGTAAAAGAAAGGCATTATGGATTTTAATGCTATTTAAGCTTTATTTCTATTTTCTTCTTGGATTTATAATGTGCTTCTTCTATTGATCCATACCATTAATGCCGAGACATGCTACATTTCTTTTTGGAGATTGATCATGCTGAGCATGGTTTGTTGGCTTTAACTGGGATAGGCATAAGGAGAGGACTCGGAGCAGAAGGAACAGATTTTTTCAATGAAAAATTCCTGGGGAATGTTTCTGTTATAGTATAGATTTTAGATACTACTTTGAATTATCAATAAAGATAGAGCCCAGAGGGAAAATTTTGCCTTGTTTTACATGAATAGATTCTCAGTTGGTAGAAATAGGCCTAACTCTTTCCATTTCAATAGACTTACACCACTTCACAGTGTCAGTGTGGGGGGAAAAATATCACTTCCATCAGCCTTCCAGGTAAACAATCCAGTAATTTATCCAAATAGCGTTCTCAAAACAAAAATGTAGAAATGTACTTGTTGGAGCAGAAAAACAGAATAGCAAGGTTTTCTGAGTTCACACCTTGCTGAGGCTACTAATTGAAAGTGAAAAATCAAAACAATTTACAAGAAAGCAAAAGCAATTAGCAAAAGAATATGACAACAGTGAAGTTTATCACTTGGAAATGATCATGTTTTGCTTCTCAGAAATCTTTATGAATGAAATTTCCTTGGAAGTGTTTCTTTTGCAATTGACTCGTTGAGTTATCTGTTAGTTTTTGGTGGTAATATTTCATTTTGCTCAATTTGCTTAAAATAAGGTCCCAAGGATTTTGGCCTTTTGTGGTCAGGCTGTGGAACCTGCAAGGAATGGGTGCAGCCTGTGGGACACCTGGCTGGAGTCAGCCCTGTGGCACCTCGTGCAGTTCTCCACGGGCACCGTGGTTTGAGGGGCAGCACCTCCAAAGGCCCCTCTATTCCCATTGCCATGCCCCTGCCATCTCCTGCCTGAACTCTGCACAAGGACTTCATCCCACTGCATGAAAATCAGAGCAGATCTGAAATAGTTAATGAGAAAATGGGGGGAAAGAAGCAGCCCCTGCAGTGTGTTTGAACAAATAAAACATTATCTTTGAACCTTCAGCTCAAAGGTTTGAAGCCATATCCCCCATCCCGTGCATTGTGCTGCTGGTGATTGCCTGGAGATTCTCAGTCAGTTCCAGGAAAAATCTGGGCTTTTGGGCTTATTTGTTTTCTCTGTTGTTCCTAAAATGCTCTGCTGTTTTCAGTATTTATGGCTTGATGTCTGTTTGACTGTCATCATTACCAAGACTTGTGGCTTATTGCTATTGATATAAAAATTTGATTTTCACATTGGGATAATTTAAACTGGGAGAGGTTCGGGACCAAGGCTGAGTGAATGCTCCATTCTGAAAGAATGCAGTTATCCCATTAAAATATGGGTGCCTCTTAGCACTGAGGACCTAGCTGACCTTTGACTGGACTATTTTCAGTGGCTACACATGCCACTGCTTTTGTGGCAATGGATTGTTTCCTGCTAGAAGTGCCTTTTAATCAAAGATCTAATCACTAATAGCTTACTGGAACGCTCCTGTTCTGCTCTTCTTCTTGAGGTTGCAAATCTTATTTCAGAAGACCAAGGTGTCTGTAACTTTCATTGTACATTATGTTATTAAAAAAATTTACTCCTACTAATGTTTAGCATTTAAAGTTGCATTGACTAAGTAGAACTACGTTGTCTCAAAGCAGTTGGACATCCCTTAAATTTCTTACTTAGTTGTGATGCTGTCAATTAATAGGTAAGAATTGAGTCTTCCTGACTCGAGACTTCCACTGAGTTGTACCCATTTTGTAGCTGAGATTCCCAGCAGAGGAGGATGAAAACACAGGGTTTAGAATGTACCTGGGGATTTCAGAGATCCACGTCTTGGTAGCAAAGAATTAAATACAGAGTTCATAGGGTACAGAGCTTAAATTCCCCTGCTGCTATTTTTTTGTCTAAATGTATCTTCTATTTGCTCTGTGTCAGAGAGAGGAAGAGAGTGGCCTCTCCTGGGAGGTGGGAAGTAAAGGTTTAGACCTTTTTCAGTAAGGCAGAGCTCAAAATTAGGCCTTTGAGTCTTTAAAACTCTCTCTAACCCCCATAACTGCACTGCTTCTACCAGCGTTTCCCTTCCCTGAATCTGTGTCCTGTTAGCTCATTTCTCCAAAGCTCCTCTCTGTCTTTAGAGAGGCTTCTGAGCAGAACTGTGCATTTGTACCACATGCCCAGGGGCAGGATCTGAGCCTCTTCATCTCCTAGGGCTGATCCAGCTGTGGGTCCTGACAGTACTGGGGAGTTTTTAATCCTGAGGTGCTGTTTCTGCCCTGTAAAGGGCCGTGCACATCTCACCCCCTGCTCAGGACTGCGATTTTTAGGCATTGCACTGAAAATTGGTGATGCAACAGAGTGAATAATTGTAGTGTTTGTGCCCTTTATCTGTCAGTTGGCCTTCCTGTGCCTTCATTGTCAAAAAAGCTGATATTTTCCAGCTCGGCACTAAATACCACGATGTGTTTGGCATTAGAACAATACTGCCACTATAAACTCATTATCTACATGTACATTGTGATGAACTCAGCTGAACTTTTATTCACCACTCTGATCATGGGCTTTTAAAAGAAATCACTTCAAGCTGGAATAGGTACAAAGAAGAGCTACTAATATGATTAGAAAATAATTGAATATGAAATTTTTTGGGGGGAAAGTTTCTTGTTCACGTCCCAGTTCCTTGCACATACCAGAAAACTTCAGGTGTTTTAAGCAGTGTGTTTTCTTTCCAACATGCACATGAAATTACTGTAATAGATGTGCATTTTTTTCTCCTACAATTCCTTTTATACCTGTTATTACTTATCTCACAGTAGCACTGGTAAACAACAGAGCAGTGTGGGATAGGTGTGATACCTCCTGTAATTATTGCACTCCCACACAAGTCATTTTAGGGTGTGCAAAACTTGTTCCCCTTATTACCTCATCTAAATCAATACTGTAATCTGTTTTGGATGAGAGACAAAGGGCATAATCCTGGTTATTGTAGAGTGTGGGGAATTTATCCAGAGATTTAATAAATATCGCACAAAATTAAATTTAATGCAAAGGTAGAATTCAAACTTGACATTGTTATTGAATATATACCTCCATGTCAAGTGGAATGAGATTTGTCTGGAAGAGAAGAAAATAGGAACCAGCTTTGTGGACAGGGAGAATTTGGGGTTAGCATTTCAGTGAGACACAAAAGCATTATTCAGCTCTTGACTGGGCCTGCCCTTTGAAAGAATCAAGAGAAGCTTTGGATATCTCTCTCTGTGGACAAACTAGTGTTGGGGAAGATGAAACAGGAAAGCCTTATAAATATGATTGCCTGACAAAAGATTTTGGGAATATGAAAACTATAAGCGACATCGAAACGAAGGCCACCTTTGAGATACCAAGTCTTAGTTACTGAACAACTGGAAAACAATGGTATGGCCGACTGAAGGTAATCCCCTCTTGATGGAACAATACCCTCTGCTTGCAGGCAGGTCCAAGGGTCAGAGCAGACCCTACTAGCTCAGCAGAAGGGGTCCAAAGAGTAGTTTTTAGGAGTTAAGATGTAACACTCTATGGTAATATAAGAACTCTTATAGGCTGTATGTAAATGCTATAGGATTTGTATCTTGTATTAGATTGGTTAGTGACAATTAGAATATTCAGTACAGAAGATGATTTATTGTATTGTAACCAGGACTTCTCCATCCACTCTACTTACTCCCTTACCCGCTTACTCTCTTACTTACCTCCTCTTTGCTCACTCTTACTCCGCTCTTACCTACTCGCTCTTCCTTTTACTCTCTTGCTCTCTTGGGCCTGCTCAGAGCTGCCAGCTGCAGCTCTAAGCAGTGCCCCTGTACCCACGCCCTTTGCAATAAACCACATGTCCCAAGATCTGACTTCAGAGATCTCTCGTCTCCGTCCGTCCCGACCGTCCGACCCACCCAAGCTCCTACAAACTAGAAAAGGTTTATTCAGTTCTTTTTGGGGCAAAGTAAATGAATTGCAATCAAGAGATCGTATTTGCCATAGTTGTACTGTGACTTACATGGAAACTGCCAAGTGCTTCTCTGATCTCTGTTTTAAAGAATAGGGGGTTACAGTAATAATTGCATTAATTCAGACATATTCTGTATAATTATGGCATACATAGGAGGTGAGAAAAGATGTTATCCCTACTTCACAACGAATGTGAGTCATAAAATGATGAAGATCATGAATGCCAAATTTGCCCTGAAACAATTGGGAATTAGTTACCCATGAATGTTCCATGTCTGAACCTGACTTTGTTGCTGAGCAGGGAAAGGAAAACTGTGCAGTACCCAAAGTATCTCAAATTGTAGATTAGCAGTCTGATGGATAAACTGCCCATTGTGGAACAGGTAAAATTTTCTGTCTGTAGATTTACTGTGCCATCACTGCAGGTATTTCATTGGCCTAGGAGGATTCTCCCTACAGAAGTCTCTATTAACAAAAGATCTCCGTGGCTTAATGCTCATTGCCATTTATCTAACCACTAATGGAATTAATTACAGATAACATCATTATATTTCTGCTTTGTGATGTGTGGTTTAGTAGAGAATCATATCTTTTATTTTTGTTTGTTTGATTTTAAAGAAACCTTGCAAAGTGCATCTTAAACACCACATTTTTCCTCATGGCTAATCCGTTATTTGCTCCAGCTGCCACTAGCCAAAATTTGGCTTCTGTGGCTGATAGCAAACAAAAAAGAAATGTCTACTTTGAGTCAGAATTGAGAGAAAACAATTTTGAAGGCATAAGGTTTTGGCAGTGAATCTTCAGAGGTTGTCATGTTTTCCTGGTGAAGTCTTAATAGGAATCTGTTTTTAGAGGCAAACAAGTGGGTCAGCAGCCCGGGCTGGCACAGATAGGTCATCCAGAATGCCTTGAGGGAAAGTATCAGTTTTGGTGTCAATACTTACATGAAGAACAGATACATTTTTAGGATCTCTCTCTATGTTAATTACATTAATTCTGTCTTCTTTGTGGTTTTATTCTAAAATATTTTCTTTTTTAAATAAGTCATTCTAAGGGCAATTCTTTCCAGGCTCAGTGTGTATTACATAATATATTATGGGTTTGGCTTTTACAGTTCTAATCTGAACTTGGGAAGCTCTTAAGAAAAAAAAAATTTTCTTGCCTTGTGTTGGGAAGTCTCCTGTCCCTCTTTCCTGCTCAGTTGTACATGCTTCATGCCTCTTAATCTGTCATTACAGCTCATAGAATTTGACACTTCCTTAATCTGACCTCAAAATAAATTTTTTTTTCTTGGTTTTTATTTTTATCTCAAAAGCTCCTGTCTTTTTTTTTTTTTTTTGGTATAAATTTGTAAATTAGCTTTCTAAAGGAAAAATCCCCAGCGATGTTTTGTTTCCTTGATTGAGCAGGATCAGATGGGACAAGGGGAGGGAGCAATAAGGGCTGTGTTCCACCGAAGTGACAAATGCAAATCCTTCTGTTACCTTGCATTGAAAAGGGCTCCCCTGAAGGGCAACTCGAACAGTGGCTGCATTACAGTGTCAAGTGCAAAACCTTTAATGGAGAGAAATTGCCTCGACTAATCTATTTGTCAGTAGGGAGGGGAAGTAGAAAACTATATATAACTTAGAAGCTGAAAGGTTTTGCCCTTCTCCAAAAGAATAAAATAATATAACACTGAATAATGGGTTTGATTCCAGTTTTAAATTAGAAATCCAATTTGTTCTTATGAGCTCCCTACTCCATTTCTTACTACTCTCTCAATTCTTCTGGGTGACATTGGGAGATAAAGCAGAATTTGCAAGATTGAAATAGGTAAATTTTTCTTAAAGGTAGACTGAAACATGTCCAGAATGATGTAATATAAATTGTATTGCATTTATTAATAAATGCCAAGTATCCCCAGATAAGATAATTTTTATGCTTAGAGATGTGTTAAATGTGGATGCCAAATCAATTCTTCTCATAATTAGTTGTACCTCTTGTAGGAGCTGAAAAATGGGATTTTTTTAAGCTCTCTGAACACAGTATTTTGTTATGACCACATGAACACAGGGAGAGGAAACAGAACTGTCAGGGGGAAAAGGGCTCTTAAAAGAAGTGATTTATATCATTTGGAACCACTCTCAGAAAATGGTCTCCTATAGAAGTGCTTTTTAATAATTTATCTCTGTTTAAATTGGGATTTGTCTGCTGTGTTGCCTGCTCATCATGCCCTGGGGTGGGAGGGATGAAATGAGTCAGGGCACTACTTAGGTTATGACAAACTGTGCCAAATGGCACTTCCACAGTTTAACTTTATTGAAGTAGAGATCTTCTCAAGAGTGAGATAAGTAAAATTTATTACCTTCTTTTGAAATTATTTTTTAAAGGAAACAATAGAGAAAGAGAGCCCAGGTTTCCGTCTTCCTGTTCTGAAAAATCCCATTTGCATTCAGAGAACTGTAAACTTGGATGGAAGCTGAAAAGTCAAGTGCAAACGGTAGAGACTGGCATCAAAACATAATTGGTACAGAAGCATTTATTGCCTCTATGAAAAGGAAAGTATTTATAGGGAATATTCTAGAGGAATTGTATTTTTTAAGTTTTGCGTTATCAGTGCTCTCTTGCTCACAGGACCCCAGAGTCCTTCATTACCTGCTATCTACAAATCATTCTCGCATTTGGTAACACAAGTTAAATGGATTCCTTTTTCTCTTCTGCCTCGTACAATTTCCCCCTCTTCTCATTGTCTAAAATTTCCAATTTGAAAAAACATCGTTTCAAAATATGAATTGTATGAAGATATAATTGAGTCTGCACTACTTCTTATCAAAGACTTCAGCATTTATTATGGCTCTAATGTTTTCTTTATCATGTAGAGTACAGTACTACAGGGACAGCAGCAAAAACATGGGGACAACGACAGGAACACAGCCAGTGGGGGTCCCTGTAAGCACTTTCCAAGTACCAGCCATCAGTTCTTGAGGCATTTCCTGAGCCAGAGCCGGGTTTTTGTAAATTTCTGGGGGGGGGGGAAAAAAAGTTTAAACTTAAATATTTACTTCCCTGCATGGGAAACTGTTTTGCTATTAATATGCAGGAATTGTCACTGAAGGATGTTCCAGACGATGCAGACCAGCATTCAATGACAGAACACACATTTAATCTTCCAGAGGACAAAGTCTACTCTGTACATGAAATTGCAGAATGTTATAGTTCAACAGGATGTTAGTTTAAAAACTGAGGTGAATAGAGGGGTTGGATGAGAACCTCTCCATGTTTTTATTTAAAACATCTTTTGTCTAATAGCACAGTCTGTACTCCAGATACCTGTTCCTAGTGACAGGAGAGGGAAGGATGTCATTCCCAGGGTAAACAGGGACAGTGTTCTTGAGCAGTGTATGGAAAAGCTTAGGAGGGAATTCCTGGGTGATTCAGGATGTCTCTGCAAGGCCAGGGATGGGCAAATGCAGGCAATATGTGTCTGAGAAGAAATATTTTGGGGCCTTAGCAAAAGGCTATTTATTTTCTTTCTCTTGATGTAAGAATACCTACACTAAATTTTTTCTCCTCAAAACTGATAAGTAAGCAAAGCACTACAACAAAAGCTGTGTGACTCAGGAACTTGGCAGGTGTGATGTACTCACCTTTTAGCCAGTGTGAGTGCGAAGTCTTTCTCCGGGCTGCACAAAAGAGCCAGAAACTCCTGCCTTTGTCCCTGAGCACCGAGTCAGACCCCAGGCTGGACATCAGTCCAGGGGGGACCAGCAGCTCCTGCCAGCTTCCCCATTGCCTTTCCAAAGGCTTGCTGTTTTCCTCTGCACTCTGAGATCAGCCTGGAGGCTGGCATAAGGACATGCCATAAGGAAAGAGACTTCATTGAAGAAATGCTCCTTTTTTCAAGATAGAATTTAATTAAGCCAGTTACAATCCTGCATCCTGTGTCATCCTCCCCGTGAGAGCCATTTGGCACTCACCAGGAGGGTTTGCTTTCATGGAATCCCAGAAGCCCAGAATGGTTTGGGCTGGAAGGGACCTTAAACCTCCTCCAGTTCAAGCCCTGCCATGGGCATTGCATCCTCGTGTATTTCGCCGTCTGTTTGGAGAATTTCCCATTGGTGCCTTTGCTCCTGCACATGAATTGTCCTCTTTGCCTCACTTTCATCACATGTGGGTAAATTCTCCTCCTAACATCCCTAATATGACATCCTTGCTAGTATCTGCTGTGCTTAGATATGTCCCCAATGTAAATTATTAGCCTCTAAGTGCTGGCAGTGTTAGCATATTGTTGCTGTAGGCTAAGTGTAATTCTTTTAATCTCGATGGTAATTTCCTGGTTAAATATTTTAAATAAATACATTTAAATAAATAACTTTGTACAAGGAATATTAATCATATCACTTTAGCAGTATATTTGGATATTCAGTTATTTCTGACTCTCTAGTTTTTAACTTTTATGTCTGGAGTCTAATTTGGCAAAGAAGAAGTGCCTTGTTAGCAATTGTGTATCTTGATCAGCATGTTTGGTTTCTATTGGTATCAGTGCACAGAGTGAAAAATAAGGCACGGTTTGGAATTTTGTTCTTCTCAGTTGTAATCTACAGGCACTGTGGGACGAGAGGGGACTTTCTACTCTGCTCTCTGGTTTCGGAATATTTTAAAACACAAAACTGGGGCAGAAATGCAGGTTTTATGCCAATGCCTTTCACCTGTTAAAAATGAAGGTGAATTGGTTAGCGTAGCTAAGATATTATTTACATTCTTGTGTACTGCAATTGTAGCACAAAAGCTTTCATTATATCCAGGATGCTCCTGAAACAAGGGGAGTTCATCTCAGTTTATGCCAGTATTCACAGAAACTTGCTTTGATGATTCCTGGCACATTCACATTAATTTAAGCGCAGGTCAAAGAAAACCAAACAGGTTTTAAGCAAAGAGCCAGCTAGAGTGGATGATTGCTTTGTCACAAACAGTGATAAATCAGCTTTTAAGTGGTCATGAGACAATCAAGGGATGGAATCTGTATCTGTGGCCTTGGCATAGAGGACTTCATAAAGGGTGGCGTGAGGAGTTATGGGTGAGGGGCTTTTCATTTTACCTTGGGTTTTTGATGTTAATGCAGATCTGCTGTGGTTGCTTTTCCTGTTCTCTTCACGAACTCCTCATGTTTTTAAGGCTGACCTGCAAAATGTGAAGTCGTTCCTGCTTTGAAAGATTTCCTGTGCAGAAATGGTTTCTTTATACTCGTTTTAGAGTTTTAAGGAGAAAAATAATAGGAACTGTAGGATTTCCTCGGAAAATTTCTGGATTTTGCTCCTTTGTACCTCACCTTTGAGTGCCTCTCTGAGGCTGGCTCAGTTTGAGTCCCACTACAGCCAGGGTCATGTGGAGCGCTGTAAAATCTGTTTGCAGAGTCATTTGTGCTGTTTTTCCTCATTTAATGCTGTCCTTATGAAACCTGGTAGAGCCCAGGTTGCTACAACTGAGTTAAACTGGGACACCATAGAGATAGTTTCTTTTTATGGTGCCATTGCCCAGATATGGAACAACTCAACAGTTTAAGGTTTATTTTTTCACATAACAAAATGCTAAATTTCCCTGAATGTCACAAAAAAGGAGAGAAAAAATCCTCCTCCTACTGGCGGAATTAAACACATACATTGTGTATTTTTATAGATTCCATAGCATTTTGCTATTTCCTCTGGCTTAATTTGATGTCCTTTTCATCGTTCTGTCCTATTTTTCTGGCTTCTCTTTTTGCCTTGCGCCTTTGTAATAATGTCATTTGAATTTCTAGTACCCTTCCAGTGAATGTTTCAGAAAAGCCCTACACTTTGTAAGGTCATAATGGAAATTCTTTAAAAGTTAATTTTAGAAAACCAATTTGTTTCAATCAGTTCTGTATAGACGAAAATTTCCCTGGCTCCGTATCTGGTTTACAAATATTCATATACAATTATGAGCACTTAGAGTTTTCAAATAATATTTGTTCTCCTTGCCCCTGTTCCTGCTACATGGGAAGTCTAAACCTTCCTGTTTGGGAAAGCTTTTATTCAGGACTAATTCCCCAATCCAGCTGAAAGCTCAGAAGAATAGCAGACGAAAATACACTTTGAGTGAGAAACAGAACCGAGAACCTTTCAGGAACTGTGAAGAACAACTGGAGAAGGTTTGCACAGCATGTCATTCCAAGCAGTGGATGCCTTCCAGAAAGAAAATTCTGGCTCCAAGCTCTGTTTTTCAGTTTTCAGTTAAATCGAGGGAAGTAAGCCAATAATGCTTCTTTTTATAAAACTTTGAGAGTGTTGAGTAGTGCAGAGAAATGAATTGAAAGAAACATCTCACTTAGGATAAAAACAGAGAGGGAGAGCAGTGGGGAACTTAAAAAAGCTGTTGAGCCTGAGCCTGGGACAGCTCCAGGGGAGAGGAATAACGAGAGGCCAAGGGAATCCTGTGGCATTTCTGTCACGCTGGGATTGACTCCTGGCAAGATCAGTGGGAATCCCGGAGTTAACAGAATTTGCCCAACAGATTCTGTCCAGAGTGAAGCCAGCGTGGATGGTGACAACCCCAACAGCTCCACCCAGAGAAGGGGTGGAACTATTTTAATTCCACAGCAGCACCCTGGGTCATACTTACCTCATTTCTGGATATTTTGGGGCATTGCAATGGGTCTGTGCCGTGCTCTCAGGACTTTTGTCCTGGCTGGCACCTGCTCTGCCAGGATCCAACTCCATCAGACCTCAGAGGGAAACTGCTGCTGCATATGAAACAGGGAATTGTTATGAAACAGATAATTCAAGAAATGCAGGCTGTACTGGTGCTGTTTAACAGGATTCTGGGTACACCAGCATTAATTGGATGCTGTCATTAGGCTGCTGTCCCTTGCCAACAGTCTGACAGCAGAATTGGAGCAGATCAGAATATGGTGACATCAATAAGCATTTGGATACAGAATTATTTAGTTTTAAAAAGCAAATGAGTTTTGGTAAAGCACATTTAAACCCAACCAAACCATATCTGCAGAAGTGATTTAAAGTCTGTATGAGACTTTTCGCATTAATTTTTCATGAGACAGGCAAAGTGGATGAATTATCTTCAAATTGGGATTTAGTTGTCTAAGTAACTTGTTACTTACTCAAACTTTTAATTAACTAAACTGTTCTCTTTATAATTCATATTGAACAATTTCCTGCAGCAGTATTTTACAGGTGAAAATCCATGGATTGCTGATTTACTGAATGAGAAATAAAACATGAAGAGAATGACTTGTAAGAAGATTTTAATTTATTGTTTTTTCATTTCACTTGAGCATGCTCTTACTTCTGTCTGTGCAATTCCAATTTTTCTTAAAAGCATTATTTGATGAAAAAATTGACATGTATACCCTCACTTTTTCAAGGTGTGAAATTATTTTTAAGAATTTCAGGATGTTCTTCATGGAAAAAAACACTACTCAAGCATCGGTTTTAAGGTTTTTATTAAGATACCCAAAAGAAATATTTTAGTAAAAATAACACAAATATTAAAAAAAAAAAAAAAAAATCCAGAAGGAAATCCTTGAAAGAACAAAAGCTTGAGGAAGTCTTGTAATGCCCTCAAAAGAACTGTTGGTTTTTTGAAGGGGTGTATCAAAGCATCTCTTCTTGTGATTACCTGTATTTTCCTCTTATTTGTTTTATCATTAGAGATGCATTTCTACTGGATTATATTGTATTTCAAATGTAGTTTATATATGCAAGAGAACCTGAAAATTTTCTCTGAAATGGCTTTTGAGATCCATCTGAATTTCTCTCGGTCTTGTGACAACCTCAAAAGAAATGAACTCAAATTGCCATGAACAGGGAAATTTCCATCATGTTGCTATAAATTTTAATACCCATTTTGTTTCTTAGAGTGATATTAAAAATGGTCAGCATTTTATCATTCCAGTAAGAGAAAATTATTCATTTTTGCCACCTATTCCTGCATTGCCAATCTAACCCTTCCTCAGTTCCTTTACAAACATACACTTAAAGTAGGTCTAGCTGGATTCTTTGGTGGTTTCCTTTTTAAAGGGCTGACATTTCTTTATGTAATTTAGTTTAGACTGCCCCCAGTTTTTTATCACTTTGTAAATGTCAGATTTGCAAAATGCATACAGAGATTTATAGAAATGTGAAAAATTTGTGTCGTCTAATAATTCTATCATTCTTCCATACTTCAGTCTTGGGGTTTTCCTACTGTCTGTATTTCAACCCTTCTGGTTTTCCCATTGCTCCTTTCATCCTCCTATTCACTGAACTTGAATTTAATATACATGGCATTTTCCCAGACACCCCTCTTTGTCACATTTAATTTGAAGCCAGAGGAGAATTTGGATGAGAAGGAATCACCAGAGGTCTCCAGGCACAACCTGAACCTGCACTGAAAAGTCCATAAGGAGAAACACAAGATCTTTGTTTCTTGTGGAAATGATGATTTTTAGCAATAGGGAAATTGAAATTAATCACATTAATCTTGTAATAAATGCTGCCTGGAGATTTAAAATTTGGGATTAATTGAAATAATTTTTGATATATTACTTAATTTAGAGTTAGAAAACCAGGCAAATAGGACATGATTATGATAAAGAAATAGTAAATAAAACATTGTTCCGTGTCAATTAAAAGACTATGTAACATTCTGAGTTGCTAATAATGAACCATAATGCAAATGGAGTAGACTTTTAAAAATTATTCTCCAAATTCTTTCTCTGTACAAACTGAAGAACAGATAATGGCAACATCAAATATATTTTCTTTTTTTTTCCCTTAATGCACTTACTACTGTAATGTATGAACATTTATGCATTTAGAGGTAATATATAACTTTCATAGAAAGATGGAGCTTGCACTTCAAAGTGGCATTTTTTAAGCAAATAAATATGTTTTTGTGCTTGCTTTATTATCTAAATGCCTCTTTATTTATTATATACCTGACATGCCATTTACTGCTACGTTATTGACAATTGTATAGACATTTTTATAATGACACAGAAAAAAACACGATTGGGCAGAGTTTGCAAGGGGCTGGTGCAACATAAAACATATGAGGAGCTAAGGGATTCAAATTCATCACTGAATTAGTGAGGAAAAAATAAAGACAAAGAGACTGGGAAGAAGACAGGATAGTGAGAAATGCCATAAAACTGTGCTTCTTTTCATGCTGGAAAGGCTGTGGAGGAAGGAGCATCAATTTTCAGATGTTCATGTCCTTTGTGTTTGTTTCTCTTTGAGGACTTTGTTCTTCCTGCAGAAGTTTTTCTCTGGCCCCACTCTGCTCAGAGAGAACACGTTTCAGACAGCACAATGGTGAATTTTGAGCAACAAAGTCCTATTTCAAAAAGGGAAGAGATGTAAAGATGTAAATAGATGTAAGGATGTAAAGGGAATAGACGTAAGGGAAATAGATGGGGGGTGTGCTATTTTTCTTTCACAATTAACTAAATATAACCATTCTAAGTGCTTGGTATTTGTGTAGCTTTAAAGTATGTTGGTTTATGCTTCTTCTGAAATGCCAGTAGATGAAGAATTACTTTTAATATATCAGGAAAGTGGTTTGGACCGAAAAATTGACTAAAAGCTGATGCTATCTGTGACATGTAAGAAACAGGATGGATTTTGGTGCTGCGCCTCATCAGCAGACACATTTTCTTCTTCCAGTTGTTACCCACCTCTGTATTTTAATAATTATGAGTAGGAAGGCAGAAAAATTTTGATTTTCCTTTTGTACTCTGAGCTTTCAAATTCTTTTTGCCCCAGGCAAAACTTTCCTTGCCTTAGTTTCTGGTGAATATACTGTGCTATCAAAACACCAAAGAATAAAGTGCAGCTGGGGGTCAAGAAATTAAAGCAAACGTGTTTGTGGGTTGTTCCAGTGACTCCTGATGTCCTGATTTCCCTGTCAGCACACCCAGAGCAGCTTGGGCCAGGGACTGAAATCCTACTCTCATTCCCGTATCCAAACTCCAGCACCTTTCACTAGAGCTGCAATGAAAGAGCTTGATTAAACCTTCTTAGAATTCTATTTCAAGTCTACAGCTCTGAAAGCTGAGTAATAATATAATGAGTAATTAAACATATGAATTAAAAGGTGAACCTCACGCCTTGGGCTGAATCTGTTCAGGTTTTGCAGATCATTTGAGAGGGAAAGGTCATTTATTAGCAAGCTCTTTTTTTTTTCTCTGCTAGGTTTCAAAAATTAAATACCAACCTAAGAAAGAGATAATTTTATAGCTCACTTCTAGAATGAAAACTGCCTTTTTCTATTGTACCCAAAATGATTTCAGTAGTAACTGTAATCACAGTCATCTCCATAGGCATTTTGTACAGGTTGGAGTGTCTAGAAAAGTGTTTATGTTGATAAGGGAAAATAAATGCCACATCCTACAATGGTAATATTTCATCCAGATAAAATATAATAATGGGAAGAACACAGGACAAAAAATATCAAAAACTGCACCTTCATTATGACAATCTTGAGGGTACAAAAAAAAAGCATTTTGAAAACACTGTCTCCCCTGGGTTGCTGCAGTGTGTCGTCCTTCACAGGGGCACAGTTTGAGGGTTTGAAAGTTTCATGTGCTCCCTTAAAACTGCTTTTATTTTTTCCCTCTTTCCTCTCCCCCACCCCGTACTTTTTTTGCAGGAAAGAAAATAGCTAGAAGGACAAAACCAAGGTATTGTTTCTGCAGGTCCTGGCCGCTCGGTTTGACCTCCACAGTGTGTTTTTGTAAGGGCATTACAGTAAAATCCCACATATGGGTGGCATTAACCTTTACCGTATCTTTTCTCAGGGGTAAATTCCTTCCGTGGCACATGGGAGAGCTGTGGAACCCTGGGAATACCAATGGAATGATGGAATCTTTCCTCTGTCAATAGAAACTCTGTCAAAATTCTCCTTATGAAAATTCCTTTATACTTCATGCATTTCACTTGTAGGTGGGATCTCCATGACCCTGAAATTCTCTCCTCATATTCACATTCATGCTTATTGCAAATACCAGAGGGACACAAGGCATAAGATGTTCTGATTTTCACCTTTGTATTTATATAAATTACGGATACTTTTTAATACCAAATTTTGATAAGAAAATCCAGCAACAAGAACTTTCTGTGTGTGAAAAGAATTCCTGTACCTTGAAAATGCTCAGTATCTTACAAAAGAAATAGAAAAGTTGCATATGAATGAGTCCCAAATTTAGGAAGTGTTGTGACAGCTGAGGTCCAAGTGAATATGAGGACTTTTTATTTTGCTTTAATTTTTGTTATGGATTAACCCCACCTGGCAACAAAGCCCCACACAGCCTTGCAGGATCTTCTTTCCTATAAATTTGGGAAGCTTTGCTTTGCATACGAGGGATTATGTGTTTGTGGTGGTTGCACTGTGACTATGACCAAACTGCTCCTAGTCACTGAGTGATCCAGGTAAATCATTACATTCTGTGCTGAAATTGTAGCTTAGAATTAAGTTAACAACCCATTATTCAGAGCTCGCTCTGCCAAATGCACGAAGTCGATTTGGCACTGAAGACAGCAAACATTATGACTGGGTGTCAGAGAAATTTGGCTCCACAACAGAGAGGTTCCTGCAGCTCGGCTTCACAGCTCAGGCCAGTAGCTGTAGCTGGAAGAATTGAAAATCTGCTCCCTGTTTGGTGAGACAATCTGCAATTTCCCATTCAGTTCCAGGCAGTTTTATGTCTAAAGCCACGAGAACCCAGTCTTCAATCAGTTTATCAAATAGGAATGAAATTAATCTTTAATGAGTTTTGATAGTGGTGATGACTCAGAACATCTGGCAGTTAATTGGAGCGATGAGTTCAGTGTATTTTGAAATAACTTTTAATGTGATTTCTCATACAACATCTGGATTTGGAGTGCAATTTCTGTGGTGTAACCGGGATCTCATTCATAAAACATCCATGAGGGATATCAGTGAGCATAGGAAATTAAAACTCTGATAACTTCTTTTATGTTGTTTTAAGCTTCCACTTTTTATGGATGGGACAGTTTGTATTTTAATAATTTTAGTTTAGCATCAGATTTCTACATGGTCAATCACTTCTGAAAATGAAGGGTAGACTGGTGTGTGGTATTCTTGGAAAACTTCCTTCTCAAGCTTTGCTTTTTCATATAATCTCTTCTAATTCAAGATTACAACACCCCAACAGGAAGTATGAGAGTTTAACTCTCTGCAGGCATTGATTTTTCAATAGCTCTAAATTTAGCTAATGAGGTAAAGTCATATTTTTTTGTGATAATAATAAATACAAAATCATCCAGCAACATTTTTAGCCCCGTCACAATCTAGTGATGACTTCCTACATTAATTCTTTCATCTGTGTTACTAGTATTGTTGTTAGTGAATAAAATATTATTAATTCAATCCAATACAAAATTTATCCATCCTTACAAAAATACAGCTCATTTCCTCTTTGGCCTTCCATGTGTAGAACAGGTTTAGTCTTCACAGAGACACTTGTGTGAAAAGAAAAGCCTTCTCCAGTCTAGGAAATGGTTGGCTAGGAGCACTGTTAGAAACAAAACCAATTTCTCAAATGGCCCAGCTGTTCACTGTACGTTAATAACGATCCTTTTTATTTGGGTGCTGTTTGGTATTTGTAGCTAATTAACTCTCTTTTACACCACCCAGCAATCTGCCTTTAGAGAACAGAGAAAACTGATACAGATTGAATTAGAAGCTGTTAAATACATAGGAAAAAAAGTCAGTTAATTTACTGTAGAGCAGTTATTAGCAAAGCACTGAGAGGTGCTTTCAGGTGTTTTTTTCTGTTACTGTGTCTTTATTTTTTAAAATTTTACCTAAAGTGGTGAGTATAAAAACTTTCACAAGTTACAGAAACTCCAGAAATATCCTCAGTTGATTATTAACTTTGAAGAAATGGAGTATTTTCAAGGTCAGATTAAGAAACAGTTTCCACTATTAATGCTGGAGTGTTGATATACAGGGAATGGTTTGTAGCACATGCATTAAACATTTCAAGTACAGGAAATCCTTTGCTGTTTTTCCTCTTCCCTTCCTTTGAAGGGAGTAATTTTTGTTTCAGAAAAGGACAACTGTGGCATTGTCACTTAAATGTAGTGAAATGAGGAATGATGGTTTAGGAAATAGCCTTCCACGGGAGATGGAAATAATTTGGAAATGATTTGCTGAATGTTTGTTCACAGAGCACAGGTCCCAGTTGAATTCCATGGTAATATTCTGTACATGCCTTCCCACCACAGGTTTTGGAATTCAGGTTATACAATTTTAAAATGTCCATTACTACCTGTTTGGGAGGACACTACCAAGCGAAGGAAATGAAGAGAACCTTTTTAGGTTTTCTCATAGGTATAAACCCCAGATAATTTGGATGCTTGAGTAGTTCTAAACCACTTTTTTTCCCCCCTTTTCCTTCCAGTAACTTTTTGGACCAAAATGTTATTTCAGTTTGATGCTTCCAAAGTATTTTTTTTCCAGAAATTGCCATCTGGGGGGGACTAATATAAAATTTTACTTTTGATGTGGTTATTTTGGACTGACGGATTTTCTGCTTCTTTTTATTCTTAGTGCTCACTTGCTGCACATCCTTAGAAGAGGCACTTTAGGGTAAATGTTCTACAGCAATTGCATACATTTATACAATCTTGTCAAATGATGTCTTACAGTCTTCCCATTTGTAAAATGTGTGATAGAGCTGCTCATATAAGTATTTTGGAACGTTATTGTTTGAAAGGTTTGTTAATCTTTAGAGGAGTCTTTCCTGCCGTAGCAGATAACAGATGTAAGGGACAGGAGGCCTTGGTACCGATTTGGTTTATCTGCAATGAGCCTCTTTCAAAACCAATTTTTGAAGAACACATATGTGATTGCTTCTGTTGTGATATCTCTGGGCAGCTGAGGTGGGCGTGGGAAACCAAAGCAGGAGAGAGAAATCCGAGGCTGGGAGATTCCTGCCCCTGGCTGACCCCACCCTTCAGCTGGGCACTGATGGTCCCTGGTGGGAATGTCCTGGTGGGCTGAGAGGGATTTGCCTCACAGGGCTGGAGCCTGCCCCTCTGTCCTTGGGTAGAAGGGGAAAGCCTGTGTGTCTTGTATTTGGGAAAAAGTAAATTTCATGGACTCCTGGAATGTTTTGGGCTGGAAGGGGCCTTAAAACCATCTCATTCCAACCTCCCTGCCATGGCAGGGACACCTCCCACTATCCCAGAGTGCTCCAGCCCCGTCCAGCCTGGCCTTGGGCACTGCCAGGGATCCAGGGGCAGCCACAGCTGCTCTGGGAAAATTTCCACCTTTCTGTCCTGCCCTCAGTCAGTGAGACAGCACTAGCAGGAAAATTAGTCCTTGTCATCCCCAGTGTCCCCTGAATGTACCAAAATGCTTTTAAGCCAAACACAGTCCTTTTAGCTCTGCTTACCAGCAAGAAAATATTCAAATGTTATTCCAGTATTCAAATGACAGGTTGTTTGTTTGTGTATTATTTAATTCTCACTGACTTTAGGGCAAGATAATGTTTCTATCTTGGAAGTTTAATAGCACAAGTGGGTGTTAATTCTGATAGAGTTCAGGAGCAATAAAATGCTGCCAGAATTTCACTAAATAGCAAACTGCTGGAAATTTTAGTAATACAGTGCTAGTATCAAACAGAACGAGCAGCCAGGCTGCAGATGAGAGATGGAAACCACTTTGAACACATCTCAATTGGCAATCATTAAAGAGGCATTTTTACTGATTTTGCATCTGGTATTCAGAAAGAATTCCTAGTTCTGAAAATGTGTAAAATAAATGGTGTCTATAAGGTAGACAGTCTATTGCATTTGATTGTAACTTCAGTTAAAAACCCTTATCAAGAATATAAGCATGAAGAAAAATGTATTATCTCTATAATTCTCTGTAAAAACACATCTCAATGCGAATTTGTAAACATTGAGCTACCCAGAAGTCAATGGAAAATGCTCTGCAGATTTCAAATACCTCATTACTTTTATTTCAGGGCTGATATTTTATTTTACTGGGCTTCAAGGTTTCTACTCTCTGACCAAAGTATCAACCCAGGGAACCACTGAAAATGTCATCCTAACGTAGAGAATGACACATTTTACTTAGAAATGTACCTTTCAGCATGTACTTGAGTCCTACTTGTGTGACTCAAGTGAGTATCACACAGGAAGGAATTGAGGTTAAATTCAAATACCTGTCTGAAAGAAACCTTGAGATGGAAGGGGGAGGGGGTTTGCTTTCCATTTAGCAATTTGGAAGTGTGGAGAACTATGAAAAAAATGAATACAGGAAAACAAATACCAAGAAGTGTTTTTCTTTTCATTCTCTTTTAAACTGTGTCTGAGTGGATTTATGTTACTTGTGAATCAGACACTGACTGTGTGTGTGCTGTCTAAAAAAGAGCCAGTATTTTTTCTTGCTTTTTCTACATATTATACAACCTTTTCCTTGGCTTCCTGATCACTATTATTTGTTCCTCATCCTTTTAATCCATTGACTTTGATGTTTGTTGGCCAATTCCAGCCACATTTGACAAGATATAGATCTGAGGCATGGGGTCCTGTGGAGGTCTGAACGACAGGCTCGGCCATGAGCTGACTCCAAAGCTGTTTATTTTCCTTGCCATTAATTTGGAGGTGATGCCTCTCCTGAATCACGAAGCAGCAGCCAGCTAAACAGTCAATGTGTGTGAAGCTGCAAACTAAACCAGAGCAGATGCCACTCAGCAGGCTAAAAAGAAATTGTTCATACACGTGGAATGGGCTGGGAGTCTAGGAAAAAGAAGAGAGAGGGAATGAGGCAGCTGGAGATTGAGGAATTATAAAGGGATGGGTTGTAGATGTGAGGGGCCAGAATAAATCAGGAGTGATGCATAAACTCACAAAAGGCCGGCTTTTGTTACTTCTGCTGCTCAGAGTATTAATTGCTTGTCTTTCCTTTGCTGCTCTTCACAAGAAAGCAGAAGTAAGAAACAATCACTACATTTCAACTCAGCTGGGAGACAAAAAATAATTCTTAAGCAGCTCATTCCTTATATTTAATGTATCTCCAAATAGTATTCACTAGAGATTGTTTATTGCCCTGTGTTCTTACACAATTTGGAAAAAAACAACCAAATAAAGTGTCTTAAAACTGCTACTTCCAAAGCAGTTTTGAGGTGTCTCTTTCTGGGGGAGATGTTTAGAGTGCAGGTTGCTTACATGTCCTGTGTTAGCGCCTTCTTTGTGAATTAATTTGGTTGATACAGAAACATCAAAACAGATTAAGAAAACCTGCCAAGGTTTTTCCCTCCAGACTTTACAACCCTTGCTTGGTAGGAAGTTCTGTGTAGGTTTTAAGATATGTCTGTGGATTTCAGCATATCCATATTTTTAAGGCTTTGCATCAGATGGAGGAAAAGCAGGCAGTGACAAGATTTGCTGGGTGTATAGTGTATATAATCTGACGTTTTCAGGACACGGATTTTAACTAATTTACACCATCAAGCCACACTACTTCAATTTGTGACAGCAAACCATCTTCAAATTTTATATATTAATGTCTTCGTTTTACAGATCTAAGATCCATCAGTTTGGTTCTGAAGAACTTAATCTTCTTTCCTCCTTCCACATTACAACTGAGGATCACTACTGTAGCCACTGCTAGTCCCACCTTTACCCTTCCCTGTGTCCAAGAGCTCACCTGCTGCTCTCAGGCCCTGGCCCCTCCCTTTCACAGAAAGTCCACAAATTAGCCATGGATGGATTCAACCCTTACCTCTGGCACTGTGTGTATCTAATTTGGCCCCTGCTATCTTTTCCAAAGCTGTGAGGGCTTTGTCTCACTCTATGGCACTTTCAGGATGAGGAGGAGGTGTCAATAAAAGCGTGGCAAGTAATTGTTGGTGAGAGGAAACTTTGGCAACAGATTTATTCATGGTAAGTAGTTGCTGTTCCAGAGGGAGGGAGCAGGATTTCTTGACTCAGTATCTCTTGTCGTAGCATATGAGGGCAGTCAAGGGAAAATAAAGCATTTTGTGGGATTACAGAACTGTCTTCAGGTTTCTCAGGTTTGTAGCTAAGCTCTGGTCTCTCTCATTATTATACTCCTTGGCTATGGCCATACCCCAAGCCCTAATGTCAACTGAAGAACAAAATACATCAGAGCAGAAAACACTGAATTCTATTGTGGAACAGAGAGAGTTGTGTCCAGAATAATTCAAAATGGGAACAGCTGGCTTTGGTCAAGAACAGATTAGTTGGTGAGCTGGTATAAGAATTACTGTGGATCAAAATTTGCACATAATTTCAAATAATAAAAATCCAGCAAGTGTTAAAGATGTGAAATCTCAATAATTACTTGAAGTTTCTGAAATATGCCATTATAGTTTTATAATTAAAAAACAAAACCAAACCCCTTTAGGAATACATCTGTTTCCTGTAACTTAAATATCACCCCTCCAAAGGACTCTACTTGGATTTTTTCCTTAATGTGAAATTGCCTTCCAGCTTTATAATCTGTTTTATTTATACTCCTGTTGTTTTATTGGTGAATATTTTAATTGCCATGCTGACTAAGCAGGACCAATATCTGACTTTGCTGCTACACTGAAATTGTCCCACATTTAGAGCAGCTGTTCCTCATCAACTCCTGGATGACACTTTTCCAGTGGCCTGGGTATGGAGCTGTCCACTTCCACACGTCTCCTGTGCCATCCCAGCCTCCATCCTGGGCTGCAGTTTAACACTAGCAGTGCCAGGAGCTTTGCTCTCATTGGGTTTGTATGAAAACCTCTGAATCAAGCCAACTCTTTCTGTTTATTATTTCATTGGGAAATACAGCTTCACTTAATGTGGGTAGTTTATAACTTGTATAGGCTAGAGGAAAAAATGTTATCAGGTGCTGCATGGATTAGCTGGGCTAACACAAGCAAGGTTTTGTTCCTCACAAGTTCCATGCTAAAATGACAAGCCTTCCCTGAGATGTGCTGAAGAAGAATGAACTGCACTTTAGGGCATTAATTTAAAAAGATTCCTCCCATGTTTTCTTAATATTATATAATGTCATGATTAAAATCTTTCTGCTTGTCAGAGAAAATAAAATTATATTTTATTTAATCTAAGAGTAAACACTTGAGCTGAAATGTTGAGGCAGACAAACAGGCACACAAAACTACCCCAAGCTCTCCAACACTGAAAAATCCCCAAGTGCTCAGCTGGCTCAGTGTCTTTCCTGTGTTATCCCTGTAAATCCCCTCCTTAGCACAGGATGCAGGCAGGCTGGGGGCTACGGGCACTGTGACTGATGTGCACCGGGTTTGTGCAGAGTCACGCACAGCGAAGCAGAGCCACAGGAAGCCACACCAGCTACTGCTGATAAAAGCTGCTCAGTGGCTCAGAACAGCTGGAGCAGACTCAGGTAGCTCTGGCATTAAGGGACTCCAAACATAATGGGAAAGTTTCTCTCCCTTTAATTTTGTGGAAAATAAATTGCACTCTGTACGAGCGAGGTGACAGGTGAGCTGAGTTTCCCAGATAAACTCTGGACACCTGAGGCATGGTGAGGATTTAAGTGGTGTTAACCATGGTGGGCTCAAGTTGTCTGCTCAGAATCGTGTGTGAGATGCTCTCGAGAACATCCCCGCTCAGAGCAGAGACTCCTGCTCCGGCAGCAGGATCCCGGAGTGCATCCTTCCAAGGAGATTCCCACCTTTATCCCAGGCTGCCTGTTCCGGGGCAGCAGAAATTGTTGGTGAGGGCAGCATCTCCCACTGCACACTGTCTCCTGTTTGGAACCATCCCCACACTGATCAGTGGTTTCTGCTGCTCCCTGCTCAGGGCCGGCGTCAGCAGAGCAAAAATGGGAGTGCAGAGGAAACTATTTGCAGTGCAAACACATTTTGGGTAATTAAGCTGGAATTGTTTACTGCTGATTTTATTCTGAGGGAGAATACGGATGAAACAAATGTGAGATGATCTCAGTCGTTGAACAGCAACTGGGTACTGCTTAATTCCAGACAAAAAATTATGCATGATTATTGAAGGTAATCGTAATTTTGGATTAAATATGCCTGGGGGAATAAAAAAAAAAAAAAAAGAAAAAAAAAGAAAAAAAAAAAAGGCAATATACAATTAAAGGTGGAAAAGGCATATACTTAAAAGCTATCACGCAGCAAAATTAATGTTTCCAGTACAATCTTGTTTGGGCTTTCTTGTGTGAGTGGATTCTGTGCAATTCCACACAGAGAGGCAATCTTTAACACAAAACCTGTGCTTTGTCTTGGACACCAAGATAATGTAATTCACCCAATGAGCAGGGGTTCAATATTTCATTTAATTCTCACTGTTAATTGCTGTTTGTCTGCCTGGCTTACTGGATCCCAGAGGGCTTTGGTGTGGGGAAGGAACTGTTCATCACTCCATTGTCTGTGACGTAGCTCTCATCAATACAATGCAGAGGTGTTTCTCAGCATTCCTTTGATTTATACCTTCTCATACTGCTCCTTGGAGACAGAAGTCTCCTATTTCCACTTCACAGATAAGAAAGTCAAAACCAAAGACACTGAGAACAAAAGCTTTTGCTAATTTCAGAAAACTTGAATTTTATGTGTTTAAATCAATGCTCTGAATTTTCACAGAAACCAAGTCCAGGCCCTGGGGGAAAAACCCATCACCACAGAGCTACTGATTTCCTGTGAGGAAGGTTGCTTAAAGAAGTCTCACAGACTCTGGTTTCCCAGAGCTATACCTATGTGCTGCTTTTTCCCCACAACACCCTACATCATTTACTGTGTGTCTTTCAGCTCATTCTGTAAATGAAATGGAAATCTTGGGGACAAAATGAACAAAGTATCAAATAAGTAACAGGGGATGAAAATCTCCACTTCTGTAATTCTGCAGAGTTCACTGAAGTTAATTAAAGAAAGTCTCAGACTTCTGGATTTCCTGAATGCTTTGATGGAACCATAAAAAAGTTGGATTTCTCATGTACTTTTGTCTTCTATAACACCTTCCTTCCCAGTACTTGAATCTGCTTTTAAGTAATCAATTAATATTTGTTGCAGCTTTGGGGAATTTTTCAGATCAATATTAACTGCTGAATAACTAACACTGTAGGAAGGTTAGAAAGAAGAAAAACTGTGGAGAAAAAAAAAGATTTTAGCTAAACTCTTTTAGGTTTCTGTCTGCATATATTTAGTTACTGAATTGGAATTCTAAATCCATTTCTATAATTCTGGTTTTTGAACTACTAGGTGAAGGTTTTGAACTCATTTAACTTGGTGACAAAGTAAAACAAACTGTCTTGAGGGATATATCAAGAAGGAATTTGCAACTCAGGTTATTATCTTTCACCTTTTATTTATAGCCCAGAAAACTGTAATGGCATTTCCTGAAAAATGAAAGTGTCTCCCTTCTCAGCCCCAAAACTTACATAAATAGTGTGATTTGAACATGAGAGCTGTTTATGAACTGAGCTGAACAGACAGAGCCCCAGAAAATGAAATTGAGGATTGCATTTATGGATTGCATCAACAGTAGATCAACATAAGAATGTCAGGTAGAGTAAATTGTGGCTCAAATGAAGCTGGTGTGGTTTTGGACCTGGCAGTTTAATCGTCCTTGTGGTGTCCAGTATTGGCCAAAGCAGCATTCCTCTGTTTTGGATGTGTTGTATGCTGCTGAAGGTGCAGACTAGCAAATAAAATTAAAATAAAAGAGTAAATAAAATGCTGAATGAGGAGGGGAAAAGGAAATTTATGCTGTTTGATATATCTGATTTTGCACGGTCCATTATTTATTTACCTGTGCAGGTGCTCTCTCCTCCTCCATTTTTCCCCTTCAGTTCCCTGCCTTCTCCCCCTAGCATTATTCATACAGAGATAAATAGATAGATATAGAATTTCTATTATTACTATTATCATTGTTTATATAGATCTCACAGTGTTTCCCCTCTGCCTCACTAAATATTTGTATTTGAGGCTTCTGGAGTAGCAGTGATTCTGGCTCTTTTGAGAACCCAAATTCTGAAAGTAATCCTTCAGAAAGAAAATATTTAGAGTTTAAAGCTTTGCTTTGCTCTTGATCAGATCCCTGGAGAGTGGTGGTGATTGGTTTGGGTTGTTTACTTCATTGTCTTGTTTTGTGGGGGTTGAAAGTCTTTTCTTGGTGCATGAGCAGGGAGCAGCTTTCCAAATCCAGGGGATGTTGCAGCAGTTGGTGCCAATGGTGCTGCCTGGGCATCCCAGTGCCAGGTTTGGTGTGAGCTGGGAAAGGCTTCTCTGAGAATGACCTTGCTGGAATAATTAATGCCATTCATTATTAATAGTTAGAATTAGAATGTGGGTAAATTGTGGTGGATCTTTAGGCCAAGATACTTCTGGCAATGATTGGCTCAGCCCAAAGAAACACTTTTTGCTGTTTTCTGTTCCCTCTGGGAACGTTGCTGCCAATGGAGGCACTAAGGACTGGTACAGCTCTGCCCTCCACTTAAACTCTTATGATACCTGTGAAGGAAGGGCTGGGGCAAAACCTAGCAAACTTCAGAAAAAAAAGGAATGTGGAAGGCAGGGTGTGAATAAAAGGAAATAAATAGAAGCGTGGAGGCAGAGAAACAAAACTACAAATGCCCAAAAAATCAGAATTGGCAATAAAACATCCAATCTTTTTCACACTTATAAAATCAAAATTTTTTGGGTAAGTTTGCCTTCAACTTTGCATCCATAAGGAACCAGGAGGAACTTAACTTGCATGGTTTCAGACTGGCTGTGTTGCAATAAACACAGATACAGGCTCTTTTCCAGATGATCTGTTATCATTCTTAGATCACAAGTGAGATAAGGAGACTTGCTCCTTTCCAGGCTGCACAGCCTGTATGTCACTTTAAACACCAGGCTTAACCCTAATTTCTCTGTTTCATTTATGTTTTCTGGGTTACATTCAGTCAATCCGCACCAAGAACAAACACCTTCAGGGTCTTTGTTCAAAACAGTGTGAAGGAATTCTGCTTGCATATTTATTCCACTAGCAAATTACCTCAAAAACCAAGAGAATTGTTGCTGAGACATTCCCACAATCATATACAAGGTCTGTTACACAGGAAAGCTGAGAAATCAACATAATGCCTGGTTTTTGTCCTCACTGTGAATACGCCTCTGTCACCTGTTGGCAGCCCAAAAGACAGAATTCTGCAGAATCTTTTCAAAGTCTAGAATCTGAACTTTTGGAATGTTTGTTAAAGGGAAAACAACACTCTGTTCATGTTTTTTTTTGTCTAAATACTTTCCCAAATCACAAAATTTATAAACCTTTTATGTATTAATAATTTTTGTCAGTGTGCTTAGAAATAGCAAGAAAAGAATCCTTGACAAACGAATTTCTTAGGCATGACAGTGCAGGTCTTAATTAAAAATATAATTCAGAGAACAAGAAGCTGTAGACAGCCAGTGGAACAATTTTTCATTGAGAGAATGAGAACAAAACTAGTCAGTGATATCATTTGAGCTTTTCTAACTCTTATTACTACACAGTCTGATTCTTAATTTTAGATGAATAGAGTATTAAATGCTTTTAAGGATCTACAAAGCCTGCTCTCTCCTTCTTCTTTGTCCACCTTTGTTGAAGTTTTAAATTATATATTATCTTTTTAAAATGTAACATTTCCTCCTAATTAAACTCTTCCAAAGGTAAGGAGGTATTCTTGTTTTTATAGATCATAACAATTGATTGGGGGATTGGGCTAAATGTGGTTTTGTAAAATATCAGATTGTCTTCAGGCCACAGGGGAGTCTGTTCTGCTTTACCTCTACATATGAAAAAGAAACCCAAAAGAACCCCAGCTTTACAAATCAGAGTTCAAAATTTCACAATATGTCAACACACAGGGGAAATGGGACAATCAGGCCCATCTCCCAGGCATTCCTTTTGGTATGATTTCTGTAGCTATGAATTTTGGAGTGTTTGCAGCCTTTATATTTAAAAAAAAAAAAAAATCGCCAGCCCTGTGTTACTATCCCAACAGGTTTTCATCCCAGCAGGCACATCAGCAAAGGCAAGCAGTCACTAATGAATGACTATCCACAGAACTGTCATGGAGCACCTTGCCCATGGTTGCACAGTAAAATGCTTTGTTTAAGTCACCATGGAGATGGCTCAAATCACTGGATTTTCATTTGAAATTGTTATTCAGGATCTATATAATTTATTAATGTCGCTTGTTTGATAGGTGGTGACTTATGGAGAGAGGATAATGCAGTCATTTCCAAGGATGTGACTGTTCCATTAAAGCTGCTCAGCCAAATGATGAAAACTGAGCCTTAAAATTGGGTAAATAGTGCTGGAGAGAAATGATTGCAGAACTTCTTTTGTCGTATTTGCTCAGACCTTAGATAATCTGAGAGTGATGCTGTAGTTACACAACTATCAGAGAAGTCAGCTCCTCCCTTAAAACACTGCATGAAATCCTTTTGTCGTTGCCTTGCATTGAGTCCAGGACTTGGGAGGAAATGTCTCGCATGTTTGCTCAGATGTAAATTATTATGAGTGCATGTGCAAAATTCCTCAGCTGATTTGAAATAACAGAATCTCCACAATCCAAGTGAGCAGCTGATATTCCAGTGATCATTATCTTCTACCCAGTTGCCTACTGTGAATTTGAAAATCTTCATTGGTGACATACCTATTTATAGAAAGGCAGAGAAATAACGAGTAAGTATCTTTGCTTTTTTTTAAATTCTCTTTCCTAATTTCTCTAGAACTTAGGGTCAAGAGTCCCTTTGTGATGGTCGTAATAGAGACTTACATATGGCTTCCTTTGATAGGAATGTGCATACTTCCCTCTATTTTCTTTCTAAGCCAAAATGAAAAAAACCTCAAACAAAAACAAACAAACAAACCCACACCTAACCCACACTTTTTTCTCTTTTGTGCATGGAAAGGGTAAAAACTCCCCTGATTGTTACAACAGAAGTTTTATTTGAGTTATTCATTAAGACTCGTGTGCATCTCCACTCAATCTTCTCTTCCTAAAACAGAATAAACAATCACAGGCTTGACAATTCTTCCAGGGCTGAAACCCAGGATGTAAATAAACAACTGCTTTAGGTGATTTGATGGTGGCTTTTCCAGAAATGTGCCAAGTGTCACAGGTAAGTTATTTTGCCTCTGGGGATAGGAAATAATAAAGCTTTAGATAAGAGTTCGAGGGAAAGGTTACACTAAACTCACATATTTATATTTGTATCAAATACATAATTGATAAAAATGCATTTCCCAAGTCCTACAGGAGCTTAGACAGTATTCTGCTATTGCTAAATTCTGCTTATCATTAAACATAGATGAAGCTTTGTCACATCTTCCAACAACAGATCCTGGGAAGGCTGGGAAAGTTTAATGGAGACCACTGCCCAAATAAACACAGCAATTTCCTGGACAGGATATTTTTGTTTGAGATGGAGAAAGCACTGCAGTTAAATTCATCACTGAGCTTCTTTCTCCCTCTAAACCAGGTCTGTAGTCCCCTTCTGGTTGTGTTTGTGGACAGCATCAGAATGTGTGACACAGCAGTGCACAAACCTCCAAGTACTGGAAGAAATTAATACTGTGTACCAGGAACATTTCCATAATTACACTGAAAGCACCCAGTAATTAAAGACACTCTATTAATAATGTTACCAAAATACACTTAAAGACTTCTAAAGAAATTTCAGACTGGTTTAAAATTTCCAAATCCCCAAAGAGATGAGGAAGCAGCTAAATCTGCATTTGATAAAAGTCCAAAACAATCTCGCTGCTGCATAGTGAATCTTTAAATTCATTAAGAAACCCCTTGTTTTAATTAAAGTTACACCACATAAAAATGAATCTAAAAAACTCATCTGGTAACAAAGACCTCTTCCTTGTTTGCTCATAAGACACAAACTTCAATGCATATTTTTGACAGAATTGCAGAATTCCTCCCTCTGCATTTTTAGATGTCATAGAAGCCTTTCATAGCAAAAGACTGTAACATCTTTACACCAAAAATTGCATTCTATTAATGCTTTTCTGAATGGACCCAGACTCTTGGTGATTTTGTGCAAAAACCAGACTGATTTTTACTTGATGCTTTCAGCAGTTCTATTGGTATGTTGTTCATTGCTCCAGGGTTTGTTTCTCAGTTTTTTTCTTCTTTTCTTTTTCCCCCTCCTTTATTTCTGCTGGTTTCAGCTTTGATCTTAATTGGGAAAAGTTTCTGGTTCACTCAGATTTCCCTGGAACTTTGATAGCCATTGGATGTGCAGAAGAGCTCTTCACAGACTTCCTTGCAGCAATAAAGGTGGATATTTCCCACTCCCTTGATTTAACAAATTTGCGTTTGGGTTGGGTGAGTGCTGGTAGAAGCACCCCCATGTCAAAAGAGTTGTTCTTCCTACCTGGAACTCGCAGGGCTCTTCACTGCAGGCTCTCTGAGGGGGGCAGTGCCTTTGTCCCCTCCTGACGTTGGGTGCTCTGACCCAGCCAACAGAGCCCGAGTGCTCCCTTGGGAGGATCAGAGCTCTTTGTATCCTCTATCCCCAGGAACTGACCTCACCTGGCTGCTGCTTTGCACTGTGGAAGTTTAGAAAACTTTATTCTCAGAAAACTTTATTCCACCTTTCTCTCTGCATCCTTTTTTCTTTTTCAAGTCCTTTCTCTTTTTGGTAATTTCAGCAGGTCAGGCTGAAGTTTGTTGGTCTCAGACTTTGATCAATACATTTCCCTACCAAATATAAGCTAGCTTTTCTTCTATTTTCAAATCAATACCCTAAAGTCTGAAAAGTAGTCAAACAAGATCAAAACCATGGCATTTAAACAATCCTACCATAACAGACTTTTGTTCGAGTTTAGAGATAAAGCTGCTGCTCACCTTGATTCTGAGTTCAGGGGCCTTTATTTCAAATGCAGTTCCTTCAATAAGTTTACCCAACATTTACAAAAATTAAAATGCTGCTGGTTTGTTTTCTTTTAAACCTGTCTTTATATAAGCTACTTTTTTCCCACTTTTTACTTTTTGCTTCAAGTATAGAAAACACTTTCAAAGTCACCCCAGGGAAAGCTCTAAGCCAGAGGACATACAGCATTTTCACTTTCTTTGTGCTTCAGGCTAAGATAGTTTGACTGTTTCATCATCTGAGTAGTAGGCAAAGTATAAATCATGTATGAAAATGTCAGCTGAAATGTTAGTGCACCTTCATGTCATTAATTGCATTTTTTTAATCTTCTGTCTGTATCATCTTCAGAAATTCCCCAACATAAACACAGTTGCAAGTACTAAATACTCCAGAGGGTTTGTTTTGGTTTGGTTGTAGTTGCTTTTGTTGTTTTGTTTGTTTCTTTCTCTTTTGGAGAGGGAATGTTTGTGGATTTTTGTTTGTTTGGGTTTCTCAGTGGTACAAAACTTGAAGAGATACATACTAGGGTTTTTTACAACTGCTTTGCAAGGTCTGGTCAAAATCTCATCCTCTAGACAAGAAAATCTAGGTAAGATTCCTGAAGTACAAAGGAATTCCTGCGGAATTTCACCGTCCAGCAGAACTTGGCCACTATTTTTAATTAGGCAACATGGCACGTCCTCCCTCAGAACTATTTAAATTCCTGTAAATTATACATGTATCTCTAAAGATACTCCAGTCCTGATTGAAATAAATGTAGTATTTGATGTTCCTCCTTTGTGTGTGAGAGGACAGAAAAACCAGGAAAGAAACTAAACTTATGCTATGGAATTCAGAGATTTAATTTCTTCAGAGAATGTGGAGCCCGGTTGGGTTTGGCTGCATGACAGAAACTGGTGTGTTTTATAAACATGACACAGCAGACTTGCCTTGCTATTGAACATTTTACTGCTGCATGTTGGGAACTAAAATGAAACTCTCTCTCTCTCTGCTGGGACTAATGCAGGGGTTTTGTCTGGAAAATCACCTGAATTCCCATATTTCTCTAGATATGTTGTCACTGGATGGACTCTTTCTCTGTGACCTAACGTCTGCCAATTTCAACTATGGAGCCAAAATGTCCTCAGTATTGTCTTTTGTAGTTATATTTGTCCTCTTTCTTGTCTCTTGCTTTTATTAATATTCAATGTAACATAAATTCATTGCTACTTCAGAATCCCCGAAATTGAATTTACTGTTCCAATATTGATACAATTATTAACTTCCTTCTGGAAACTCTTCATCTTAAATCCAAGTTACTGTTGCATATTCCTCTGGCCACGATGCCCTCCTGTTCATTTGCTATTAATATAGAAGTTTTTATGCTTTTTCTTTACCTATGTACTTTTCAGAGAAATGTAACTTTTTTTCTAATGAAATTCTCAGACTAGAGAATTTATTATTATTTTTATTCTTCTTCCCACTTGCCTTGGGAAAGCAGAGACTTTGTGAGCAAACTCTGTTTCATTTTTTCATTGCACGAACACATTCACTGACCTGCACTCTGCTGAACTATGTTAATTTTTCTTATCAGTCTGCCATAGAAAGATAAACTGAGGTGTTTATCAAAATAAAATTTTGTGAAGGTTACATTTCTGCATCCTCAGCTCCCTAACTTTATCCCTTCACACAAAATGAAGCAATCTTCAAGTCCACAGGTTAAAGCAGAATAGTGGCCCTTTCTCACTGCCAAAGATTTTCAGAATAAATAAGAGTTATTCCTGGTCTTTGTATCCTCTGGTTCTCTGGAATGCTGTTATTCCTACATTACATCTTGCTATTTGTTTAAATATGTCATTTTAATTGAATCCATAAGCACAGCAGTAACCTTTTCTGATTTTGTGGGTGTTTCAAAAACACTAATTTTATTGACCCTCAGGCCTTTAGTTACCTGGCTCTTTTTTCCACTCCAGTTCATTTTCTTGATAAGAATTAAAATACTTTCTGTTTCTACAGATGATAAATTTTCTTATTAAAAAACACTAAGAGGCTGAATTCCTTCTTAAAACCATAAGTCGTTCTATCAATCAAATAGATTAAAACTGATTAAAATAAGCTTGAGGGGAAAAAGAAAATAAGACTCAAACCTATCATTTTTGAAAATTTAGCCTCCTATTTTGAATTATATCAGAGAACGAATATAGTGACTTTCCACATACTTTGATAAAAAGGCAGCTCAATACATTTAAAGGATATTCCTAAAAGTCTGTCATTCCGAGAAGCAAAAAGCAAAGGAGATTGGAATCACAAACCAATGGTTTTTTCACTCTCAGGAATTGAACAGCTGATCAATTCTCCTTAAACAAAACTGAAATCACATTTCAATCTGATTTTTATTTTTTAACTGCTATTTAAGAGCATTTGCCATAATTATGTTGAAAAAACATTATTATCCATCAAAAATGCAGAATTTTTCCAGAAAAATATTTTAATTTCTGATTTTAAGATGGAAAAATAAAATCTGTGCTTTCATTTGCTATTTTTCTTCTTAAATCACTTTTATGTATGTTAGAGAGCATATTTGTCTTTCCTTTAATTATCAAATGATTAATTTGTCCAAGTAGTCTGCAATATTTCTTAGTCCAAAATAATAAATTCACAGATTATTGAGCAGGCAAGGCAGCTGCAGATGCTTTTTTTTCAGAATAGTTCTCAGCCATTTAAAGACTCAATAGCTGGGCTGAACTTCTATTGTAATTCCATCACAGTTATTTAGCTAAAAGAAGCAATTCCAGAATTTTCAGGCAAACCCATGATAGCAATTTATAATCCTTAAAATTGTGACACTGATATTACTTTAGACCTTTTTATGGCAAGATTAAAAGGGCTTTAATACCTTTCTCTCACAAAGTGGTGTGGAAATACTGTCTTCTCTGTGTTTCCTGAAATAGCTGCTCAGACTTGCAATAATTTAAAAATATTATCTTGGGAGTTTTCAGGGCACAAAGTTAAAAGATAAATTCTGCTGCTCGTCCAAATGTTAGGATATGCATGCTAATCTGACATTTCTGAGCAAGGGATGGAATAAAAACTTCCTGGAGTAGGATAGAGGCTGTTGGAAAATAGTTGGGATTACTCTTCATGCTGCTCATGAGGAAAACACCAGCATGTGATTAAGAACTACAGATACCTATAACGTCTTTAGAGCTCAGGTTTTGTTTAAGAATCAGGAGAAATTCACGTGCACATGTAATGACTCTCATATAGAAAGTCACAATAGTGCAGACTCTCCTAATACTTTCATTTCTCCTAATACATCTCATTTTATCTCAACATTTGGACTCAATTGCAGTGATTTTATTCTATTGTTTTCTGCTATATTCTTGGCATAAAATTCTTCTCAAATCCAGTAGCATCCTTGATATCAGATGATCCAAACTGACTTGGGTCAGGTATTAAGAACGGACTCAGTAACATCTCATTGGAGATTAGGATGCTCTCATTGAGAGATTGTCGTTTCAGGAATACGTAAAGAAGAGATATAGGGAACTTCTTGTTGGCTGTATGATGAGAATGTCATGGGTGGCAAGGATGGGAGACACGTGTTCATGCCACACATGTTGGAAATTAAGGGAAAGAGGAACATTACAGCACTGGCAACAGGCACAGCATGCAGTATTCCCTGAAATGCAGAAAAAATTATGGTAAAATATTCACTAGTGAGTACATATGGCAACTCAGACCTGGTGATATACCTGTGGCATACCTGGGGATGTTTTTTAAAAAGCTCCCTGGTATCCTTTTGCAGCACAGCCAACTGCATCATACTGATCTTAGTCTATTAAATTCAGGCAGATAACAGGGTCAGAGCATTCCATCTGTTACAGAGCCTCCAGAAAGTCTGGAGCCCAAATCCAATTCTTACACATTTACAGTATCTCCTGTATAGCCACTGGATAAATTGAGCTTTATCAATTGCTCTCCTCTTTCGTACCTGGCAGTCATTTGTAGTCTGTGTTAATGAGTACCAAAATGCCACTCTCACTAACTGGTTTTATATCATGTTGAATTCCATGGAGAATCTTCCCAGCTTGGGCAGCAGGAATCCAGGAAACCTGTTTGCTGTGTCTCAAGTGCAGTTTCAGAGACTGAAAGGATGGAAAGATAAATATTCAGAGGGACACTCTATTAAGGCTTACACTTTTCTTTTTTGGTTTTGGTTATGTAGAGATTTTTGCAATTACTTCTGATGAACAACATATACTGACACTAGCAACGGAACAGCTGAACCTCTCCATCCTTCAGAAGTGGGGAAGGGAAGGATGAATTCACCTTTTCTTTGGGAATCTGCACCCCACCAAAAAAAACGAAAAAAACCAAAACAAATATTTTCTTTTCAGGAGAATGCGGAACTATGGGGTTTTAAAGTATGTACTGTCCATGAGGATTCAGAAGAGATGTTCTTTCCCTGTCTTTTGGCTGAGTATCCAAGGGAAGCGAGTTGCTCTAATAAAAAGGCAATTCCAAGCAATTTAAGTTTACCCCTTGCCTGTTGGGTACTGCTTGATACTGAATTTTGCCTAAAGCTAATGAGTCTTGGGATTACACGAGACCATCTTTTTCCAGTTTTTTTCCAATTTACTGTTTATTTGAATATATTTTAATTAAATTAAACATTGCAGTTTCTTCCTATGGTACTTTGGAAACTCCACATTTGGGCACGTTTGCTCCAGGCCCTTGCAGGTATCCCTGGCAGCTGCTCTCACAGATCAACATATCACAGTACTGAATATAGAAATTGCATTAGTTTGCCATGAGTTGTTTAAATATTCTGGCTGGTAAGATAATGATGTTCTGTATCAGAATTCAGTCATTTCCTCAGTGTATTCTTCTCAACAACTGCCGGGCTATCATTGAATATTGAAGGAAAGGAAAGAATTCTAGGATTTTTATTGCTGCTTCTTCAGTTGTGTCAGGCTGTGGAAGTACTCTTTATATCAGTCAGGACAGGGTTTAGCTCTTGATGGGAATCAACAGTAGTTGCCATCACTTCTTTGGCGATCCCTTTGAAAGTCTCATGTACATTTTAGGTCTGATACGATCATCTCTGTGTCTTGGAAGTCAGTTAAGGCACAGAAAATCTTGCTGCAAGTCGCTCCACAGCAAAAGCGCTGATCTTGTCTGACTGCTGATCATTTACTGAAGAAAACTCCTCTCCCCAGCCTGACAAGTATCAGAAATCGTTGTGTTCTGTAAGTCAGAGATCCATTGTAGATAAAGCTGCAGGTTCTCTGTAGATCATCCCTGTGCTCATCAGGGCACTCATCATCCATGTGATGGTACTCATCAAGAATCCCCAAAATGCAAAAAACATTTGTGAGGAGAGGGAATCCTCCAAAGCCAGAGGAGCGCTGCTGTTGTGTAGATGAACCCACACCTGCCTGAGAAAGGAGCTGAGACTGCACAGCCTGAGCCCTTCTGGCCCTGCTCTCTTGCACATGGTGCCCCACAGGTCTCTGCCAGGCCCTTGGTTTTTCCTAAAAGCAATTTATCCTTGTTGGCCATGCACTGAGTGAGGGATCAAGATTCCTGTACCCCTAAGGCTGACTGGATTCTCTGCACCAGGTTATCAAAGGATTCATTTGACCCATGAGGTAACAAAGCTGTTTGAATACCGGTCTAAATGATATTCTCAAAATGTGGTTTCAGAAATGCTCTTTCTCATTCTTTTTTTTTCTTTTTCCAGCCTGCAAATGGATAGTAAATGGAAGTGCAAAAGCAGAATGCAGCAGCTTATACACAGCAGAACTGGGGAATCTTTTCTGGGTAGTTATTAAAAGCTGTTAGGTCAGTATTCGTGGCATCTTATCCTATTTACTCCCAGTTGATAACTCAGCTGGATGCTGGAGTTTTACTTGATTTCCAGCAACCAAATCAACATTTGAATACAAGTCTGACTTAAATAGACAGAAAATAATTATATTTAATAAGCATGTGTTAAATGAGATGTTGAATGTTCTGAACATGAGAACACAAACAAACTCTTGAGAGAACAATTGCAGAATTGAGTGCTCACTGCCATGATCAGCAACCTCCCATCTGGAACTCTGCCACTGATCTCATTCAGAGAAAAGGTAAGCCCAAAATTAGGAGCAGCTTTTTAAAAAGCTTGTATTACTTTAATTAACCTTTGCTCTTCTCTAGTTTTTCACCATGACAAGAAGATGTAGCAGCTATGCTGTCAGAAAATACTGTCAATAAAGTGTCCAGTGTTGTTGCTCTTGTTTAATGAAGCATTTTTTTTCTGTTTGAATTTTAAGTGTTTAACAGTTTAAAATACTTTCCCAGTGAAGTACACACAGATTAATATTTCATTACAAGAATTTTATTACACCACGTTCTATCTTTTAGAAAAAATCCCCCAAAAAAGGATGCAAATTTTCTCTCCATCCTCTGTAAAAACAGAAACAGCAGAAATTAGGGCTCTCTAACCCAGGGTCTAGCTGAGAACAAGGGTCTGTTGAGCTGCCAAGTGGAGGCCAGTAGGAAGCATGCGGAGAAATGTATTTATCAGTAATGTGGTGATACTCTGCCATCCTCTAACCATCCTCACCAAAGGAAGGGCTCTGTTCCACAGTGCTGGTAGATTTTTTTGACTTGTTCCTCTAATCAGTGCTGTAACTCCCATTGTCTTAACACTCCCTGAGTCTGGAAGCAACAAGTTTCATTGTTAAACTTTGTGTTTTATTGAGAGCTATGTGCCAAATGAAGAATTACCTCTTTTTGCTTGTTTCGAAGCCATCGGTTGTTGGGGTTTTTTGATGCACTCTGGTTCTTGTGTTCCAGCAATGCTGAAATGTAACTCTTGTTCACTGACTCCATGCCACTCATGACTTACAGGCCTTGATAAAAACCTGGAGGCTTTTGTGCCCACTGGAAAAAGAACTTCTTCAGTTTAGCTGTAAGGAAATACTTCCCCACATTTTACTTTTCTATGCTACTATACCTTGTACTGTTTTACTGTTTTACTTTTTCTATATGAATAACCTGTAATGCACAAAGGATTCAAAAGCATAGAATGGGTTCCTGTCCTAAAACAATGATGTTTTCAATTTTGTTCTCTCTCCATTTTCTAAAAATTCAATTGCTTTGTGTTTGCCTCTGAGCTGATGTGTTTGCAGAATTGTCTATCATAATTCCAGCAACATATTTCTATGCAGCTTGGTCAGAGCCCAACACTGTAGATGCAAATTAAGATTTTTTTTTTTTCCCTCATTGTGCATTGTTTTTATGTCTATCAACATCATATTTTAGCTGACATTTTATTGCCACTTTCTCAAATTTGCAATAAAATCTCGTTTTATTGACATCAATAGATGAGAAACAGAAAACCTTGTAACTTAGTGAAGTTTTATTTCCAGTTTTTTCTGAATATAGGATCCAGTACAAGCATCCTCCACCATAAAAGCTAACCTAGACCCCCAAACAACTGAATTTATTTAGAAACCTTTAGCAAGGGATGTTTCCGAAGCCCTTTGGCATGGTGTTGTTAATCACAACATCTTCTCTTCTCCTCTGTCCGTCTTATCTGGACTTGTTTCAATTTTTGCCTCCTTTTAGATAATCCCATGGTAAATGATCAGCTCTTCCTCCACTTCCCTTCCTGCAGTTGTGGTTCAACCCCAGCAGCAGCTCAGCCCCACACAGGCACCAACTCACTCCCCCAGAGTGGGATGGGGGAGAGAACCGGAGGGGTAAATGTGAGAAGACTCGTGGGGTGAGATAAAGCAGTTTAATAGGTGAAGCAAGAGCCAAGGAATTAATTCAGCTCTTCCCATGGGCAGGCAGGTGCTGAGCCATCCCCAGGAAAGCAGGACTCCATCAGGTGTGACATCAAACCAGCACACCACCACCTGCCTCACACCAGACGTGCAGAAAGCAACTGGTCTGGGGAGCAGGAGCTAAAAGTGGAGTCTGGTTTCTTTTGGTTTTCTGGGTTTTGTTCTCTAAATACTCCTCCTCACAACCCACTGACCTCGGCCGTTCCCTCTCCCCTACGGCATCCTCATCAGACACAACCAGCAAAGGAATAGGCCCATATTCCTCTCTCTTCTGAGGCAAAATCTGCTGACTGGACAACACTTTTATGTCAGCAAGTTTGCAAAAATATTCGAGTGGTGATGTGCTAGATCCTGTAAGTGTGAATCTAGTGCAGTGCACAGCACCAAATCATATGGGAGGCTTAGGAACAGAAGTTGCCACATGTAAAATGCACCGTTGCAAAAAACCCTACAGGAAGCAAGTAAAAATCTAATCTAAGTAGCTTTGTTTACTGAGGAAGAGTATGTTTTGCAAACAAGAACAGTCTAAAGATAATTATAGAAAAATAAGAATAACAACATTTAGGTTAACATTTACCATAAAAGAACAGAAGCATATTACTATTGAAAAGGCTTGGAAAACACCTCACAAGAATGTGCCATTGTGGTTTTATACTGAAAGTTCTATAGGTTATCCTTTTTTTCCTGAGCCAAGTGGAAGAAAGATTTCTCTAAGAGTTTGTGTGCCTTTCCATATGCCACAGTTTAACAGACACTAGCAGGTCTGTTTATATCATCATTTTTCTCTCTTAAAAAAAGGAAAAAAATTGCTCTTTGCTAGTTTTCATATGTTCCCTAAAGATTTTCATCTTGCAAATAAAAGAGCTTAATTATTTCTATAATGAAAGGATTAGTGTTCCCATGAGCAGACTCTTTCTGTTCAAAAATCATTGTAGGTGTAATAAAATGCAAGTAGTTCATGACCAATGCAGCTGCTTCACAAATTACTGGAGTTAAAAAAGTAAGGAAATAATAAAAAAACCCACCCAACCAAAACCCAACCAAACAACAAGAGAAAAGAGATGTTTAAAAGAGAAGATTAAAAATAAAACTAAAGACTAGTGCCATTAATGGATAGGGGCAATCAGGTCAAGACCACGGAGAATAAATTAGTTGAGAAAAGTGTAATACAATAGCTGACACCTAAACAACCCTCAATGTTTTTGTGGCTTTTCACTATACTTTTGCAAGAGAGTTGTAGGGGTGTATAACAGCTGCCAAGAGAATTTCCATATACTGCAGCTAAAGCACATTAAATGCCTTTGTATGTCCGTTATATTTTATTATATATTGACAAATTAACTTGGGTTTCTGTGTTCTCATTTACACTGGTGTAGCTATTGACTTCAGCTGGTTCAGGTTTTACCCCTCTGAATGAATGAGGGTCAGTGTCTAGCTCATGGACAAAAGTCACCTAATGAGTATGGCATCAAAACACTGCAGCAGCTCTGGTTGCCTTCAAAGCTTTGTGCTTGGTTTAAAGGAAAAGCCTGACGGGTTCAAGTCAGTGAAGAAGAGGAGTTCCCAGAGCTCCCTTGTGGAGCAGAGCTCTACCACACAGGTGAAGTTGGCTTCCATCTGTCCCTGCCTGACTGCAGGGCTCTGCTGCAACAACAGGCTGAGGAGACAAAGCACTTAGTGTGGGGACTGCAGAGCTTTCCTCTCCTTCCCTTTATTGTTTTACAATCCTTTCCTGCTAATGCAGGAAGTCTCTTTATGGCTGTGAGACTCTCACAGCTCTAAACTGCTCTTGTGTTTTCTGGGACTTCACAAGTTCCCAGAACAATTTAAACTCAGTACGGTAAAGGAGATTTAAAAGTTCTCTTCCTTTTTCTTACCTTTCAGGAAGTAGCATCAAACTGTCCTTTAAAAATGAGTCTACATTTATGATTCAATGCAGTGCAGCAGCCCAAGGGCCAGCCCAGAGAAGCTGCTATAAATCATTCAAAGCAGGGAGATAATAACACTCTTATTTAAGATCTCGTTTTATATTATGCATGTTTATAAAACAGAAATAAGTGTCTCTGACTGAGCACTAACATCCCAACCTATTTTCAAAACACTTTTCTGTGACTTATGTAGTCTTTGATCAATTTTCATCACTGTTCAGTGAACAACTTTATGTTTACTTATCTGAAGGGGTTTTTAGAAGTATTTATAATTAAAGTAAATCCAGTATGTTTTAACAGTAGACTTGTGTCTTGCCATTGTGGAAACACTACTTTAAAATGCTGAATTTTGTCTTATGAAACTATAAATCTATACCTAAAGGGCTGGTTTATGCTTTATCTCACCCAATTTAACTGATACGAGAAGATGCAATCCTGTCACCAGCTCCTCCTGTCCCTCTCTATCCTCTATTACATTCTATTTAGCAGTCATGTAAAACATGAAATGTAGAAAAAACTCAAAACTGATTTAACAACCCTCCCCCCAAATACTGGTTTTCCATCGGATGAGTGAACTGAACTGACTTAATCTTTAACATTGAATGTAATGCACTGCAAGCATCGGGGGAAAAAAGAAACTGTGTCTTTCCATGGAAGTTTCCAGTTACTTGAGTTTGTATACACTGCAATCACGCTCTAAATTACTGGATTGCTAGCAGGCTTCTGACTCCCACTTAGTGTGTATTTTAAACTATTCTCTTTAAAAGGTAGAATGCAATTAGAACAGCTTAGCGAAGTCTTTGTATTGCCACGTTTAACCTTTCCAGAAACCTTGGTAGTACGCTGTGTTTTTGTGAAGTATTAGTGCTGGCATTAGGAGCAATTCCTGATTTATTATTATGTGTCAGTTTAATTAACATGCTGTTTCACTCCCTCTTCCAGATTGTTAATGAAGATGTTAAATAAACAGGACCAAACAGTGATCCCTGCAGAGCCCCACCAGACACCTCCCACCAACTTGATACATTGCCATTTTTCATTACCCTTTATTTGCACTCAGCCAGCCATTTTTAAATCCAAGTGACAGTACTCCATGTCCAAGCCAATTTGAATTAATTTTGCAAGTAGAGATTTTGTAAGACACTACATCAAGTGTTTTACTCAGACCAGATATATTACACATGCTTTCATCCACTAATTTTCTAAAGCTATCAGAAAAAGCAATCAAGCTTTGAAGATTACTAGTGCACCCAGCCAGCTTTTTGCTGGTTTATTCACTTACAAAACCAATCTTGGCATTATTAAAGATTTGCCACTCCTTCAGCTGATGACTGATTTAAAACAATGCATCTTTCTAATCCATTACCTTCCCAAAATAACATATAGTCCTGATTATTCCTCCTAAGTGTTATTTTAGGGCTGTATGGCATGTGAGTTTAAATTGTGATTGGCAGACAGATATTTTTCTTTAAAAGGATCCGCGATTTCAGTAGCTTAGCTTATGTTTATTTTACATGCTTCCAGCTGTTAGCTTGTATCAGCAGTTATTCCTTATTCCCAGTATGAAAGCAAGTAGGTCCTATGACACCTCTTTAATTATATCAGTGAAGGAACAGCAGACTGGCAGCAGAGGCAAAAAATACAGTATAGCAGGATTAGTTCTCACAAAACCAGATTTATTTCTTACAGCAGAGGAACATGCCAGTCAAAATAAACTTTCTCTCCCTATTTAATACATTCTTTCCCTCTCTGTTTTATTGCCTACTCATGCTATAAATTGTAATACTTAAGACTTCTAGTCAGAATTGGGTTTTTTTTTTCCCTCTTTTGGCATGTCCATTCCTTATTCTTCTGTCTCCCTAAAGCTGGAACCATTTATTCAATACGTGTTCCCTTCCCAACAACCTCTTGTGGTAGGGAAGTGCTGTGTTTGTTTTCCAGGTGTGGTTTGGGGCACAGAGAAACATGGTGCCTTCAAGTTGCTATAGACTCTTTAGTAAAATTGGGAAGGTTTCAGGCATTTTTTCCTCCCAAAGCCTGGCCAATATCCTGGCTACTAAACTGGGCTTTTTTACAGCTGGCCCTACTGAAACACTTTCCCATTCTTGCCAGTGTCATACAAACACAGTTCTTGGTTATTCCCTTACCTGGGGCTCTGTTCTGCCTCTACTTTGTTGATGGTGTTTTTACTGAAATGAGTCCAAAACATTTACTGCTACATTTCTCTAAATTTTTCATGCTGTTAAGTCAGCTTGTTCAGGGTAAAATTTTCAAGCTGAAATGTCACACTCAGAAGAATGCTGAGAGTTTTGCTGACTTTTGTGAGTTTCGATCACTAGGATCCTACAATCGGTGTATTCTTACTGAATGCGGTTTTTCTTTATTCCTTTACTTAATTTTATTTATCAAAATTAATGGTCTCTTGATTCAAGTCTTTCAGCTCACGGTGGAATGACTGCATCAGAATACCCAGTGCTTAACTCCTTTGCATGTATGCACGTGTGCATGAAGGCAAAAAGGCACATTGATTTTCTTCCCAATGATAAGAGAAACAAAGGTCATACCTCCTCACACTCTAATTTACGCAAGAGTAATGCACAGAATACAGCAGAGTTCACTTAATGAGGATGGAACATGCAGATGAGTGAAAAAGTGTATCACTTTCAGTTTTTATTTCCCAGCAGAAAGAATACAAAATAATACAATAACATAAAATATCTTTTAAAAGTATCTCTGATTAAGACATAAGCAGAGTGTATAATCCTCTTTTGAGCTGGAAACAAGGAACTCAGGCCTCATTTTCCTTTGCTCATCCTTTGGAATATCCTGCATTAAATGCTTCCATGCTTGTGAAAAACTGGGCACATGCCTTGGGCTCCTGCCTTGCTGAGGTTGCACTTGTGGGACGATGCTGTTTCACAGAAATACTCCTGTGCTAATGTGATGCTGCCTGCTCTGATCTTCCCTTCCCCCTCCCCAAGACAAGCCAGGACTTGTCCCAGCCATGTGCTCTGAGCTCCTTTGTTCCAAGCGTGGGCAAAGCCAAATGTTACCCAAACTCTTTAGCAGTGTCTGATTGGCCGGTCACCCCGGGTCCACCCCCAGTCCGCCCCTTTCCCCTTCTCCCAATAAAGGAAGGGCCTGCGACGGGGCCTGCCCTCTTTGGCTTTGCAATCCTTCTGTGAACGTTTGTGTGTTTCTGTTTGAAAGCTTCTAATTGCAGGAATTAGCCAAACCGAAGACTATATTTCTCCCTCTTTGCTTCTGCTGGTGGTATCAGCTTTGCAGCTACCATTTGCCTCTTTCACAGCTACTGAAATGCTGGATTGCCCGTGCTGCCTCTGTGGGCTGCTCGAGGCTTTCTAAGGCGTTGAACTACGAGCCTAGCCGGTAAAAAGCTGTGCGTATTCCACACTAATGTGCTTTCGTGGCTCTGGAGGCAGACTGCTGGAGAAAAACCAGAGGTTTGTGCTAATCAGTGTCTGTAATCCTTAAAAACAGAGAAATTGCTGATTAACTCAAAGTGATAAGAAATGTCTGGTGTCTACAGCAAACTGCCTGGAGTTAAAAGTCTCTCCACTGAATGACCTTCCGGAACTTGAAATGTGCAGTTACACTCATACTCAGCAGTGGTTTTCTAGTTTATGTTGTCAGTTGTCTTCCAAGACTGCTTTTTAGTTCCTCTGCTGCTCTGCAGAGCTTTTCCTTAGCCCGGTGTTAGTGACAGAGACACGGAACAGACAAGGCAAAGGACAGAGATAAAAAAAGAACATTGATATTACTGCAGCGAAGAAGTCATGAACAGTGTCTATTTAGAACATTCAAATTTGTATAGTCTATTGTTGAAAATGAAAGTTCTGCTCTTTGGAAGGGATTTATTGTATCTAAATGGACAGGTATGGATTTACTGTAGGCTTGAAAGGCTAAAATGAGTTTTGCTCCTGTGCATTCACATGTCTGGGTTTGTGTCTTATCTTCATTGGTGACCTGCCTCATATCTGAGTCCCTGTTCTGTCAGCCTCCTTCTGAGCCACTCACATAATTAATAGGCAACAAGTACAGAAAAGTTCAGCCATTATTTCTCTCCTTGAAACTGTAACGGAGGCTTTGGAAGCAACTTAATTTTCAACAATGGGGTGCAACTTGCACTCAAAGCAGAAATAAAAATGCCCATTTCACTCTATAATTGAATTTAATCTCCAAATTTGGCACAGTAACTCCTGAGAGGTTAACTGAATTTTCAGTTCACCAAACAGAAGTCTTTAAAATGTTTATTGGAATTTTGCTCAGATTTTCTCATGTTTCATGGATTTTCTGAAATAGTTCAGCCCGATGTGAAGTTTTAAACATCTGCCAAGCATCTGAGAAATAGAAAACTTTTGAACATTCGGTAGTAGCTGCACAAGTGTATTTCTCTGCATTCATCATGATCTAGTGAGTTTAGACGATTGTTCATAGACACCCACTGAATGTTGTTTTCTGAAGCTTCTAGACATATTTTGATGAAAAAATAATCCACAACTCTGCCTCTCTTTTTAAAACAAAAACATCACAGTTGTTTTTTCTGTGCTCTCTCCTCATCTATGATCAGAGCAAACCACAGGGTCAAGGCAGGGCCTTGTGTGAAAAGTTTGAAGTGAGAAAATAAAGTTGTGATGAGGCATATAGATGGTGGGAATATAAAATTGGAGATGGTGAACACTGAAGGTTATGAACTGGGGATGATGCAGCTGCATTAACATCATTAGCAGATAACACTTTAGGAAGGGACATTTCTATTTGCAATTCTTTAAAGGCATCATGACTATGGTGTTCTAAAGACAGAAATAACTTCACTTGTTTGTATTTGGTCATTACTGTTTAACTCTTACGTTTCACTATTTTTGTCCCAGATATTAGAGTTGGCTAGAAACTTAATCTGAAAAATGCAGCATATCACACCTCCAACCAAACTGAAATTCTTACATATTAGTGTCATTTCAGGAGCTGGAATTGCCTGAAAAAAATACAAAATGAGAAACAGGCAAAAAAATCCTAAAAGCTGCCCACATGTGTGAATGTTAAATCATTCGAGTGTTTAGCCTATGGCATTCTGTGGTGAAAGGACGGTGCCCTTGCCTTCCTGTCCTGCTTTTCTGTCTGGTGGGGTAAGAGATCTATTTTCACTTAAATTTTGTATGCATTTGCTATCTGCTGTATAAATGGCTAAATGCTGAAAGCAGGTAGACATGGGAGAATCTTTATCATGAGAGTTTTTGTTGGAAGAGGAATGTCTGCATTCCCTTTTCTTCATATGGCCATTTGGACCCAGTTCCATGTTCTCCCTCAAAAGCTCTGCAGTGTGCTCCCAAGTCTTTTGTCTAAAGTTCCTGGAGTCACTTCCCGTTAGACTGGGAGGAAGAAATGTCATTCACAGCTTTATTAAAAATATGCAATGCCTATTACTTAATTAAAATCAAGCCTGATATAAACTTAGATTGCATCTGCCTGATAAGAGACGGTCTACAATTCTCTTATCATAGAAACTGTTGTGTTTGACTGTGTTTTCCCTCTATTTTAGAAATGAAATGTTGAATTAATGAGCTTCTTCCTCCCCTTGGAGTCCCAAAAGCAAAGAAGAAAACAATATCCATACCCAAGAATTTCCCGCAGTACTGAAATATATTTGTGCTGTGTTGGCTTTTCTGTATTTTTCATGCTTCTCTTTTGTTTCTAACAAAACTGGTTGCTTACCCAAAATCTTATGATAACTTCTAGACTACAATCTATTTCCAGCGTCTTTATGAAAGAAAAGCTCTGTCATTATGTTCCCAAAGGGATGTACTAGTAAACCTGAAGTCTGGGGAATAAAATTGGAAGATTACTGTTTCTTGTCATATATTTCTGTTTTATGGTGTTGAGTATGCTGGAATGGCTTAGTGGGGAGAAAAAACAACAGCAGCGAAGGGAAGTAGCTATTAATGTCCTATCAGAGCTTGATGGGGCTTGATATAATTAAAAAAAACAAACTTGTGATATCTCCAGCAATTGTAATTTCAATTATTTGCTAGCTAAAGGCAACTTTCACCGCTCCAAGTTAGGAAATCATGTAAATAGACTAATTAATATAATTTGCCTTGTGCTCCACTAAGAGAACAAAACCAAATATTTCATTCTTTAAGAGAAAAAAAACCCATGGTGTAAACCAAATATTATAAATATTCAGCCCATTCATAAAGCAAACATTCCATATTACAAGCCATCCTCAGCATTTCTAAGGAATTCAGCACTATTTAATGAAATTATGATGGCTTGCTTCAGCTTTCCAACTGCATGACAATGAAAGGGAAGTGCTCCTTTGTGTGGATTAGAGCGAGCTCTTTTACAAAACGCTCCGGAACACATGTACAGCGGGGGGCCAGCAGATAGAAAGGAGGTTTCATCATCTTGTATCTGCAGCCCTTTAATATCAAGGGACTTCCACAAAACTTAAAATAAGTCTTTGAACTATTCCATGCTGTGGTGGTAGAAAGGTACAATAAATAATATTTCTCTTTTTCCTCGTGTGGAATGAAGAGATAAAGCTATTTATAAAACTGTAAAGACTTACAAATAATTCTAACAGGTTGTCATATGTTAATGTCAGTTAGAATTTAATCACCCAAAGTAAAAAAATCTATGTTATTTTTCTCCAATCCTATCTTATTTTCATAACTCTTTCTATTGACAGATTCTCTTGTGATGGTAAATTAAAGGAGTGCCCAAGACCACAAAAATGTAAAATCAGAAAAAATACAGGGTCTGACCCAGTCAGTTGTTTTTAAACCATGTGGCAGTTTTATTTTTTGTTCTTGTAGCATTTACAGGATCTAATGAGGAGTCATTGTGCTCAGCACTGTACACCTGCTTAACAAGAAAATAAAGAGGTAACAAATCTGTGAAGATCAGATTTATATAACAAGTAGCAGGATTTCTGTATAAACTCTTTTGTGGAGTTGTTGGTTCAGGAATAAGCAACCTTGCTTAGGAGCAGAACAATTTTATTCATCAATTTATTAATAAAGACTTTTATGACAGCTGCTTACCCAAAAAGATGTTCAGTGATGGGTTCAGTTTGCCATCTGGGATTGGAGTGCCCTGAATTCTTTGGCTTTTAGCCACTTTCACTCCTGTTAGAAGGAGATGCATCCATGGGCTTGCCAGGTGATCCCATAGTGAATTAGACTTTATCCTCAGAACCAAAGAGGAGTTTTAGAGAACAGTGAAGACATGCATGATTTTTAGATTTGTAATTTTATAATTTTCTCTCAGTAAATCCAGCAGTGGTCAGGTTCTTGTCCAGAGGAGACTGGACATCCAGCATTCCTTGGCAGCCTTTATCCTGCATCCAAACTGAAGTGAGGAAGGCTTATGCCAAGCTTGCCATGCTTTTTGTCATGGTAAGTATTAGAAAAACGAATCCTAAAAATCACCCTACTCTCTCACTCAAAATAATTTTATGCTGTTGATTGAACTGATGGCTCTAGTTGTCTTTTTCATAGCATATGAGCCATACACAAAATTGAAATGTGAAATTTGACTCCCTCTATTTCCCTTGATCCTGTAAAGCCCTTCTTTGGGTCAGTGACAGGTTGCCACTGCAGAAACCCCTGTCCTGAGTGATGATAAAATGTGAAATGTCCTCAGATCTGTCTGCCAGCCAAGGAGCAGAGCCCTGTGTGCTGCCTCCCAGTCCAGTCATGTGGGAGAGAAGCTGTAAAGTTTCCTTTCTATTCCTAGAGGTGGCCTGCTGCAATTGAAAATGGAGAGAATAAAACCTCAAACATATAAACTGAGCACAGTGGGTCTGAACCCTTTTGTTTGTGCTGAGGACATTCATCTCTCCCTGGGTTTTTAGAATATGATTTTCATTTCCCTCTCCCTACCTTTCACAATGTAGGGTTTCTTTCCAAGCCTTTTAAAATGAGGTTTTTTGCCTATTAGAAATACAGAGGTTGATTTATATTCCTGGGCTCCCTGATGAAAGGCTGGCTGTCTAATGGCGTGGGTTTGGTAGCTGTGGTACAGTGCAGAGTGTTAAGGCCGTAATAGGAAATCAAATAGTTCATTTCACAGCCATCAAGTACATGCTGGGCTGCCTGACTGGTTTATGCTGCTTTATCTTTGAGGACATAAAACCTATCCTTACTTTATGAAAACATACTTCGTGTTGGATAATCATTTCATTTACATATAAAGGTTACACTTAATAAAAATATATGAACCAAAATTGCAACAAAGATACAACATCATAAACCACCTTTTTTAAAGTGTGCTGGTTTTTCCCCTTGAAAGGCTTCATTGCTTTTAAGACAGGAGATATTGCTTCAGAACTAAAGATTTAAAGCTTTTTTCTTCTGCCTGTAGTAAAAGTAATAAAGCTTTTTATTGTACAAAGACTGTAAATATATTTAGCAATAATTTCAACAGCTGGAAGTGTCTAGATGTCTGTAGTGGAAATACAAGGATCATATTTACCTAGACTTGGCCTTGAAATTTCTATAACCCCTTTCTTTCCACCTGAGCAGCACGGAACAGTTATTGTCTGTTATCTTGTAAATACTGCCAGACAATCTCATGGAGGAAATGACTCCTTGCAGTCAGAAATAAGATACTGCTGGAGCAAGGGTGTTGTGGGTATTTTCTGTTGTCATTGTTGGTGACAACTGTTTCCTGCAAAGAGGCATTGTTCCTGCAGCCTGGCACCAAACCCAAAGCTCCGCCAGGGCTCCACAGAGCAGAGTCTGATGGCAGAGAATTCCGTGCCCTGGAACGTGCCCCATGAAACGTGACATCCTAAAGTAATGGATATTGCTTTGAGAATCCATGGCAAGAACCACAGAGAATGTGAGGAGATTGGTCTTTATCATTGCTTTTGTTATTCTAAATGCATGAGGTACTTTGGGTCTGGTAGAGTAGCAGATTTAGGGGACAGGTAAAGTTCTCTGTCTTTCAAAACAGAGAAAGTTGAGAAGCAAACTTGTATCTATTTTCATTCCTGCCAACACCTCATTGCCTTTCTCAGTAAATATCTCAGCACTGTCAGGGTTTCATCCCTAAATCAGGATTAATATATTTCCATTCTTTCAGTTTCATATGGTACTTCTGTTGACCCAAGAATACAAACATGCTTTCAACTCCTAAGCCTTATTATCCTCTGAGGAATGTGTACAGAGAGACCAAGGTACTCTGTAAGCAGTGGAGCAGTGTGTCTTTCCACTCCATCTATGAAGTAATTACAATTCTTCTATCTTTGTATGATGGGAAGTATAACCAATTATTGCACAGTTATAATCACGAAATAGAAACAAAATGCGTGCACTGGCACTCATTCCTTGTGGGAAGAGCAGGAAGCAGTAGTAAGTTTTGATGAGTGCAGTTAGAATGTCTGTTGAAATTTCTTTGTATCTGAAGGATAAGTACTTGCAGAGTTTCCAGGAAAAGACTTTAAAAATTCCAAAATTTTAGTTAGCTCTTCTGAAGTTGTTCTTTTGGGGATTTTTTCAGCCTAGGCCTTTCAATCACTCAGATTTTTCTGGACATAATCTTTTATCCTAGCATGTAGAATGTTTCTTGTGATGTCCAACCAGTGCAAAATCTACTCTTCCTGGTGAGCTTCAGAACATGAGAAACTTGACAGAATTGGGTGCAGTGCACAGAAAGAGTCATTGCACAGCCCTTTATGAGGAGCCCAGCGTGTCTGGGCTGTGGTGGAGCTGCAGCAAGGGAATTTCTGCAGCCCCCAGCTCAGGGACACTGAGATGGACACACTGGGATCAGTCCACTGATGGCATCCCAGACTGGCTGGACGAGCAATTCCCAGTGTCAGTGCTGTGCCTTGGGAGTGCCATGTGGAAGGTCTGGGTTCCACTCTGTGGAAAGGAAATGTGCTCAGTGGAGCACAGGTTTGGGTGATTCTTGGGTGGTGAGGAAGTGGGTGACCTAAAACGTTTGTTTATTCTCCTACTGAATGGTTTTGATGACCTCCTGTTAGAGGTTTCTCTCCTCCTCAGCTGACCTCTGCTCTGCCTTTTGTACCCTGAGATTGAAAAGACTGTCCTGAAACAGAGAAACTCTGATGAACAGAACAAGCATTTCACTCGAGAAATTTTAAATTTTGACTTGTAATACTTCACAGTCCCAAACAGCATGAAAAAATGATATTTTTATGTCTCAAAAGGTTTTGAGACAATACTGAAACATCCAGGTTTTGACAGCATCTTGCCAACTACTTGAATTTGAAACAGGAGAAAAGTCTGTAGAGAATACAGGAAGAGTGATGATAGTAAGAAGGAAATGGATTGTGTATTGTTAAAAAAACGGATCCATGCAAACGTGCAAGAGTAATGGAAAGTATCAAATCAAGACAAGTGTAATTGTATTGATAATAAGTTAGGTTAAGACACTAAAGTTTCCTAACAAGGCTGGAGGGGGAGACACCTTTCTGATGGATGAGAAGACCACCGAAGTGAAGAAAAACATCTGTAAAATAACACATCTCTCATTTTTTAACAATAGCCATTTTAAAAATTATTATTGAAACAGATTTGAGCAACATCTCTTGGTATCAGTGCTAAATTTTTTTGTAATAGGACCAAAATCTGTATGCCAAGAATTTTTAAATTAAGATATTCAGTGGTACACTTCAGTAGAAAGTAGAAAAGCATTTAAAAAGTAGACATCAGTAGTGATTAGATATGTCAATTAACATAGTGTAAACAAGCATGAGCTTGTGTATTTCTGTGAAATTAAATCATACTGTCTCAGCAGTGGATAAAGTTACTTTATTTACCTCTGAAAGGTAACTGTTCCATGGCTGCTAGATCTGCAGGTGATCTATTATACAAGCTATCAGATATAGACAATTACATTATCAATTACATTATCAATTTATATCTTAAATCTGTGTAGGATTTACGGAATTTGATTTTAGGAAGCATACACTTGACAAGACCATTTTTCTGGTATCCTTTGGGGATGGCAACCGAGTTTTGGTTTTGTAAAACACAATCACATGTTCAGCTGATAGAAATTGAGGGTGATATTAATGCAATTAGATCTGGTTTATCAAGATTTTATGCTTCTGAGTCTAAAATGCATCAGTAAGTCTAATGTCCACCTGGCTTGTCTTGAAATAATTCAATATATTATATAATACCAGATTTAGGTCTCCAATTTGGGTAATTAAAATCATAAAGATACTATCCCCTAGGAACACAGACCTCTATTGATGAAATATTGATGAAAGATGACAAAATATCAAGAGGAGCTGAAAGCATCTGCACAGGAAGATTTGTTTGATAAGCAGAGATGACTTTGCAGGAGGTTGCAGCAGTGCAGAAGGCTGTAGCACTCACAAGAGCTTGGGCTTGGGTTGCAGGGAGTAAACTGCTGAAAGTGTGGCACTGAACAACCACAGCCACCTCAGCACACAGGAGCAGTGGACTGGGGAAGGAATGAAGCAGGTTTAAAAAAAATATTGCAGGCAGGTCCTGCTGCCCCCTGGGAAGGAGTTCGGTGTGATGGGGCTTCATAAATAGATGTGGCTACTTAGATGCAGACTGTTAAAATTGCATAACTTTGTACTTCCTTTAAGGCTTTTAATCCTTCCCTCATCAAAGCAAATTAAAGTTAAAAAGTATAGCAGCTGAAGAGGAATTACCACCAAATAAGGCTGATTGTTGAAGCTGAATGGGTTGCATAAGAATGACCTAAAATACTCTTTCTTTTTTGTTTCCATACCCAGGATAACATGGAATGAGCATTTCTGTGCGTGTTTCCTGCAGAGGACTTTGCTCGCTCCTGCACCTTCGTGCCACAGACAAATCTTCCAGCTCACAGAATGGGGATAATTAGAATGGAAGAAATTTTTATGGTTTGCAAGGAATTGGATCAATCAGTTTTGACTTGGAGACTTTCATTGCCATTTATTTGATAGTTAGAAGCATCAGCATCTCAGAAGTTAATGATCTGCCTAAATAATGGGGATTGTAGAAGACTGAATGTTACTAAATTAATAAATATAATAAATATTAACTATTTCACTGCAAGTATATGCTCCCTCTGAAATTAAAGATGAGAATAATGCTGGATTTTCAGTTCAGAAGTAATGGTTTCATATATTCCTAAGATCCATTCTTTATTTATGATATTGATATTCAGAACAGAGCTGTGTATTATATTCATAATGCCCATCTGGGCTGTGCTTTCATGTTAATTGAGAGACATTAATTGTGCCTCTTAAAGTGGAAATGGTCTCTGTCTTCAGGTTTGGGTTTGTTTAGCAAGTTTAGGACAGTCTGATAAATGTGGAGAAAATATTTGCTCCTTATGTTTATGGTGAAACAGTGAAAGTTTACCATCTCCCCAGGTAATTAGCTTTCGATGCAGGAAATATTTGGGGATGATATAGGATTTACTGAACAAAATGGAAAGTATGATGAGAGATGAAATGAATTATAGACAAGTGAAGGAAATGGGGAAAGTTTTAAGAGAAATTGTTTTATATAGAATAGTTATTATAACACTTAGTCATTAAAACAGCAGTAATAAAATTATATTTATAGCTGAATAAGGAGTCTCAGTGTGATTAAGATATGGAAGTAGCTAATTGGACTGCTGAAATATTAGGATATTGAAGTGATGAAAAGTATACAAATGAAAATAAAAGTGCATAAAAATTAATGAGGAGACTGAAATAGGAAATGGAATAAAGGAAAATAACAAATGAAGCAATGTATAATGAATAAACACATAGCTGGTAGACAAGGAGACAATAAGGACATTGGAAAAGTGAAGGGATATTCAGTGCCTCAGAGCTCCTACTTTTGCAGAGCCCTTGCTCAAGTTCAGCATTTGGGTTTCTGTGTGTAGAGAAGGATGATTTCTCCCATTCCATAGGATCAGGTTGCTCAGTGCTCCCCATCCACCTTGGCCTGGAGCACTGCCAGGGGTGAGACAGCCCCAGCTGCTCTGGGCCGCCTCTCCCAGGGCTTCTCACAACCTTCGCAGCGAAGATTTTCTTCCTAAAGTCTTGTCTAACCCTGCCCCTTTTCAGTCTGAAGCCATTCCCTGTGTCCTGTCGCCCCAGGCTCTTGCACAAGTCCCTCCCCAGCTCTCCTGGAGCTCCTTTAGGCACTGGAAGGGGCTCTGAGCTCTCCCTGGGGCTTTCTCTTCCCCAGGATGAACAACCTCCATTCTCAGCCTGTCTTCACAGGAGAGGTGCTCCAGCCCTTTGAGCATCTGTTTGCTCTTTCTCAGTGGCGAGGTAAGAAAAGCAGTTCTCAGAATATAGTATATTGAAAGGCTTGTGGATAAGATTATTGTAAATTCTTGACTTGTGTTTCAATTCTTTCAAGATTCTTATAATAATTTTTTTGAATGTATTTTCCAAGCTTGGAAGATTTGGAAAAATACTAACAATTTGGAAAACATATAAAACATTTACTATGAGAATTATGAGATTTGCTGCACACTTCTATCTGTGGCTTTGCAGTGATAAATTCAATAGAATTGTTACTGCAATTATACACAAAGTTTATGCTTGCACATAAATATGAGATGAACTCTCCTGCCAAGCACTTTAAGTAGCAGCTGATGTTTCATTATATCCCTGATTTATACCAACGAGGTAAGATATTTACTGTTAACTAACTCTGTAAATAATTTTGGCCTCTGAGATACCTTGATGTGAAATATGGTCAGGAATGAAAAGCAAAACAAGGTATTTGGATTAAAAGTACTCTTTTATTGCAAGCAAACAGCTTTACCTATATTAATCCATTTAAACTGAACCCTGTTTTATACAGAATTATCTGATTCTCTTCACTATATGTAACTAGAAAGGCTAAGCCCCAAAGCTCCATTCTTACTGCATGTTGTGTTAAACAGACATGGTTTCAGCAATTTCCATTCCTTGCAGGAAAACGTGGAATTTAGATTTAGATGGCCACAGGATCTTTAGTTTTAGATGACTTTTTTTCCCCTGAGAACTACAGTTTTTATCATGACCGGTGTGATATTGTCCAGAAGGGAAAAGTGTCCTACCTGTCAGAAAGCCAGATTACTGCTCTCAAATGTGTGTTAGGAAGTTAGAGAGTACAGAAAACTGGATTCCAGCAGGTGCTGCTGCAGTGTCTGGGAACTGCCAGTGCAAAAGCAGCCTGGCTGTGGTTGTAGGACTGTGTAACACCGTGATGAATTCTGTGCACCCTCACTGTCTGCTGCTCTGTTGTGTTTCAGGTACTCACAGTGCTGGGTATTTGTGAACAGCACCGAAAATTGGGTATTCACTGGTGATATAAATAAAGTCAGCAACTGAACACGACTCTGAGAGCGAGTGAAATAAACCACGGAACCAGATGTGTATCGACTTCCTTTCTTTCTGATTGTGTAGTGCTGCACTGGAAGGGACATGAAGAGGTCATTTAGTGCAGCTCTCCTTGCTACAACAAGCTGAACAGATCTGTGTCATTTCTGAAAGGTTCTCGTCCAGTTTGCTACTAGGGAAACTATCAGAGCAGTCCCTTGGATTAGCCTTGCTATTAGGATGGTGGTGCTATTAGGATATTTTTCCTCTAATGTCCAGCTTTGAGCTTCCTTATGCCTTTTAAACCTATTGCTTATTCACTGTGGCCATGAGGAACAGATAATTCCATTCCCCTTTGCAACAGCTTTTCATTTTCCTGATGACTGCTATAATGTTGTGTCATTTTTCTGTCTTTAGGCAAACTACTGCAATTCAATTATTGTTTTGGCACAGGTGCTATTGATTATTCCTAAGTATTCTTGTCCCTAGCACTTTTGCCATTTAAACTATCTTCTGTTTTAAGAGCTAATCTCTACCTCAATAAATTTGTCATGTGGAAGTTTAAGAAAACAAAAGTATTTTTTTTCATACAACATGTAAATAAATGATGGAAGACTTTGCACTTTGGCATTGCAGAGGCCAAATTATAAATGGGTTCAAAAAAGGATTATACACAGCCCTTATGGAAGAATGGTCCACTGGGAGCAGCTGGAAATAATTTTCTAAAGCAACCTGTAGCACAGGAATTCTAAAATTATGGATTGTACCTGGGAGGGATGAACGAGGAAAGGGTGGTTCTCTGCTTGCCCTGTTTCTCGTCTCCTTTCTCTAAGCATCTGTTACAGGATGTTTCAGTTATGACCTTCTTTTGTGGGATTGCTTCCTCTTTAATAAGCTTAGGATGCACTGGTTTGCATATGCATTTTGTAAATTTGTTGGCTTATTATTTCTGATAAAACCCGTAAAAGGATTATGGGCCTCTTATCTCCTACCAGATTAATTGTGAGCTAAAACTGCAAAGGTTAAGAGGCTTGCCATTTCCTTTTTTCTCCCCTTGCAAATGGCTGCCTGAGTCTCTCTAAAAACATTTATCCTTCATCTTGTTCATTAGTTGTTGACCTATACCTTGTAATACAATCTTCACTCCTTTTTGAGATAAAGGAAAAACGTTATGTAATTATGGAGATGGTCTCATTCTTTGAAATGTCTAATTATTTTTTTGAACTGTCCTTATTTCTTGGTTTAACTTAATTTTTAAGACAGGGAGCTCCAATTTTGAATTAGTCAAGAAAAAAATCATACTGCTTGTTTTTAAGTAGCATCATTTTGGTTTTATTTGTTTCCCTCTTCTTCTTCCCTTTATTTTATTATTAAGAAATTTGGTTGAGATTGGTCCTTGGAGGACAGTAAATTGATTCTGTACAACCTGGATATTATTAGTAGGTGGTGGAAGAGTCAATTAATTTAAAGCCAGGGCTAATATCTCTCCCTTTTCCAGCTTCTGTTTTCTGACTCATTTTGTAATTTCTTAGTAACGCTCATCTTTACCTGGCTTTCAATGTTGTGACATGACCACAGAATATTATTTTTCTTTTATCTGCTCTGGAAAAAGATTGTGCATTTTGATCTGTAATCTCAGCCTTCCCAGGGTGGGCTGCAGATGGAAACAAATGAAAAACTTCAGCTGGAGCAGATTTCCAGTTATGTGATGGTGTGGCACGAGGAGACTGCTTAGTCACTATTCATTAGCTGCTGCTTCCCTCTGCAATGGAATGGATATTGGTTTGTGTTTCTGTGCTCCTACCTTTGGGAAATAAAGACTCCCAGTGGGGGTTTGAATGTGGTGGTAGGTGTTGATTGCCCTGACCTGCCCCAGCTGGGGCATTGCCCTCCCAGCCCAGCCCAGCCCAGCCCAACCCAACCCAACCCAACCCAACCCAACCCAACCCAACCATGGCACTCTATGCCCATTTCCCAAACCCATCTCCACTTCCTGCCTTGGCTCTGCCTCATCCCGCCGGGTTTGCCAGAGGATCTGGGCTCTTGCTGGAGCTGCTGCCCTCTCTTCCCTCTGCAGAGCAGGTATGGTGTGAGGGGTTCCAGCTGTGTGGCCACCCTCGGTGTGAGGGGTTCTGTGGTGTGGTCACCTCTGGGAGCCCATCCTTACCCTGCCCTTCTGCCCCTCTCAGCCTTGCCCTCGGAGCTGGGATGAGAGGGGTAGAGGGGCTACGTCCTGGGAGTACCTGGATGAGTTTGTGGGGGGTTGCAGGTGCTTTGTCCTGCAGCTTGAGTGGTCCTTTGGCATTTGAGGGTTGGCACAATGTTTGTTTCCTTATTGAAAACTTCTCTAAAGAACTGTTTTGAAAAAAAATGGATTTGGGGTATAGCTTATGGATGTTAATGCCAGCTTCAGTTCATCATTATGTGTTAGATTAACAACTGAGTTGCTCTAGTTTACATTTCTTGTTGTTGCTGATGGGTTGGCAGTAATCTTGGAGAGGGGCAGTGTAGGCAGCTGAGGATGATAATGTTTGAGCTATTTTCGATTAATCTACTTACAAATGTGAGTTAGCTTCCTGAATCACAGGCAGTTAATATTTTTCACTGGCCTTCACTTTGACTTTATTTTATGTTGCTCACCTGCTATGATTTCGAAAAGGGAATATAAATGTTACTCTGGCACTGAAGAGTGGTGAGATGGCTGTGGAATTTTACTTGTTAATAAAAGCTGAAAATCTTCAGTGTAAATTCATAGAAGTGGCTGAAGAGCATGTAGCTAAAATCCCACAATTTATAATTACTCTGTTCTTACACCAGATCATATTATCTGCTTGCAGGAGCCTCAAGCTTTGCTGAGGCTTGATCCATCCATTAATGACCACAATAAAAACACAGTGCAAGTACCTGACTTTAATTTTGTTTTGAGGTGCATTGAAATTAGGGACTTTTGAAAGCAAAACCAAAATACTTGTGCATGAGGTCAAAATGGAGTAGGAAGACTGACTTCTTTGAATAAATGTTGTCATCCTTGATTTTTTTTTTTTTTTAACTGATTGCTCTCCTTTTCCCCTGGAGCCGAAAGGGTCTATTTTTTTCCTTCATAGTGTAACTCTGTCACAGATATGTAGCAAAGCAAAATGATAACTGATGTATATGATCTGATTCCTTGTGGAGAAAATTCTGCACGCTAAACATAATGCACAAAAATAACACTAATTGAGAGATACATCTTAAAATTAAATGAGTTCTTTTCTTAATTCTTAACAATTACTAAGCATTTTTGTGAGTCAGATTGTCATTCCTTGCTTTCCACAGTAAGTTTTGTAATTAACAATGGAAATAAGTAGCTTCAGGCAAGATCTTCGTTCATATTTATATATATATTATATCTATATATATGTATGTATGAGACAGTTTCTCACTTACTGCAAAGGAATTTATCAGAGTTGCATGTTTTTGCTTTGGCAGGACCTTTATTGCCTTTTATAAAGTTTTTAATATCTTGAGCACAGCAGTAACTTTTCTCAATTGTTTGTGAGCTCATCTCATTTACACTTTACTTGTTAACTGAAGGCAGCGTTGCTGGAGAAAATAAAATGGACATTTCCGAATGGGAATGTGTGTGAAGTTGTATCATCTGTTTTTTTGAAGATAATAAAAATTAAAATAACTAAATGCAAAAGAACAAAATTAATGATAGCTGATCTTATGTAGTGGAATGTTCCTCTCCTAAAAACTTTCAATAGAGACAAAAGTTACAAATTGTGTTGGAAAGCAAAGTCAGGCTTTAAAGTGTACAAGAGGCAGCTCCATGGTCATTACACTCGCTGAACAAGCGTGCAGGCAAACATCACATGTTTCAAAAGATGCAAGAATGCATTTGAAAGGCATCCAGTTCTATCAGACAAATAGCTCTGGATGGAGACTCCAGCTGAGAACAAATTAACAATCGGCCTGGAATGTGGCTGGTGCTTTTGGTTTAATCTAGTACTGAGCTTTTAATGTCAATAGATGGGTTTCATCAAAAAAGTCGGGTTGGGATACTTCTTGTGGATTCCATCATAGAATAACCCTTTGGATGCTGTTACTGTGCAGTGTTTGATGGGAGAAGATGACTGAAACACTGAGCAGCAAATGCAAACATGACACATCCTGACAAAGCCAAGAGGCTCTGGCACCAGATAGCAGAACTAATCTTTCACTGGAATTTATAGTTATTTTATCTTCTTTTTTTTCAATGTGTGGCATTTTCAGAGCTCTTCTGAATGAACCAATATTAGAATGCAAACCAGGGCGTATTTCCCCATTATTTTTATCACCAGTGGACTTCACTCAGTAAGCAGTTTGTTACATGATATTTTGTAGATGAAGGTTGCTATTAATAATCTGTGCATCTGAAAATTCTTAAACTGTTAGGTGACAGTAAGAGAATGCACTCATGAATAGGTTTGGTGAATGCACTTGGTTTATATAATTCAGAAATGCAAAAATGTTTGTAAGGCAGTGTGATTCTTTGCTTGAGACTGGGTTCAGCAAGCCCTCACTCTATTTTTTTCCCCTGGAGTGCTGGTTTGCACCCTGGTGTGTAGCAGTTATACATTATGGACTGCCCACCATCCTCAGCCCGTGGGTGATATTTTGGTATGAAAGTTGTTCCTTTGTTTGATTTTGTATCCAAATGAAAGGCATTAGTCCCTTGATGTTGTAGTGCACAGAGCTGGGCACTAATGAAGGGGCTGATACTGAAGATTTTTTTTATCCCCACTGCTGTTTTATCAAATAAACTGTTGTACAATATGTTTGAGTAATGAATATAACATAACAAATCTTGCTACAGTTTCTATTTTTGTCGCCAGAAGATGGGTCTCGTGGGAAAGGTTAAATCTTAACAATATGATCACTTGGTGGCTTAAGCACTCTACTGAATCAAGGCCTTCTTTATTCTAATTAGAGAGCTTCAAAATAATCCCTGTGTAAGGATGCAGTGGAAACTTGCAGGATTACAAATGGGCAACCAGCAGGAATTTCTGACAAGCGTTCAGAAAATGTCTTATGGCTGCTTTAAAAGATGAGGGGAATCTTCATGTTCAAGACCAACTATTTCCCTGAAATTAAGGTCATACTTAGAAAGAAATGCCCCTCAAAAAACTCCAAACCTTTGATATCTTCCCTCTTTTTCATAACCAAAACACCATTTTTTGTTGCTTTTCTTATACTTGCCTATATAAAATCTATATTTTTTTTTCTTTTGGAAAATATGCTGTTTAAATTTGCAAAATACCAAACAGAGCTTATTATCAAAATTAATTAACTTCATATCCTTTGATCTTCAAAAAAGACTTCTTCAAGATTGAAAGAAAGAAAATATTTGTTATTACTTTTGCCTAAAATATTTAAAAAATATAATTGCAAATGCTGACCCATGCAGCTTTAGTGGGTGTGTCTCACTGTGAGAGAGCTTTAGTTTACCTTTTATTTTACGTGCAGCTAGTACATAGTTCTTGAAATCAGAATTGCTCTTCCACTGTTCTTAAATTTTCAGTGTTTTGAGAGTGAGGATTTGTTCCAGGCTATTTTATTTCCTTTCTGTCCTGATATTATTGAGGAGATGCTGGGAATGTGTGACCCAAGCAGGGGATCTGACTGTACAGCTGTTTACAATACACTTTTTCTGACTCCTACTACTGTTTGTGAAATAAGGGATGAAAGACTTTTAAGAGAAGTTCAGAGCACTGAAAAATCAGCTATCACTTCCCAGAGCCTTTGGGACACGCTCAGGGCAGATGGCAATTTGCCACCAAAGCACTCAAACTTTTGCTGTTATTTAACACTGTTGAGCAAGTCACAGACAAAGTTCTAAATGATTTCTGGTTATTCTTCTGGCTGTTATATTAAATGGGCGAAGCTTAAGTGAGGTTTACCCTGGAGAACAGTAGAAATAATGATGCCTTGCTGGAAATACAGAAATAAGGAATCTGTTGGCTTTTAAAACTTTTTACTAAGTATCTCTTGGCACATGACACCAGCTGAGAGAAAAGAGCTATATCCCATTTTCCAGGTGTAAAATCTGCAGTCCTTTCTTTCCCTCTTGAGGAAAGCATTCACGATGTCATTGGAACTTCCTCCTGTCCATTACAGAAAAAATCATTAGGAGCTAATTAAGGATACTTATTACCAACCTTGGTTCTAGGTATTCTAATTCCTGCATCAGCCTGGATGCTGTGCACAGCACAGAAAGTGCCACATGGAAACACCAGTCTGGGCCCCACAGATGGTCTTTGCTGTTCTGTTCAAACTCATAAGCCTCTTTTGGGAAAGAATCTGTGAAATGTAACAGCTCTGTATAGACACACGGTCACATCCTGTAGTTTGTAGTGGGCTGTTTGGATGGAGAAGATGCAAATGGATCTTATATTAACTTTATTTATGGCTGCTTTTTGTCCTGGGCAATGTCACAGAGTAGGAGATTATCCCAAATAGACCTTTTATTTCCAGCAGTACCTGTTCTTCTGTGAGTTTTACTGAGCATGTTTGTTAAGTATTTTTAAGTTTTGAGCAGTAATATGGGAAAGGATAATCTTCCAGACTTTCTCAGCACCATGGATGACAGTTTTGATCAACATCCAGCTGCTCAAACTTCTTAGTGGCTTTAATTTCTCTTTTTTTCTGTTAAAAAAAAAAAGTAAAAAAAAAAAAAAGGATAGAAGACCCAAATACACAAAAAAGGCTCCTTAGTGTTCTGTTAAATTCCATAATATCTAGTTCCGATTCTATTACAAGGTTGAGTTTTCTGGCTTTAAAGTTTGTTCCCCTTATAATGGACCTCCTCAGCATAAGTATCTTGAGCATCTTTTTGCACTGGATGAAGAGCACGCTCCCAACAATTGAGCTGCACATTTCCCCTTCAGGTGGGGGGAGTTGCATTGTCCTTGTTTTTACTCAGTGAATGACAAATCTGCCTGGTTCCTCATTGTTGTGCCACTGGTTAGTGCTAGAAGTATACCTAGTTGTGGATTAAGAAACAGTATTTCTATAAAATATCAAGTAAACGTTGAGTTCCATGTGTTTAATTTGCAAAAGCCAATAGTCTGAGTGGGAGCTACCTAAAATGGGCACTCTGAAGAGCCAAGGAAAAGCTCAAGGGGTCAGCTGGGCAGACTCTTAGCTGATTACTGTGGGTAATTCTACAGAACAAAACAGTTTGAGCAAATCTCTTCAAGAAAAACTTGAAAATCCAGTCAGTTTATTCCTGGAGAATGACCTAAGTGTGAAAGAGCTGAGTCAAAACATGTCCTTAAATGAGTCTGATAGAAGTGGTGAAAATAGATACCCTCCTTGCTGAGTGTCTTCAGGGGGCTGTTGAACAGGCAGACACACATGCTGGCCAAACAGCTCCCAAATGTTTCCCTGCTCTTGTGCTGATAATCTATATAAAACTCCATTTCTTCAGCCAAATTTTTATTTTATGAGAATATTTGACAAAATGGGCCTTGCAAGGGAGGAACTCATAGTTTAAGAGTTTCCTTGTGCCTAGGAGTAGACTAGAGCATAGACCAGATGAGAGAATGGGAGATTTCTCAAGCAGTAGAGCTTGGTGATTACCTGACACTGCTGCTGGGAGATTCCAGTGTCTAAAGTGATTCCCCGGCTAAACTTCTGCGATTTGTACAGGTGGTGCACTGGGAGGGACACTGGGAACGTGGTGAAATAGCAGTGGAGATCTGCAACAGCTGTGTTGCTGTGTGGGCGCCTTCATCATGAGCTGGGGGTCACTTCTGTGAGGACCAAGGGGCTTGAAATGAAGGCTGCAAAGACTTTCTTTCTTCTGCATTTTTGTTGAGGATTTGCACTTGGTGCTGGGTGAGGTCAAATAGAATAGATGGATCTGCCCAGCAGACCTTCTCCTTTTTTGGGGTAGGGGGACGTGCTCTTTTCTGCTTTGGTTTGGTTCTTTTTGCGGCTGGCGTTTGTTCTTGCCTTTGAGGCTGGATTAACTGGACATCTGGTGCTGGAGATTTTCTCCTCTTCGTTAAAGGGACATGAGTTGCTTCCATGCCAGTCTTCTGATGTCTGTCCAGAAGATTCCGCAGGCACTGAGACATGCTGAGTTGTGAGTTTAATTATCCTGGCAGGTTGTTAGAGACAAAACAAAGATGGGAATTGCCACTCTGATAACAGAAGCCTGTACAGAAAATTCTCGAAGGAATACATAAAAATGCAAACTGTTTAGTAATATGGCACTTTTTCTGCTCGGGAGCTGCCTAAATGTGTTCCACATGTTTCTGGAAATTCCAGAGTTGTGATTGTGTTTACTTTTAATGCTTAATAGATGCTATAAAATGACTGTTTATGGGGTGAAAATAAAATAAAGCATTTGCATTTGTTGATATTTTCTGTCTGGAAAGCAGGGGATTGTTAACTGATGCCAATCAAATTTGGCATTGGGTTCCATTGAGTTTGATACAGTTATTGGCCATAATATGTTTCAACATCTATTTTATATGTTAAATATTAGTGTACAGTTAAATAACCCAGTATTTTAAATATAGTTCATATTACTGCCTATAATTAACCCTGCATCGATAACTTGCCATGGTTAAGCAAGTTGTGGAGGACTTCAAGACTGTCTAAAACTGCAAACTATTGAATTTAGAAGACTTAGACAAGATTTTATTAATTTTTTTTTTTTTTTGAGATTTAATAACTTTCCATGCAGTCAAAATGCCAATGTCTTTTATGGAATTGGGCCGTGCATTACAGGGAACTATTTGATACCACAAAGGAGATGCTGCAGTACAGCCCCTGGTAGCAGCACGCTCTGATTTCAGCTTGCCTCTCACATTCTGTGCAGTCTAGCATTGGCTGTATTGGCTGGGGACCCATTTTCACACAGATCTAAAAACACGAGTAAAGAAATAACTGCTTTTGTTAGTCTTGTATTTCCTTCAGAGCAGAATTACTCTTCCAGGAAGACGAAGTATGATGAATGTATTTATTGTGAAATGCTGGCAAATGCACCTGCAAAGCACATTTGAAGTCTGATAGGTAATGATGTGAAAAGTATGTGCCTGAAAAGTAAAATGTCATGGTTTTCCCCACATTCATTCCAGGTATCCTGGACAGCCCTAAATTTATAAACAAAAATTACAGTGTCCAAAACAACATCTTGATATTTCTCATGGCTTATGGAAATAATGGAGAAGAGTGGTTAAAATCCAGGAAGACAGAATGTTAGGAAATTGATAGAGAGGGGAAAATAACGTGATTATCTCCTACATGGGCATCTCGTAGTGTCTGCTGATTTATCTTTGTCTCAGGGTGTAGTAGAACTGCAGAAGATCTAGAAAAGAGTGCTGCACGATAATCAGAAGAGTGGAACTTTTGTTTTTAAGCAGCTCGTGCTGGGAGCTTTTAGGCTGAGAAAAAGAAAACAGAGAGGAAGTATGAATTAGCTGGAGAAAGAGAACAGGGAGAGTTGTCTCTTCCAGTATGAGAATTAAGATCTATCAAGCCCAGCAAGTGGTTGGCTCAGTATGATTAAAGAAAACAGTTCCTCACCCAGCATGGAGTTAAGCTGTGGAAGTTGTTGATCCAGTGCATTGTGTGTAGATAATAAAATTTGTGTGGGTTCAAAGCAGTTGGACAGGAGGTAACAAATTCAAATTATTAAGAGTTATTGTATTCAAAAAAGATTATTTCTCTTCAAGAAGTTCTTGACCCCTGGTTCTTTGGATTGTAGAACATTCCCACAGAACAGTGTGTACACTCTGTCCCTGGATCCTTGTCGTGTTCCCACAAGCTTCCTCAGTCATCTCCTGTTGGCAGCTGCTGGAGTATTGAACTGGAGGGATCTTTGGTTTGACCCCGTATTTCTGTTCTTGCAAATTAGATTACTCATGTGTATCTGCTTCAAAAAAATAAGTAACAAACTTTTAAAAATGCAAAAGGGGAAAGGGCTTACATCTACTTCCAAATATAAATATAAATTAGTAACTAAAATCACAGTACATCTTGTGATTGCTTGTTTCTGACTTCTTGGGCAAAATGAAGGCTGCAGCTCAGACTGGGGTGCCACAGTAGATTAACTGGGAGCACTGTCCTCACTTAAGTGGTTTTGTTTTTCTGACAGAACCTGAGAACTCTGTGATAATCTCTAATCAAGACAAATCAAAGAACAGACAATGTAACACATTTACCATGTGCTTTATTTACACTTATGGAATTGTGGTGTATCAGGGCAAGTGGTACCAAGGTCTCTGATGAGGAGCATGATCTATTTCACGCAGACTTATACATGTGTGTGTCTTACAAGTCAGTCTTTTTGATTAACAAAGATGTTGAGCTCTTGTGTAAAATTAGAGTTTACAGTTTTCAGACCTGTGAAAGAGATAATTTTTCTCTATGTTCTCTATGGAACAGTTCTGAATATAAGCGTGTCTGTAGCACTGTTTAGCATTTGATTGTATATTCAGCACTTTCCTGGGAAGAGAAAGATCTCTTGCAGTCCACAGAGGTATTCAAAAGGCTTTCTTTCACCATTCTTCAAAAGACCTTGCGGCTATTGTACTTGCCTTCCTATGCAGGAATAGCAAAACAGTCTCTGAAAGTTCATGAAGCAAAGTTTTGAAGAGATGGGAGAAGGGGGTGAACTTTATGGTGCATTTTATTTGTTCATATCCCCCTGACAAACGGCCTTTAAAGTTCAGGGTTTAGGACCTGACGGATCAGCAGCAGCTCCTGCACTGGCTCTGCCCATGCCGTGCATGTCCAGGGTAGGAGAGGGTCAGGAGAAAAGGGGCCACGTGCCAGAGCCTTCCCTGTCAGCCTGTTTGGGTTCCTGCCGCTGCCCCCAGGGACTGGGAGCTGCCCAGCTCCGAGCAGGTGTGAGAGTGAGAGCAGCCCCTGAGCTCGCCCATCTCCAGCACTCAGACCCGGGGAACACGCCTGTCAGTTCTGCATGGCTTTCCCTCATCTTGAGTTGCAAATACCTGTTCTCCTTGAGATGTTTAAGAAGAGAAATGCCTTGCGACGCAAGGGAATTGATGTCACTATTTCTGTTTATTTTTAGTTTCCATTGCATTGATTTGTGGCTACCACTGTGGGCAGAGGGAACATAAACCCCCAAACCTCAAACCAAACCCTCCCTTTCTCCACCCCCAAATAGCTCCTCAATATATGAGAAGGCTACAAAATCAGATTCCTTCATCAGGAATTTGTACAATTTTCATTGGCTTTTTCCTTCCTTTTATGCCAAACCCTTATACAGTAATCTTTTTCTTCATCTATTTTTTTAATACAGTTTCTACCACCATTGACTCCTAACAGGTTTCTACATAGTTTATTCTATTATACATTACAGTAAAATGTGCAGAGCCAAAAGCCATGGGAGTTTAGTACAACCACTAATGGAACATATATCTAATTTGGAAATCATAGAATATTTTTTACTGAAACTCTTGGGAACTGGTTTTTTGCATCAGCTTCTTAATAAATTTTTAGATTATTGTTAATTCATATTTCTTGGAGCTGGAGCTGTTGATCACATTGCTTCACTGTTCTGTACTTTAATTCACTGAAATATTTTATTTTTTCTTTTTTTCAGAAAATAGTAATTAGTATAATACCTAAAAAATTCATTCTTTCTACTCTTGAATAAAGTCAGTGATAAATGGCCTTTGTCAACTTGGATAATGTTTTGTGTACTTTTTCTAGCCAGCCAAAATTTAAATAAGGAATTACAAAAAATCATAGCTGCATTGTTGTTAGTGTTGTACCTCTGAAAGATATTAAACACATCCTTTGAATGGTACTAAATTTCTGTAATGTAACTTGATGATAAAAGAAAAAAATACACAACTTTACAACACAGTTGTTGCTAGGGATTGGCAGCATTTGCAAATTACCAGAACAAGTCAAGACCTCTGGAATAAGAACCCAGAAAAAAAAAAATGTTTCAGGCACATTAGGAGAATGTGAGTAGAATTCTCATGATAGATGAGAAGTTTTTAATAAAAGGAGAACCAAGAAGTTTAATGCCCTTAAGTTATTATAACTATTTTCTTTCAACAAGCAGACCAAAGTTGTACAGCAGCCACAGAAATATAGGAAAAAGATATATAGGTCTTCTATACTGTAGAATGAATTTGATTATTGTATTCTGAATGGAAATTACCATTCACTTGATTTTTCCCCCCAGATTGTCTTTTCTGTTTGACAGAGCCAAACACAGCACCCAGTAAGGAAGGTTGTTTGTCAGTGAGTGTCCACAACACTCTAAATGGACTAGAATTCTATTGCTTTCCAGTTTAAGTCTTAATTTGCATCTTTAGTAATTGTGGTTTCATGCAGATTTATGGCTTTTCTGTTGGATTCTCCAAGAGTGATTTTCATTATTACATGGTGAGAAGCACGCTAGATTAGGTATATTTTTCTATGATGTATTAAATATTGAAGCAATAACCTGCTTTGCCATAACTTATTTTGTCTTTGTGACCAGATCCCACTGAATTGTTGATGTATTTTTGGGTGAGAAGACTGACTTGTCCTTTTGGTCACAGAAAGAACGTTCATGGCTTTAATTGTACTCAGTAACTGGGCATTAATTCTGCTCTCTCTTCTTTAACGAGTTCTTTTTAAAACCTTTAACACCTCTTTCACAGTGAGTGGTGAGTGCTTGTTTAGGGACTAAATATTTCCTCTATTCTCAGTTCTGTGGGGAGTTTTTTGGGTGTCAGTGATGGTGGGGAGGGTGTGTATGGTGGTTTGTGATGAAACAAATGAAGCAAGTGGATTTTTTGGTGGCGTATCGTCCATACACAGAGTCAGAAATACAGTAATAGCCCATAAAAACCTTCCTAGACACGCAAACTGACAAATCTGCATGCTTCTTACTTGGAAAATGTTTTGAACAGTTATTTGAACCGACCCAGTTAGAAAATTGTTATAATAGTTTTGCAGTGAAAATTGCCAGCTGAAGGCTAGTTTGTAAAAAGGACTGAAGCCTGTTGAATTACTTTCCCAGTGTAGTAGGTGGGAACTCTTCTGGCTCTCCCCAAACTGCGAGGTAGAGCTGTAAATGTGATGGCTGCATGTGAACTAGTGCAGCAGGCTGCTTGTTTAGCTCTGTTAATATCAGGCTTCTGTGTAATCAGCCTGCCTTTGAAAGAGGAAAGGGATTGCTGGTGACAGGAACCCCTCAGCACAGAGTGGCTCAGCAGGAGGAGAAACCCACCCAACAGTGGCCTGGAGGTGCTGAGTGCTGATTTGGCCACGTGTGTGTATCAAGCTGTCAGACACGTCACATTTGAACTTTTCTGTGCTGTTGTAGCCACAGTAGTAATTCATGACTTGGGCTTTTGGAATCTCTGGAAATAGGAAGTTGGGAAAGTTGCTCTCTGCTCATTCTGCTTTTCTGTAGCCTCTGAAAGTAGACGTTTTACTCTCAGTTTTGTCAACGTGAGCATGTGGAACATGAAGTACTCTTAAGTGTAAGTGAGGTAAGTGGTAAGAGACTGATCCCAGATACAAGTGGAAGGAATCATAGTGTTTTCAAGGTGAACCTTTCTCTTTGAAATTCTCATCTCCTGCTTCATCCACTGTTGTTTGCTTTCAATTCATGCACAGCCTTTTGGAAATGTGTCTATCAAACCTGAGTACAGCAACCCTGAGGAATAAGGATTCCACCAGCAACTCCTGCTCATGCTTTCTCTAATCAGCTGAAGTACTAATGAGTAATCAACAGCAGTGGAAAAATTTACAGCAGGTCTGCGTTCCATGTGCAGCGTGGTGAGCAATATTTTGCTGCTGTTAGGTCCCAGCTTGACATCTGGTGATATATCTCAGATGTTTGAGACAAGCTGAGAGTAGAGAGATGGGCATCTGGGGTGCAGTTTGCTGGTTTAGAAGACTGGCGTGAGGAAACCTCGACACCTGGAAGGGAACATTTCCATTGTCTTCAAAGTACAGTGTGAACCCTGGTGTTTTACTATGATGGCAAATGACACCAGCTTTATTTCTTGTTATAAATTCAGATTTTGAGAGCTGATGTGTGACTGAGAATACGGCTGCAGAGTTAGAAGGAATAAAAAGAACTTTCCTGTAAATGTTTAGCCTTAATTTAATCTTCCTAGTGTAAACAATGAACCTGTTCCCTTAGTACATAATTTCAGTAAATATTCTTGCAGACTGCAGTCATCCAAAATAGTTTTGGTACTGATACAGCCAGTAGACCACTAACTCCTAAGCTTGGAAAAAGGGCAGTAAACACTTCAGCATCCAAGAATGTGGATTTTAACAGAAAATGAATAGCTCAAAAGTGTATGCTTTGGCTTTGATGTAGCTAAATATGTTGAACCACAGAGACTTGAAAGAATTTGATAAATGCTCTAAAAGAAAATCAACTTCCTCCAAGCAGCCCAATAAATAATTTTCCCCACTCTCTTTCGACTTGTTTTGCAGAGGAGTGGCATAGAAAGGCTACTAGAAAACATTAAATGTCAAAAACTGAGCCAAAAAAAGCCACGTGAGCTTGAAGCCTTCCCAGAGAGTGACGGAAGATTCTAGACACAATCCAATCCCTTAGTAATCTACATTCTTAATCTCTTTCCTGCTGCCATTGCAGTGCTTCAGCATTGCAGTGTGTGATTTATCAGTGCCAGAAATGGCTGTACAGCATTACAGGAGATATCAGCTACTGGGATTTCCAGATGGATGATATAACACGAGATGAGAAATGATGTAATAGTGGTGAATGTAGAAACTGTGGATAAAAGGGAATTCTGGATTCCTACACAGTGGGGGTTTCTTTGTTGTTGTTGAGACACTGAAAATAGAGTTTGGTTTCAGTTTTGGTGTGAGCCTGTCTACCATTGCCCCTCACTGGCGAATTGGCCTCTGATTCCCACTGCTTTAGCTCCTCTTGTTGCTGATACTGCAGACATTTGTAGTTCAGAGGGAATTCAACCTGCAGGAAGGCAGGGGGGACCATTGCAAGGCCGCAGGAAAAGGTGCCAAGAATTGGAAGCAGGTGCTCCTAATGCACCTTCCTTGGCCAAAAATTGTGTGAGCTATTAAAGGAAATGAGATTTGTTTTGGTTGTACCATTGCTCAGTGGTACCATGGCAAGCAGTTCTCTGGACAACTCTCACAAAGGGCCAGCCATTGCTCAGTGTTGTGTCATTATGAATGTCAGCATGGGAACATTTATTTCAAACACTGAGCTCACAGCTGACATGAGAGCTGACTTTCAAATTAATACAGCACAGGAGAGGATTTAGATTCTTAAAAATGATGGTACTCAGGATCTGACACTACGCTCTTAGATCACTCTGCAGGGCCAACCAGCATATAAAAGAAGGCTACAAATGTGAGATTTTTTTTTTTCCTAAAGTCCTAGAATGCTGAAGCAGATACACTTTTTAAATCCACGTATCAAACACAATACAATAATGGGACTAATGCTGAATGAGAAATTGACTTTGTGGTCCCTGATACCCTTCTACTCAGGGTTCTGCAGAACTTTGTTCAAGAGGAATATTTGGAATACTGACCATTAGGGACAGAAGAGCATTTACAATAATTCTGTGATTACCTCTACATGGGGCATGATTTTCTTGTGTTCAGTTACTCCTTCCTGATTAGGTTGTACAGTAAATTTTTGACTTTGGCAAATGTTCATAGTAAACTTGTTATGTGCACCTGAAGCAACAAATGAGACATCAAGAATCAAGACAAAGCAAAGACTTCACATTTAAATGTTCAGGCAGAAAGCACAATTGACCAGCATCTCAAGGAAGAATATTTTCAGGTAGTAGAGTATCACAAGCAGATAACACGCAGGCTGGAAAATGCACTTATTAGCAAATACTTGGCTAAAAGTTTCTGTAGTATTATCAGCTTTGAAATCTGTCCCTTAATGGTCACAAGTAGCACGTTTGGAGGATTCAGCAGACTCTGAGGTGCTGCTTTAGTCTGTACAAGTGTAAATAACTTCAAGAGTGAATGTTGTGTAGGCAGAGAGATGTGTAAAGCCTTCATTGGATCTAATCAGTGGTCTTCATGGTAATAATTTTTAGGTATTCTGGTACAAGTGTCTTTCACCTCAAGAATTCTTGCATATTACAGATGGATTTAGATTCTGGAACAACCCAGAAGTTTCTAAAAGCAAAGGTCTTGCTACCTGTTCAGAACAAATTGTAAGTATATAACACTCTTAGTTCAGTAGCCACACATGCACTTCAGACTTAAGAGTTAGTATTTGCAGTGATTGTCATATAAAAAGGTTTACTTGGGCATAGGAGTAATTACTGATGATGGATGCCAATGGTTTTAGGTTTCAGTGCATAGAACTTAGCTCTGCTTATAGGATTTTGTTAACACCTATCACTGAAGATTAACCTGATCTCTGTAGCACAGGAAATTAAAAATCCTTTGACAGTCATCTTCAGATTATGAGTGGGAAGGCAAGATGAAGTGTCTCTTAGCCCCTTAGCATGCACCTTTCTCTTCTATTTCCTAGAGAGAGGTAGGAAAAGTTGTAGGGATTAAAAAGAAAAAGCCAATGGTACTGACAAGCAACACATCTTTCATCTGGGTTATGGTGCTTTTCACGTCTCTGTATGTTATTCAAGTAGCTGAAAGTGCTTTTATGTTTATAATTCAGCTTTCAAAGATTGTACCTGAGAGTAGGGTAAGTTATTGTAGTTTTTCAAGTGTTTTAATCCTTGGGTAGTGCCCATAAATATTTAACAGTGGCTACTACAACCCTTAGTCTTACTGATGGACATGGGCATTACTGCAATGCAGGTAAGAAATGTAAAACTGGGGGGAGTAGAGAACTTTAATATATTTCTTCCTAATTTTCTGTCTCACAAAACTTGGTTTTGTGGGACTAAGCCCCATCACAACAAAACTATTGAGGTAGGTTTCTTTCTGTGCTGCTTCTTTGCCTTATCCCAGCATTCTTTCTTACAAAATGGGGTGGCCAGAGGACTTTTGGAATGGAGTGGGCAGGACATGCTGTCAGGGATCACTGGAATGGTGCTGGAGTTTTCTGTCTGGGATACCTTTCTGCTGGTTTAATCAAGAGCCAGTTTGCCTCTGTGACTTTCAAGAATTAAAATGAAGTTGTTTCTTTTATAGTTGCAGATGGAAAGCCTCTTCCTTCCATTTTGTTTGTAAATCCTTGGAAATAATTTTGCCAAGAGCCGGCTTTGTTGCCCTGGTGGCATTGGATGTAGACAAGGTTTATAGGTGCAGGTGAGGCTTAAGTTCACTGTGTGCTTTGTGCCCACTCCTCAGGGCCATGGATATTCTCATTTTGTTTTAATTCAGTGAATTAGAAGCTGCATCAGCTTTTTATGCGTGGAGTATTATGCCTAAAACCTGACTTGTGTGAAGGCTGCATCTGTGCTTTTCCAAAACACAAAGAGCCCCAGGAAAGGGTTCCCCTCACAAAATCACAGAGTGGTTCAGGTTGGAAGGGACCCCTGGAGGTCACCTGGACCAACCTCCCTGCTCCAGCTGCAGGAGCTCACTTTGGGGAAAGAATGGAGTCCCTAAGTTCTGCTTTCAATTGCTGAGCTTTGCAAGCAGAGGTAGAAAGCCTTCAAGGTAAAGGGAGAAGTGTTAAAAGAGAGAAAAAGAAGACAGAAGAGAGTTAGGACTCAGTGCCTTTTGTCACTTCTCTCAAGGCTAAATATTGGATGTTAATGGCTACTAACTTTTGGGTTTAATATGCCTGTATTTTCTTTGTGGTGTTTCCTAGTTCTTCACTTTTATCCGGCTCATAAAAGTAAAACAGTTCTGTGGTGGGTTTAGAGTACTTTGAAAGAAGCTAAGATAATGGAGTGTGCTGTAAATTTCTAATGGAAGGTACTCAGGGCTGTAGGTGTAAAAATGGAGAGGTTTGTTGTCATTAGTCCTTTTGGGTACAAATAAAAAGCATCTGCCAGCTCTTGCTCCTGTAGGTGTGACTGCCAGGATCCCTGTGAGCAAAGCCTGGGCAGAAATGACACTGTAATATTTGGATGGGTGAATTTAGAGAGAAGTGTGCATCTCCTAAGCTGAGTAGTGCCAGAGGACGTATTCAGACACCTGCTTCAAAGTCATGCACCTTCTTCTTTCATCCAGCTTAGAGGCAAATCACTTCCTTGGTAGAAAAATCAAAAGCCTAAAAGGCAAACTGCCCCCTCTGCTGATAAGGGCACTTAGAGCAAAACTCCCTTTGATTTCCTAATGTTTAAAGCTATTTGATACTAGGCTTATTCATTTTCAGAATCCTTTGACTGTAATATGTATGTTTTAGTCATAGCCTGTGTCACTAACTCATGAGTTTGGATCTGAATTCTCAGTAATTTAGGAGACTCAAAAGCTAGTGTGGGCTGGCTATGTTTTCATCCCTCCTGTTTGCCTCTAGTTTTTCTATTGGAATTGCATTCCAGATGGGAACGGGAAGTACTTAAATTCTCCCAAGAAGTAATGGCAAGTGGGTGGCTAAAGGCACTTCCTGACACCTGTAGTATCTTCTGTGCTTCTGCTTCAGGTAGAAAAGCTCCTTTTCAGTGATTATTTGTCCAGTTTCATGATAGGAAATTCCTGTAATTCATCATGGGCCTGGTTTATATTGTCTTGATTCAGCATGCCAAACAAACCAACCCAAACCACAACAGAAAGCTGCCTGAAATCAGCAGCATCAGAAGAGATGCCATTCCCTTCTTCCTAAATTCTACAACTCTTTCCCTCGCACGTGAGGTGCAATTAAATGGAACGAGGCAGGATGAGTATTGCCTTAGAAGCTTAGGAATGCCAAATTCGACTCCAGTCAGCTGCTGTGAAATCACAGAGGGTACAGCAAGCAGCGGGAGTTGGAGAGATAACTGGTGCTGGTTTAAAATAAATAAATACGGGAAAATTTTATTAACTTGAAAGAATTTTGTTTAAGCATCACCTGGCAGCATATGCATCAGATGAGATGAAAATACAGAGTAGAACAAATGGAGAAAAATAAAGGTCTGTGTTATGGTAGTTCTCTACTTTGATGTACAGTGTGTGCTTATGAGATAGTTAATAACTGTTAAACAAGAAGGAACAGAAAAAAATCAGGCTCAAAAGGAAATTAATTTTGAAGGCCACGTTCTTGAATGTCAGAAATCAGATAGATAAGGAGAAAATTCTAGTGTCAACTGTTAGGGGTTTTGTACATGATCTAACTTCAGATTTCCCTGAGTTAATATAAAACTCCTTTATTTGTCATCCAGTACTATTTCAAATGATCTGCTTCTTTATTTCATACCACAGAAAAAGTATGAAAGGAGGAAGAAAATAATTCTGATGAACGCGACAGGAGCAGTTTAACCTTTCCTTTGACATTTCTATAAGAAATCCACTAAAGTTTATTTTGTCCAAAAAGTTGTAGAAAGGAAGTTGAAGCTTTGGGAGACAATGAAGGGAGGGGAACAGTCCTGAAGCACGAAAATTTGCCCAAATCTTCTCTTAAATGAGCAGGCTTTGTTGTCTTTAATTGGCTAAGTTAGGAAGAGCCAAGGACAAGTCAGTGTGAAGAGCCCTGTGCCTGAAAGCTCTGGAAATGGAAATCAGAACAGAGTGTGCCAGGGCAAGCCTGACACTGTGTGGACTGGAATCTTCTGCTTCTTGGACCCAGACACTTCTGCAGCAGGGCTGGGGATTTTATCTCTGCCCTTTGGCCACTTGGTGCATTTTAATTTTTTTTTTCTAAGCAGAAGTGGACTTGGGCAAACACCCTGTTTTTGAAGAACTTACAGCAGCAAACATTTGAAACCTGACTCGTGGTCCATCATGCAGGCAACGAGCCTGACAATTACAGAATGTAGCATTTATAGCTGACCCAAAACGTTATTAAATTGGAAATCTGGGCAACTATTTCCAAGGTGTATGAAAATCAGATTGAGACACTTTCACTCAGGCCTGACTTTCTGGTTTTGAACAGATTGGAGCTGTAATGACATCACAGATGGCAGCTGAAAATATATTCATTCTCATGAGATATTCTTATCTAGAATTTTGAGAGGCCTGGTTTCTATCCGAAGTGTCATATAAATATATGACTAAGTGGAAAAATGCTTTTAACTACTGAATGTGATCTTTCTTGTTTGGCTCTCACAATTTAAAAAGAAGTTGGCCGTGCTGTCAGTCTCTCTATACTTTGGGAGTGTTCTTCAGTGCGAGCAGTCACATCTATTTTGCATTGTCTGTGAGAATTTAGCAGCAAAGGTCGATTTTAGTTTGACCAGGCACGTTTAAGGATTTTTTCATTAGTCACAGATTTTCTTAGGCAGCAGCATGTTTTTTGAATGAACTTTCTGCATTAAGAACAAATCAACTTTCTGCAAGTGACACCAGAAGAAATGACTTTCAACATAAGCTTCTTCTCCAGTCTTTATGAGATGATTCATGTGCAAGGCAGCCAATGATTTGTTCATGGAACCAATAAACTCAATTATGTGATTTTGCAAACACAAACACATTTTGGTGTCAAAACCATGGAAAAATGTACCCTAACCCAAAAACTGTAGAGGTGATTCCGGGATGAGGATCAGAGCCCCCTGCTCTGAGCCACTGGCAGCTGAAGCAGTGTCACAGCCTCAGTTCTGAGCCAGACTGTCTACACTGAAAATCTCTGTCTTGAGCATCTGTCTTTTCTTCATGCTGAGGAAGGCAATCTTTGCTCATCCATGTCCTGGCAGGACCTTTCAGCTAAGGAAGATTGAGAAGTTATTTCCCTTTTTTGCCCTTTGTCTGACTTTCATCTAAGAGGGAATGTCAGAAGAAGGGAAGAGATTGATATTATGCAAAATCCAAGTTAGAAGGTAAAGCAACCATTTCCATGGAAAATTAGGTTACCAAAAAAAGTATAAACAATCTTGTCCAATTTTATTCAGGGATTCTACAAATGGAATTATGTGGGAAGCTTCAGAAAAATAATTATCAATCTTAGTATGATTCTGGCATTTCTGTAGAACTCCACAGAGTAATTATTTCAATAGGATTCAAGTTGCACTGTATTAGCACAATTTCAATTCTAGATTAGCTGAAATATGTGTCTGTGAAGCTGGTGTCAGAATATTTAACACTTCAGGCAAATGTCTTCATTTCCTTTATCAAAATCAAGGATTCCCATCTTTTTCAGCCACTGTTTTATGTCTGTTATAGTAGTCTCAAAGCAAATGATACAGGTTGAATTTTTCTACTGTGTCTACAAATGATGAGGTTTTTCAGCACCTGTTAAGTCATGTAAGTAGGGCAGTTTTGGCCAGGGGAAGGCTTTGTTTCTATTGCCTCTTTTCTGCCTGCTCAGTAGCTGTTTAATAAGAGTTTGGTTTCATTTGTGGTTAAATCAATATTGTTAATGATCATATGTGATGGTTATTAAAAAAAAACTCATCAAAGAATCATTTAGGGGGGGAAAAAACCACAACCAAATGAAGACAATTTCACTCATGTCCAAGTAGTGTCTCATTTCATGCATGTTTCAAGGCTCCAGAGAATCTTACAATTCTCTTATTAAGTAAAAAGAGAAGAGGTAAAAGGGAGTTCAGTTGGTGCATGCAGAGTGTTGGCACCTCTGCTAATTGAAGGAGGACATAAAATAAACGTGTGAAGAAATTATTTCTACCAGTTTTCATCTCTGAGATCATTGAAAGCAGGTTATAAATCCCTGTCTGAAGTTCAGCAATAGTTCACCTTTGAGCACCTGTGTGGAACTTAGGCAGCCACCACTTTAACCATAAGGAGAAAGGGGGGGAATTCCATATTCAATCGTGAGTGACCCAAGGAAATTGGGAAATATTCCCCAGGTGATTTCTTCATATGGAACTGGATTTCCATCTCTTGCCATCCTTTGACAGCAAAAGGAGCAGGGGAGGCACAGGACTTGTGTTTCCTGTTTAGGCCATGTTTTCCATCCCACCTCCTCCTGGATCCTTGCAGTGGGCCAGGTTCATGTTTGCTGTCATTAATTTCAATTTGGCTGTGTTGATTTACAGTAACAGAGAGTTTGGCTTGGATTTTTAAAAGCTGGCTAACTGGAAGGAAATATCAGTACATATTCAAAGGCTCTTTTATAACCACCATGGAGTAATTGTGAGTATTTTGGTTGCTTCAAAAAAGTAGAAACTCACTGAGGGAATTAAATTAGGCTAATGAAAGAAAGCCTTTTATTTAGAACCAATAAAACATATTAGACTTTGCAATAATCTGTCTGAAGTGGTTTTGAAGCCCTTTGCCTTGATTTTATTTGAAGCTGAATTGGACAGTACATTTAACATATGTGGGAAACGATCTTGAACTGGTGTGGGGAACTATTAAATTGGATGTTAGATCTCTCGTTCACTCAACTCTTGCAACCACAGAGGAGTTCCTAGAGTCTGAAGGAAAGATGTCCCTGAATGTTCAGGCTTGGCCTGGCTGAGATATATTGACTTTTGTAGGGGGAGGGTGGGGGGAAATATGAAACAAAACAGCATGTGGGTGATTTCCCAGTTTGGGATTGTGAGAGTGGTGCCTGGTGGGGAGACCCTTTGCGTGTTCTCTGCCCTGGGTCCAGGTGTGTCCTGGCCGTTGTTAGTGAGATCTGGATCTAAACGGATCATTGACCTCACTTTTTGCATGGTAACTCCTGTGATCTGTGTGTTTTCTTTTCCTTTTTTTCTTCCCTTTAAAAGATTTTAATGCAAAACAACATTGAAAGTGTCCTGTTCGAGTACTAATGAATATTTCATAGAGGACTGTGATGCTGCTTGACTTCAGATTTCCTTTCTCATTCCCCTGTGTCTTTTTCTCTGCCTACAAATAACCTGGCAATCAAAATAAGAAACAAATAATATAAAAAGAAGGTTCTTTAGAATCTAACATTTTGATACCTTTCTGTTGTTAAGATCACCTTTCATTTCAAAAATGATTACAAAATTTTTACAACTTTGTGTGCTTTTAAGTGTTTAGTGACTTCTTGGATTTAAGCTACCATTTTGTGTCATCATAATAGATTGACAAAAACTGCTGTAGAAGAATGGCATCCATTATTAAAAATTTCCCCAGGAAGCTTCTAGCAGACAAAAAATTTGCTAGCTATAGCTATTCCTCCTTTGTTCTTTTTAGCTGCGCTTATCACAATACCAAAAATTCATTCTTCGTAATTGGAATAACCATAACTTACCTCCAGTAGTTCAATGTAAAATACTGTCTCAGTGCATTTATTTCATAACCTGTTGAGGTGCTCTGCCTGCCTGAAGGCTGTTTCTGTCATGTCTTTTCTATGAGCAGAAGGCAGAAGATTGGGTTCTGCGTTGTCAGAGTGCTTATTTCTCATTTAATGTGTCACACAGCTTTTTCTCGTGGTCACAACAGGCTCCAAGGACAGTTTGCCTCTAAATTCCATGTTTTTTGCGCTGTTGTACAGAGATTGTCCCCAAACCCAAGGAGGCTTCTCATAACCTCCCTGCCTCCTTCAAGGAAAATGCTTATCTGCTGAGTTTTACTTAGCATTGTTTGATGCTTAAACTCACATTTGCAGATTTCTGTTGAAACAAATTAGGAACAGAAAGTTTCCTGGTAACCACCACCTCCTTCAAGTTCTATCTAACAGATAAAGAAAGAGATGTTTGTTTTGGTGTGCCTGTGGCTTATCAATGCTGGTGTCAGAAAGCAGGCATATTATCAAGCGGACTACGGGTGGTGTTGACATTTATGGATCCCATTTTCTCTAAATAGGCTTCTTTACAATCAAAGTCATATTCAAAAGCTGCCTTTCAAAACAGTGCTATTTCTCTTTTAAGAGAGAGTTTTGTGAGTTCAGACAATTAGCATTTTTAACAGCTTGCACTTTAGAAAGAAGGTAAGAAAGTCAGCACGCACAGGTCTCCATGAGGGATTAAGTAACTTTTAAACTGGAAGCATGCTCAGCTCTCTGTAATTAGTCTCCAATAAAACTTTGCTTTAAAACGGCACAAACTTCACCTGGTTTTTGTGCAAAACCCAACCCTCGCTGCAATGCTCCACTGCTCTGAGTTTGGAGGAATATCATTAAATATGAAAGATGACATTGCTTTTGAAAAATATTTTTAGTGATAATTATTACATGCCAAAACAGACAAAACTTTTCTCCCTAGTTCTAAAGGCCTCATTTTCCTGCCAGTCATCCCTGTACAGCTGTGCCTTTAGCAGCAGCCTTGACAGTGCTGCATCATCTCTGTGAAGAGGGTTTGAAACCCTCTCTGGGATTTCACTCAGGGTGTTTATGTGAGAATTTGTGGAGCAATGGAATCTGCAGATGGTCTGAGTGGATGGGATGAAGGTGATGGGATGATGATACCTTTTTAAAATGACAGGATTTTTTAAATGGAGATGTATCCATTAAATTTTTAACTTCTCTCAGCTGTGTGTTTTCTACTGATGTGGTGGCTGAAAGAAAGTGATGAGGCAGGCCCCAGGATTAGTAAACACTGAAGGGCTGTCAGGACTGCATGAATACTGCCCTGGCCATTTAATGGCTCTCCAGGTGCTGCCTGGCTGGGGTTCTGGTGTCTGCTCAGTGTAAATCAGGAGCCTGTGACCATAAATCTCAGTACCCAGCACCTCTGTGGGACAGATTTCAGTAAAAGCAGCAATTTGCTGGGCTTTGGCTGCCCTGCAGTGACTGCTGGTCCCACGGGGCTCTGGGAAACGCAGTGTATGTGCTGCAGCGTGCCTTTTATGTTTTCTGTTCAAGGACAGCTGAGATTATTGAATTGCAATTAGGGCAGATCTTTTTAAAGAGAATAATAAGAGACAGTGACTACTACTTCCCTTTATTTTGCACCTTTTCTTTCCTCTTGGGAAAATGGACTTCCTGCACTAATTGCAAAGGACCAGATTTGCTTTGAGGATCAGGGCACCCAAAACGATCTCAATATCCTTGTCCATGGAAGTGATTCAATACAAAATACTGGACTGACCTTACATTTTATTTCCACTTCATTATTTCTCTGCTTAAAAACCACTTTTTTCACTGTGCCAGGCACATGTTGCTATTTCAAACATCCTTTTAAGGCATATTAATTTGGAAACCACGTCTGAGGCACAATCTAATAGCTGAAACATTTTATTTACTTATGTTTCTAACACTTAGGTAACTCTGCGAATTGCGTGGGTTTTTTCCCACCCCATTTAAAAAGAAATTGCATCTGGGTCAGAGTATAAGCTGAAGAGATTTTAGCCCAGCTGGTGTATTGTGGTTCTTGTTTGTTTCCCCTCTGCAAAGTAATAAGTGAGGAATCATCTTGAGAATTTCTGAAATCGTTTCCTATACGATACCACGATTTTTAAAAAAGTGAAGCTGTGTCTTGCTCAGTTATAAACCCTAACATGAATAAAAGAGAAACAAAACTCATCTACAATGTTATCACATGCCTCAAGCAGCTGGAGAGTCATTTTCCTCTTAATAAAGAAATTGCTTGTTTACAAATAGTAAAGACAGAAGACACTTCACATTATAATGGGAATCGTTGTTAAACTGATTCTTTAAATATGAAAATCTACTTTTAATACCAGGGATTGAGAACCTCCAGAACTCTCTCTGGACGATCAAAGAAGACTTATTTAAATTCCAGTTGTTTGAAATGTATTGCAATTTGTAAACCTGCCATATGAATTTGCACTTCTATTAAAAAATATCAAAGTCACCTCCCAAGGCTCTTCAGGTGATAATATATTTCTTTTAGATGGGCAAACTAAGGCATGGAATAATTAATTAGTTGCTCCAGGTCAGCTAGCTTAGGCCAAAACTATAATAAAAAATTCCCAAATGTCCACTATACAGCAGAAGTCAGTAAACAAACAGCTTCCTCCACTCTCTGCTTTGAAACCATGTATAAACTTTTTGAGATCTTGATGAAGAAAAAGATAATTCTGCATTTCACTAATGCATGACAGACTCAAATGCTGAAATTTTGAATAGATACTTTATTGTTTCTCCCTTTTCTTTCTCTTTCTTTCCTTGACCAAGAACAGAAGCAGAGTAATGATGGGGTTTTGCCAGAGAGGCCATTTGAGCAATACTTAACCAGAGCTCGATGGCTGACAGCTGCCATCCTCCTGTGTGAGGGCCAGTGCCTGTGCTCCTTTACATTGCATTATTATACTGGGATCATAGGTGGTTTATTCTGCACAGAATAAGTATTTGTTATTACCATCAAAGAGTTACAGAAATATATCTAATAATAGAAGTAACACCACAATTTAGGTGGTGGTCTTCAGACAATTGCTGTAGCTTAACAGTCAAAACCAGGGGGTTTTTTTTTAGTCAGTCCAACACAGATCAGACAAAACCCAAGACCTTTGTTAACTTAACACATGGTCTTCTTACAGGAGCAGCCATGATATGTTCATTGGGCTCCATAGTTCTGGCCATACCCTGACCGTGAAAACTTTGACTTAATTTAAGCCACTGGTTCATTTTCATCAGTGCTGCATTCAATGGTAAATAAGAAGAAAATGAACAAAGGAAAAATAAACCATACATATCTATGTATAATTTCTTTTGCCATTAATCATACATATTACATTATTTTTGTATTTCCAATCAATCTGTTTACACTGGTTTTGTGCCTAGAAGTGAGATGAAGAACATAACATACTAGCTCCAGTTGCACTACATCACCTCACTACATCCTTGCTTAATTAAAAAGCAGAAGGTATTAATTGCAGATTTGTCGCAGCTTTCAGAGCAATCACAACTCTACAGTGTTTTTAGCAAATATTTCCAAATGTATTATGAGAGTCCTTGGAAGTGCCTTTCATGTTGCCCCTCACAGGTATTGCTGGGCAGCAGCCTTTGACCCCCTTTACTGAACTGGTCCATCCCTGGCCACTCCTTTATATGGAATAATTGTTCCTGTGCCAGGTCAGTGCTGCTCCATCTGCTGCTGCTCTTTGCACCCTCACAGCTGTGCCTCACAGGAAGGCACGGGATGGAGGGGTTTGTTCTTCCTCCCTGCTCCCTGCACGCCCTCGCTGGGGTTTGGAAAAGGTTGCCCCTCATTTTCAAGTCCTTCCTTTCATGTGGAAAATGCATTTCCACAGTTGGTGCTCTGTTGAATTTCTGTACTGCTGCCTAAAGGTCGAGCAACACAGCCTGTTCCAGAATTGCAGGGGATTCTCAGGAAAAAAGGATGTATTTTTTCTTACTGTTTTACAGTTTTCTTCTAAACAAACAAACCAGACAAGTACAAGGGGGAAGAAAACAGCAGACTAGATCTGAAACCTTGTTACTTCTAATTCTTCCCCCAAAATCTGTAGCCTGGTACTGATCGCAGCCTATGTTAAAAGTTCATACACTGCCTAGAGAAACAGACATAATTGTTTCATTAATTTCAAGATTATAATTAAGTCATCTTCAATGTTTTCAATCCTTTTCTCACAATGTCTCTATGAATAAAACATCTCCCAATGGTATATTGTCTATTTTTTAAACATCCTTCTGGATTCCTCTCTAAACTCATTCTAAATGAAGATACCATCTTGAACAGTACAGTAGGTCAATTTGCTTTTTACAAATTAGGATTTCTGCTATTAATTGGACAGTTTCTAAAGTATGGCAAATCAAGGATTCATAATTGTGTCTTAAAAGACTTGTACAAATACATGAATGAATTTTTCATGCATTCTTGATTTGTTAAAATGTGTTCGTTTCTCAGTGGAGAGAGAATAATAGGCAAGATACTAAAAAAGGCCTTAATTTGTGGGCAGAGGAGTGAGAAAAAGCTTAAAAAGGTATTACTACAGTCGGAGGGGAATCTTCAGGTGAGAGGGAGAAAGCCTGGGTGCAGTGAAGTGGTTCACAGAGGGGGGATTTCACAGGGTTGGAGTGGGGAGATCTCAGACATGGGCTCTGAAGGAAGAGAGGAGGAAATTTAAGAGGCAAAAGGGGAACCACAGAGAGAGCAATGACTGGAGCAGGTGGAGGTGCAGGAGAGAGAAAGGAAGGAGGGAAAGCAAAAAGTATTTTGTAACTCAGTTGGAAGAACTACATTTGGGGCTAATCAAGTGCAGCTGCATTTAGCAAAGGAACTGGCCCCAGATTCAAGAGCCCTTAGTAGGGATTAAGGTCAAGCAGTTTAACACTTGTGGGTGTCACGTCAAGAGACTGAGCTGAGTGTCCTTAATCAGCAGCCCAGGCTCTGCATGCACAGAGCGAGCAGCACTTATCTGCTGAGTGCTGCTGGAACCAAGAGGGTGGTCCAGGGGCTGGATAATTTGACAGCAGGAAATTCCCATGAAAGGAGAAATTTGGTTTGAAAAAAAGGAGAGCTGGCAAATGTTCTGCTGAGAAGTACAGCTTGATATTTTGCAGCTTTGGGAGGCTGTGGAATGAATGCCTGTGCTCTCTGAAATCTTTCTCATGTGTGTAACTCTTCCTCCTTGGCTACCTGTGTGTGAAACCCGCTAATTTATCACCAGAAGCTACAGCACTTGCTGTCCGCCTCTTTCTGGCAGTTGGTTTTGTGTTTAAGTTCGAGGTTTGGTTTTTTAACCATGAAAATTTAATTGTAATAGAGATCTTGCTTTTCCATTCTAGAAATCAGATTTGTATTTACAATTGCCTGAGAAAGCTTCAAATTCATAGTAACAGTGTGGACAATCTCAACACTTATTTTTAATTCAAAAGAAGACAACTAATCAATAATACATGTTTTCTCTGTTTGCTATTGGTAGGTTGAAAAAACCAGAAGTCTGCTTTTGCATGTAAAGTACAGCATCATCATTAAATAAACCGTTTACTCCTTTGGCTTTCTGCTTTATAATACACATCAGTATCAAAGACAGACGGGAGTTTTTTGGGGTTTTTTTAGATAAAATACTTTTGCTTTATTATTTATGGTGATTCAGATTTAAGCTATGTAATCTTTTACACACTTTGAGTCAAGATCCTGTTGAAAGTGCCACTTTCTGTTGTAATGATTTTTGTTTCATTTCTGTTTTGTAAGGACACTAGCTGGGAAAAAAGCAAATATCTTTGTTTTCCTGGTTTTAATAACAAGTGGCTTAGGAACTCTGAAACAGCTCTTTAGTTGGGCTGCTGGAAGTGGATATAGATATCTTAAAGAAGGGATCATGCAGGGTGGGCAGCATGCTGCTGCACACAGCATGTGCTTTCACTGCTCCAGTGGGCTTGGGACTCACTTCACCAGCAGCCAAACTTCACAGGGCCCGTTGGAATTAAATAATCTCTTAAAACTTTGTCAAAATTAATTTACTGATTCCAAAACTGTATTGGGACATGAAGTACTGGCAGGCAGGCAGATGGAGAATGTCACTGCTTAATTGGCATTTCCTCTGGAAACAAAACTTAAAATAACATGCAACTGTGTGTATTTATTGGATCAGACCAACCTGTGTCTGGTACAGCGTGCTGTGGATGGCAAAGAGGAGTGTAAGGATGAAATGGACTGCAGAGCTGTTTCTCCATAATACTTTTTAATTTCAGTAACTTTAGGCTTCAGGACTTACTTAGAGGTTTTGCATTTGTATTTAATAGCCCTTAATGGAAAATATACAGAAGGAAAAAGGCAGTTGAGCCCATGTAAGCTTTTTAGCAGCTACACAACTGTGTGCTGAAGTACTTAATTAAATACTTTATTTAAAGTTGTGTGAAGAATCAAATATTTCGGTTATTTTGAGCAAGACTGCCTGCCTGTTTTGAACTTTATCTGAGGCTATTACTGCTTTGACAAGTAGGAAGAGAAAGAAATTCCACATAAGCGACCGGATTTTGTATGGAAGGAGGGATTGAGAGGCATAGGGTGTGCTGGATTAGTTAAAATCATAGAATGTTCTGAGTTGGAAGAGACTCATAAGGATCATCAAAGTGCAAGACTTGGCCCTGCACAGGACAGCCCCAAAAACCACATCGTGTGCCTGAGAGTGTTTTCCAAACGCTCCTGGAGTTTGGTCAGGCAGTTGGTAAAGAGGGATTCTGGAGGATGGAAAAGCAAAATATTTGAATGAAATTGAGGTAGAGGATGGCTGGAAACAAAAACCTGTTTGCAACAGGGAACAGAGTAAGTAGGACACAAAAAATGCTGTTCATAGTGGAAGAGAAGAAAGGGGAAAAACAATCTGGCAGGGAAGGAGGAGGAAAAGGGAGAGATTATGGCTAAAGGAGGAAACGAAAGACTGGCACAGGAGAATATTTCAGGGCTGTCTGCTGGCACGTTCTCACGTGCTGTGATGGGAAGGCTGGAAAACAGGGATGCAGTTGTGGCCCAGAGATAACTGGACCTGAGCCTTGGACAGATGACAGTCCCTTTGGGAACTTCTGTTGACACTTAACAGAAACCAGGAGGTTTTCTTTAAGCAGACCCTTCTTCCAGTTTATGCTTACTGAGATGAGTGAGAGAGCGAGCGAGCGTGGTTGCTGGCGATGTATGTCAGCCTTATGATTTCTTACAATTTATAATTTCCTTATGATTTCCCCCTCAGTTCTGCAGAGGCTGCATGCTGCATTCTGAAACCACCTTTATGTGCATACTTAGGTGACCTTTCAGCAATGCCCTTTTCTTACACAGTTTACTGCAGCCATGAAGTTGCAAATGCTGGGAGACTTTTAATAAAAGGAGATTTTGTAGCATATTCTTGCTGCAGATGATTTATGATAAAAAGCTTGTGATGCTGGGGGTTCTTTTTGTCTTTATTTCAAGTTTATGCTTTAACTTGGATGGCCCACACATATCCCTGTAGGAGACACCGTTTGAACCTGGCTATAAATCTGGGAGTGCTGGTGCAGGCAAAGGGGGGAGGTGTTTTCCTCTCAGATGCTCTCTGTGTAAATGTGCACAGTGCTGCATTCTGCAGAGGTCCAGGGAGTGCACTTTTTAACAGATGTTTTACAAAGTCAAAGAGAGAATCCATACCAAAGAAGAAAATTTAAAAATATGCTGCTCAAAAGCCAAACCCTGAGGTACTTGATTTTATGTCTGTACAAGCATTAAAAGAAAACAGCAAGCCAGAAATCACCTGCTTGTATTTGTGTGCTAAAAGAAATTTAAATTCACATCTGAAATTCAACAATGGTCAACATGGGGAAAAAAAAAAATATTTTTAGCCATCTGATTTTTATTGAGTATCCCTCAGGGAAGGAGACAGGCAGGAAAATAAACATCCCAACCTTCTGAATTTTCACAGGACAGGTGAATTTTCACCTTGCTGGGATACTGGTGGTTTGTTCCATTAAATGCTGAGAGCAGCACGCCCCTTGCAGGCCTGTTCCTTTTGGCTGTGTTGGGCAGGTACTGTGGGAATCCTGGAGTGACTGTGACCCTTCCTGTGGTGGGTTTGGGGGAGTCATGGAGCAATGCTCTGCTGAAGCATCTCCTATTTGGTGAGTAGAAGCCTGAAAGTTTTTGATTCTTACCTACCTCCATTACTACCAGGAAGAATCTATTCATAAGTTATTTATTAACGTAAAAAAAAAAAAAAATCCTAGTGCTTGCAATTTTTAGAAATAGTCTTTTTCATTTTCATTACAAGTTTCATTTAGGAGACAAGCACTGTGAAGGCTTCAGATTTTAATTAAATCATGTCCGTTTTCACCAATTTGTCTTAAGTACAAGGGAAATATGAACTGAGATTAGTGTTGCATGAAGAGAGAAATCCATCTCGAGTTGCTGAGCTTTCTAGGAGTTAAATTTTTCCTAACATAAATCTGGCTATTCTTGCTAAAGCTAATTATTCACTTGTCCATGGTGCTCAGATGCTATGAAATGAACATGATAGACTGCAGTTACTTAATGTGGATGGGGACAGCCAAAAAATGTACATTTAAAAATTCTCAGGCCACTTATAATTTATTGTAATACTTGCCAAAGCATGAGAGATGCTTTCAAAGTTCCAAAAAAAAAGGGCAGCTCAATACTCCAAGGAGTGTACAACAAGCTAACCATGTGAAGGGCAGGGGCATTTAATTGGAAATGTTGGAGGCTCTCTGGGATGTGGGAGAACCAAGGCCTCCCACAGCTGAGGGGGTGCCAGGAGCCTTTGTCCCTTGGCTGTGGACAGGAACGTGGCCACACCCAGATTTTCCTATAAACCATTGCAGGAGAGCATTCCCAGGGGTTACTGATTCAGGTGCAGAGTCCAGCCTTGTGCTCAGGGATGGTTGGAAGCTGCCAGTGCTCCTTGGAAGCTCTGCATACCTTCAGTGCCTGGAGCACTGTCGCTTCTGTTGTTGTATCAGGTTTTCTCTTCTGAAGAATCAGTGAACCCTTCTCACTGGACCTGGTACTTGTTCTGCTTTGCCTTGTTTTGAGAAATGTGGGAAACTGAGTACAAAGCTCCTTTCTTCATGTAGTAGTGAGTGAGTTTCCATTGGACTTCTCCTGATTGCTTCTGATGAGTTGGATTACACCAGTAGCCTAGAGATCAAAGAATAGTATTTACAGAGATAAAAACCTTTTCCTTGAAGAAAAACTTTTCTTTTGATGAACGTTTTTTTTGTTGTTGTTGTTTTTTATTTTTATGACATTCAGATGATGACTAACAAAAAAAAGGAAAAAAAAATCAAGGCTCATATATAAGCACTTAAATGTCCTTGGTAAAATTAATAGTTCTGTATATTAGGGTTTGAAGACAGCCTTGCAAAAAGGGGCAGACAGGTTATGGCAAAGTCTCATAAGTTTGGCAAAGTCTTTTCCTAGATAATGCATATAAAAGTGAATCCTGGAAATGCTGATGTGAGTCTGCTGAGGAGCTAGGAACCAGTAGATGTGCTGCTCTTCAGATAAAATTTTTATGCTGAAGATTGCAGCCTTTAATTGCTGCTGTTCAGAACAGCAGATTTTGCAGTAGGTAGTGCTAGGAAATGGTGGATCATAATAGACAAGTTTTCATTATCACAAATCTCTTCAAGGTAAATGCTGCAATATTAGTCTTAATATTGCCATACTTAACCAAATGACTGCATTAATCTGATTTCCTGACTGGTTGTGTGATAAAAAACTGTAAAAGGGATATATATCCAAATGAGTTAGATACTTAACGACCTCGCTCTAAACTTTTCCATAGATACTTATGGTAGTTGAGATATTTGCTCTAAGTCTGGTGGAAAACCAGATGCAAGTGACTGAGTGGTGCAAACACCAGAGAAGGACAGTGATTGTATGCAGTAACGTGAAAGGTAAACCCTGAAAGCAGCAAGGAAAAAAAATTGGAAAAAAAAAAAGATGACTTAATGTTGTATTTTAGGATCAAAAATATCTTAAGGGTGAATTTCAGCAAATAATGAAACTGATTCCAAAAGGGAAATGATGAAAGCCTCATCTCATTATAGCTGAGCTAAACAGGCCAATGCACTCTAATAAGAATTCCTGCATCCTCTTTTAACAGACAGGTTAGTGACATGAGAGGTCTTTGATGTTTTACCTTTTTCCGGTTCCAGAAATATATTCATAAAGTGAAATCTGCTTCCATTAGAAACAGGAAATTTGGTGGGGGGGCATACTAGCACACACCAGGTACTGGTAGAAGAGAATATCCAAGAGGGCACACTTAAATCTGTGGTTTTGTACATGCTATATATGCCTAGGTGAGCTCATTAAATTATTACAGCATTTCATCATTTTTCATCCTTTCTGAATGCTGATTTTTTTAACGTTTTAACTCCTTACTTTTCTTCACCCTGCTGAAGCATCAGTGTGCTTTAATGAAGGGAGAGACCTGCTGGTTTTCGCAGTGAACAACAATCTGGCAGTGGGTTTTAAGATGCTGAACACTCTCAGGAGCTTTAAAAAGAAATGCTGTACACAAATTTCCTTTTTTCAATAGTTAGGAGCTATGGGACAGAGGTAAATCTGTGCAGTCTCTTCATGCACCTGTGGACTTCCTTGGTCACGGATGTTTACAGGGTCTTGTGTTTTCAGCTGATGGAGACTCCTTAGAGAATTTCTTTAGAGAAGTTTATGAGCTCAACGTGGCTCTGGAACCACTGCCTTAGAAGATGCTGCTTCTGCAAAGAATTCATGCATGAGTACTCATTTATTTCTCTGTGACTAAGTGACAGCAAGTGTGGGTTTGGTGTGGGTCTGAAAGATGATGGTTCCAGTTGGTCAAGTCAGGCCCTGGAAATGGTTTAGAAGCTCTCCTTGGATATCCCCCAGCAGCTGTTTCAATCAGTGCCATTTCCCAGTTCCTGTCTCTGGTGTACCCAGAGAATATTCTCACTGTGTGGAGAAATCAGGAGCGCAGCTGGTGAAACAAGGAGGCAGCAGAGGAGACGGTGATGGCAAACCTGTAGCTGCTGTTTAGAGACAAGTAGGTGCTATCATCACACTTGAACAACATTGACAGTAGATTACGTAGACTAAGATGTCTTAAAGCACAATTATCTTGCTTATTATCTCTGTAGTCATTTTCTTTTTCCTTAAGAAGACTGGAATTGTATTTGTCAGGACTCAAAAATGTTGACATTGTGGTTCAATCACCAAGGTGTGGGGGTTTCTTTATCTTGCCATGGCTGAAGTACCCTGATACAATATTGCTGTTTCTATGCAAATTATTTGAATTTGAAGCTTTCTACTCTTACTTGACCTTGTATTTACAAAAAAGAACTTTATAGAGGCAAAGATACAAACTTCTATATTCCTAAACAGACCAAAGGACCAAAGTCATGTTAGGGCTGCTAAAGGTCTGATCCTGTGGGTTGCAGTATTTAAATGAAGCATTTTCCACCTTGCAAGGCTTTTTCATTTCTTTCTAGCATGGATTTGTTGCAATAGGCAAAGTCGATGCATAAATTTCGATCAAAACCTGATATGTGAAACCCAGCTTCTGTTTGTACTGGATGTACAAAGTGTTGAATTCTTTTTAATGAAAAAAATTTATCAGTGTCTCTGGAATATGAGACAGAGCATCTTGAATTTTGGTGGTAACTATTTTCCTTAGGGGAATTTCACGTGCACAGGAGAAACAAAGAAATCGTTAAGGCTTTGGGGAAGAGTAATTTTAATTGCCAACTATACCACTGAAAAAGGCATCATAGTGTTTCTTGCTTTAGAGTAGATGAAGAATATTTTAGTTAAATTATTAATACAAAATATTTTTGTTTGTGTTTTACAAAGAAATAGTATCAGGATTTGCATCTTTGTTCTTTCCTTTTTAGCATGCTCAAAGTCAAATGAAATTTGGAGAAATGATCAAATTAAGCCTTGATTTCTGTTTTTTTCTTTTCTTCAGCTTTGTTGTTTGAAAATAATTTAGGTTATAAAATCGGTTAACCTGAAAATAAAATTTATTAAATACTACTTTTTTCATTTCGGACTGTATAATTTCTAAGGAACTTCAGTTCTGCAACTTTTGCTTATGTGCTATCATATATGTTCTTCCATACATTCAGTGGTTGGTAGCTGCTTTAGTGATTATATTGCTATTAGCAACAGACCTTTTTTAAGTAGTGCAAAATCAAATATTTAAGCTGTTGTCAATCTGTAAAGGGAGGATTTTAAGCAAGGATCCCTTTGAAATACAAACTTGTAACTTCCCAGTCCTTTATGCATCAGAAGATTCTGGCATGTCTTAAATCCTCTAAAATAAATGGAGGTAGCCACTCATAATTCCAAATAATCTTATTGCAGTAGCCAATCTACTGCCCAGAGACCATGAGAATGCAACTCTGTGGGTAAATAAAACAGGGCACTGCTCATTCCCAGGCCTTGAGTGCCATGGAACAGCTCAGTCCAGTAAAGTTGTGTGCTCCACAACAGAGTCCTCGTCCTGTTTCCAGCTGGACACAGCGAGAGGCAGGAAATCCGTGTAACTCTGAGGTGAGCTGTTACTGCTTTTACAAAATGGGTCTGCTGGAGGTAGGAACAGATTTCTCTTTTTTTGTGAATGCACTGCTCAGTCCTTTATCCCCAGTTCTAACTCAAAACTCTTAAATTTCAGTTATTCCTCGTGTGCTGTTTCCCATGATAACCCACTGAAGAAGTGTAATGAAGGAAAATTCAGAGCAAGCAGAGCCCAGGAGCAGAAGTAGCCGGGGTGATGCTCACCTGCATTTCCTGGCACAAGGGAACAGGAGAGGCTGGACAGCAGAGTTCTCTGCCTCGGAGCCCTCAGGGGCTTGAGTGCCAGCCAGGAAAATGGGCTCTGCAGCTGGCTGGGGAGGGAGAGTCAGGGGAACAACACCACCAGTTTCCAGTTGCTGCCCTGGTTGGGGTTTTTGGTTTGCTTTTGTTTTTAATCTTGTTTCGGAGGGATAAACAGAGAACTTTACCACTATAGGACTCACAGGAGTGTTACAGACAGACATCTGCAAAAAGCATTTGTATTTCCTTCCCCTGAACTGACAGTGAAAAGCTGCTGTGAGTTCCCACAGGGCCTGTGCAATGTATTATGGATTGCTTGACTAAAAGAAGGGTACTCTGTTCATGTACTGCTGCTGCCTAAGGCTCCTCTATTAAAACATCGTGTTCACTCTATCATATTGCCTCTCCTTAATTTTTATTAATAGATAAGCATAGTTGTGCTGTTATTTGCATACTTTGGGGCAGACTCTTCTCCCTTTAGTTTTAGAATAATGGAGGGGCAAATGAAATTGTGTGTATTGTGTGAAGAGTGAAGAAAAGGAGGAATACAGAGATGCTAAATATTCATAATAAATGATGTAGGAAAGTAAATTTAAGGCATCACTAATTTGAACACCTGAAATTGCATCTTGGGTTGGAGGGGACCTTAAGGACCATATAGTTCCAGCCCCTCCTCTGTGGGCAGGGACACCTTCCACTGTTTCAGGTTGGTCCCAGCTCTGTCCAACCTGGACACTTCCAGGAATCCAGGAGCAGCAACAGCTGCTCTGGGCACCCTGTGCCAGGGCCTCCCCACCCTCACAGGGGAGAATTTCTTTGTAATATCTAATCCAGTGCTGCCCTGTGGAAGGTTGAAGCCATTGCCCCATGTCCTGTCCCTACATGTTCTTGTAAATCCTTCTGTAAATAGTCTTTCTCCAGAGACACAGAATGTCAGCAAAGACGGGCACAACATGGTGCTGTAGTTTTTTCCTAGTTCAGTATTCGTTTCCAATTTCTCTTCTCTGACCCTTGCTTGCACTACATGCTCTGCACCACCTGCACTCCATGTTGCTCTCCTCTGTTCAGTTCAGTTGGATTTCTTGTGGAGGAAGATGCTCCTGAAGCGTTACAAAGGCAGCAAAATACTGCTTTTGATTATAAATAGGAGTTGATGGGTTTTTTTGTTCCTGTCATGTGTGAATTTTAAGCCTTTATCAATTACAGTGGACAGGAATCTGTTTAAATTATATTTCCATCACTGATGACCCCCTTATTTTCCATAGTGATATTTTATCCCCACTATACAAGATTGTTGTTTAATTTGTGAGCTCTCTCACTGAGGGCTGTGTGGTGAGTACATTTTTAGAGCAGCATGTGATAGAGTAACTTGTAATCAAAGAACCTTGGATCTAAATTAAAAGAAAAAAGAATCTGTTGGAGCTCTCAAAAGGAAGAGGTTAATGGGTTCCAAGGAAGGAATGAACTGGAGAGTGTTGTCATTCAATTGCACCCAGGTTTGATTTCTTTGATCAGGCTGAGGGATGACAGTAGGCACTTGACCTTTCCATATCATTATAGTTTGCAATAAAATGAAATGCTGAGGACTTACTGCATTAGCTGAGGAATAATAATTGATTGTTTGCTTGCACATTCATGGCCTGGTGCTTATTTCAGAGGAGAAGTAAATAAATACAAGAGTTGTTTTACCTGTACTGTAAGAGTTCAGGTATGTGTAAAATGAAGTATCAGCTTGTCCATGTGCAAAGCTCCTTTAGCTTCGTCTGAAACACTGAAGGACTGCTATCAGCTGTTTTGAGCTATGGAAAAGGAGGAAGCATCCTGTAGTCACATCCTGAAAAATGGTCGAATATAACTTATACATATTCTTAATAAAAAAAGCTGGCTTGATTAGTGGGCTGTTTTTCAAGGAAGCAGAACATTCCGTGACTCTTCTTGAGAATTGTGAGAATTTATTTAGGATGAGGAATTAGGTGCTGAGCTTTTAATATCTAATTTTCATAAACATGTCAGTGAACATGTCCATAAAAAAAAACCCAAGCAACTGTTACCTACTTTGTCTTCTACTAGGGAACAAAAATCCTGTCATTCTGTCTCAGAGATAGTTACTTATTTGCTTGGGAATTTTGTTTTTAGTTTGGTTAGCAAAACAGGTTGGAATGGCATGTACTGGTATTTCACTGACACCTATATAGTTCAGAAATCCCTGAAACAGGAAGGTTAGGGATAAAATGAGAGAAAATCCTAAATGTCTCAAGCCAACTTAGTGCTTTTGTCTGTGTGTTAGTGATTGAGAGCCTGCCTGTAGGTCTGATGTTATTCAGAACGTGGAGTAAATGGATTAAAAGTGAATTGCTTGTATGAAAGCAGAATCTTCAGCAAATATTATAAGAAATACTTATTTACCATTTGCAGAAAAGCACTTCTTCCTTGGTTTTTATTTATAATCTCCACATCATTCATTTAAAAAAATAGAAAGCAACTCCACTACACATTGTCTAAGATCCAGGTTTGTTACTCTGACAGGATATCAGACTGTTGTCCACATTTATAGGTGCCTAAATTTGTGTGTGTAATGATATCCACAACATTGCTCGCTGTTGCACGTTTTACCTGTGTCAGGACAGGAGGAATATATAACACATACCTGAGCTTTGCTTACGATTCCCTTCTTACATTCTGAAAGAAGATGAGGTTGCCTTTTCAGAAAAGCTGTCTTTGTACATTTTCTAGCTGATGTCCTGACTCACAGTGCTCATGTCAGGTTGTATCCATCGCAGCAGAGAACTGGGCGAGGCACCTCCAAGAAAAAAGCAATTAAATGCCCTTTTTTTCCCACAGTGACTTCTCATTTTAGAATTACAGTCTGATAGAGGGGTTGTGTGTTGTAGGACAGGGCAGGAATGGAGCAAGTAGCTGGAAGGAAAATGCTGATGAAGAGAGCTGCAGGGACATGATCCCTTGATAGGGAAGATTAGAGATGATGGTGAAATTGTTGTTCCTCTTCATTTAGGGAACTTGAAACCAGTCATTTTAGTTTTCTTCTTAATTGTCTGTGGTTCTTGTGTGCGTGACTTATTTCCCTTATAAACTGAGAAAAGGAAGCTTCAGGACAGATCATGTTAGGGAAACTGACTGTGCTAAAGAATCTTCCCTGGATTTCTTCAAATAGATTAATACCCATCCTTTCCCTTGTATTAAGGTCAGTTTATATTAAGCTGATTTGGGCAGTTCTTCAAGCAGCTGCTATGGATATCTTGCTTGTAAACTTAAGAGAGTGCCAAAAATACTATTTCTAAGCATTATAACCTGCATCATATGAGAATTATACCTACTAAAGCTCAAAGTTAAGAATCCTCTAAGATAGTTCTGGTAGTGTCAGCAAGAAGCTACTGCAGTAGCATTTGGAGGCCCCAAGCAAGATTAGGATTCAGCTATGCTGGGCACGGTGCTGGAACCTGGTAAGGGCCAGTCATCCATTCCAAAGCTTTACAGCTGCAGTGCAACCTTTAAGGAAACAGAAATAACTCAAGACAGCTTAGTGAAGAAGCTGGCACTGCCAGTGACTCTCCACAGTGCCAGGGACACGTTCTTCCTGCTGCAGACAGAAGCTTGGTCAGCACAGGTGGACGTGGGCATCTTTCAAGTCTTCCTCAGAAAAGTGTCCTGCAGTGGACACACACCAGTACAAATGGGGGGGTTAGCAGCCTGTGCAGGGGTTTCTCAGCCCTGAAATACTGGCTGCATTTACATGTTGCCTGATTGAATTGAACGATAGATTTTAGTCCGGTTCCAAGGTGTCTGAAATCAAAATCCACAGATCCACTTTGCTCTCTTTGTGTGTGTTAATTGGGAGAGTAGGCAGGCATGCATCCCCAGTACAAAACTCTGTATTTAGAGTGTCTCACCTTGGCAGCTCTGGACTCTCCATTTCCCTCACTGAATGAGATGATTGATCAGCAGTTACAGGAGCTGGAGTATGGGCCACCATAATATTTAAATACTGATTTTCATCAGATGACTGGGGTAATGCTGAGGAATTGCTGGCAAAACAATCATTTCATAACCTAAGTGCAACTTCAGCCACATAAATCCTGCTTGGGATGAAATGGAGGTAGCTTTGTCAAGCTGCATTTTGGTGTTCTGAAGGTATTAGATTCTGTTACAGTTGTGAGAAATTCTAATAAATAGTAACATTAGAATGCATGTGATCTCTTTAAATCATAAATCAAACTGCATTTTTTTGTTATTGTGTCTCTAAGCAAAATATTTTAGCCTCTGTTATGAATCTAAATGGGAGAAATAAACAGTCTGCTTTCAGGCTTCCTATATTAATATAGATTGTCTCCCAATTTACTCATCCGGCTGTTGTGCTACTGAAATGTGTTTTTGGAATTACATATTGCATTCTGTCATTCTGGGACCGGAGCTGGGTTTGTCATGTAGTGAATGTGGAGTTTCAGCAGTGAGAGTTCTACCCCTCCGTTCCTCCCCACTGTCACGCCAGTGGAACTGACAGCTCTGGCCCTACCTGCATAAATCACGGCACAGCTCAGCTTGACTTTGTTCTGCTGACAGCTCTGAGCAGCTCTGCCTTTCAGCTGATGAGTGTGGAAGCCAGACTCAAAGCCAAGTTATACAAAAATACAAATAAAATAGGTTTGCTTCCTGTTATGATGGGTTAGAAAAGTGCAAAGGCAATTTTAGAATTGGGAAAGTACACAGAGTGCACTGTAGGAGAGACAAAATATTAAAAATGTATTGAGGGGTGACATTCTGATGTGATGGTTGGTTGTAGGGTATAAGAAATGGGAAAAATATGGCTTAATTTGGAAGAATGTTAGGAAAGCTGGCTGGAAAAAGGAAAGGCTGAAGTAGGAGCCCAGGTTGATGTGCAGAGGGTTGGAGTTGACAGACCCTGTCCCAGGCTGAGTACAAACAGACAGGACCTTTTTAATACATTAAGTATGTCATGACACTTAATAAAACCAGGCAAGTTCCTTTTACTGAGGACCTTTGCCAAGAGAGGGAGGAGAAAACCTTACAGGCTGGATCTTTGGGAGGCTTTGGAGGTCTCATTTTAATGTCTGGATCCATGCAGATTTCCTATGAATGTCTTTTCTGTCCAGGCTTTTGTTTCTCACAGTTCCAAGAGGATGGTAACAACACCTGGCTGGATCACAAAGATCCTGGGGGAGCAGAATGAGTGCTGTGAGGGGCTCACTGTGTGCAGAGGAGCTGTGGACTGCTCTGGCTGTTCTCAGGAAAAAGAAATAACCACTGTCCAATCTGTGGTGTAATTTTATTGGTGTTACTTCTTATGCAAAGACTGAGTGAGAGATACTCACTGACCTATTTCACCAGAAGGGGTGAGCCAGATCAGGATCTGAGATCAGACCAGTGTCCTGCTGGTAGGAATGGATCAAGTCAAAATTCCTGCTGGCATAATTTCCATTATCACCTCACAAGCTTAGACAAAGGAAAAACAATGCAGGTGCTTGTGTCAGTTGCAGAGACATTTTCTCGAGGAAAAGCTTGGAGATGAAGAGAGGGTAGAGGGGAGGGGATCATTCAGGAAAATGACTCAGCCTAAACAAATGGGGGTAGGAAAAGGCCACAGAGTTAGATCTCATTGTACTGACTGGTAAAAACTGTAGGAGATTTTCAGTGTTTTGTGGGGTTTGGGTTGGTTTCTTTTTTCTTTCTGAGTAAATAATCATTTAAGGTGCTCACATCCATATCCTGTTACTTGGTAGTGTTTCAATATTCTCATGCAAGTAGAATCGGAAAAGCAATTCCATGCGACTTGGAGGAAAGAGGACTGACTTTAGTTCTACACTGGTTAAATATACAGAGAGAATTTTCTCTGCACAGCATGTGTTAGTCCGGATTTAACTGAGTACAGAATTCTGGTCATTTGCCTTGTCACTAGAATTGAGATTTCTTGGCTTTGCTCCTGGCCTCCTTCAGTTTCCTCACCTCTTTTTGCTTGATAACCTGCCTTAATAATAATCTTTAAATGTCTCCACAGAAAGTTTTTGTGTTTTGAGGGGTTTAGGTGAAAGTTATTGGATGCTGCACTTTGCAGTTGAGTACTTCCAGCAGAAACACTTCTGAATTCACAGTTACCATCTTTGTCCTTATTTTCCCGCACACAAACTTTTTTCTTTCTTTTTTCCTGTTTCTTTTCTTTTTCCTCCTTTCACAGTCGAAACGTGTCTATTTTCAATGCAGCCATTTATAATAAACAACAGGTGTTGTGGGTGTTTCCAGGCACATACAGGAATGTACATAATCCACTACTGGACTGCAGGGAGAGCTATTTTTGCCATTAGCAGAGTGTGGAGCCTCGGCTCACATACTGAATTCTGGCAAACTTTGCTCTGTTAAGTGCAAGTGGGATTTTATTCATTGTGCAGTCTCCAAATAAATATATGTGCCTGTCCAAATGTATTGTTAAATTCTTCAGAGGGAAAGAGCTTAGATTGGGAGCCTTGCCATTTTTCTCTAATTAGAAAACAAACAGAACAAACCGGGACCTGTATAATTAAAACCTTTGTTTATCCAGAAGAAATTTTAAAAAAATAAGCTATGATTAATGTACGTGTACTTTGGAGTTCAGTGGAGATGTGGAGCTTTTTCTTCCCTCAAACTCTAAAACACGAAGATTTCAGTATAAGGTGATTAAATCTAATCCCCTACCAATGGCATTGCTGTCCAGTATTTAACCTTCCAGCTGATGAAAGCCTCAGCCTCTGTTAAATGCTAGAAGAATTTTAGTACTTAGGGTTCCTTGTGGTGTAAATTAGGGAGGAATAGCTTGGGGTTTCAATAGTTTGTGTTGTGACAATTGGCAGCTCAAGGACCTCGGTATGGGCTGGTTAAAATAACTCACACGTGGTGTAGAAGGTGGAGCTTCCCTCCTCTTTCCCTGCAAACTACTGAGCGTATTATAATATTCTGTCCATTATAGTTGTCAGAAATTAGGGATTCCACTGGTGAGTGTAGGGATTCATTCTGAGCTGACTGAAATCTAACGCAGCCAAAAAGCATGGATGTGACTGTACACACCTGCTGGGGTAGCTGTGTGCTCTCCTTCCGCTGCAGTTTGCATTTTATTCACTCTTCTTACACCAAATTACAAATGCTCACATTCTAATTCACTTCACTCTATACATCATGTTTCACAAGGCCTGTTTTTATTAGTGTTGTTGAGGCTTTACATTGCTTAGCTATTTAGTGCTCTATATATGCTGAAGGTTTGATGTTTCTCTTGTTTTCCCCCTCTTTCCCCTCAGTTTCCCAGTATGTGCCAGAAGTTCCTTAATGTGTTGATTCAAACTGGTTATATTTTCAAATGTGACTTTTTCTGCTTTTGTTTTCTTCATGAATAAAAGAAATTCTCATTACATTCTTTTTGTGGTGTGTGTGTGTGTGTCTATAAAAAATAGTCTTTGAAATGTGAGTGGAACAATTTCTTCATAACTGATTTAACTTGTAAATTTATGGAAGTCTCATCAGAAATTCCAAGGACTTTCCTTGGGCCTGGCGTCTTAAAAGTGATCTCTTTAGATGGCAGTGTGAAGTATTTGAGGGGTTGTAGCACTTTCACTACTCAGGAAGAATTAGTGTAAGAGGAAGTTAAGAGCACATCCTTGGAAGAAACTCCTGTTTCCATTGAAAGATTCTTTAAGAGCCTAGAGGGTCAGAAAGATGGAAGGTACTGTTTAGAACTGGCATCTTTTGAATGGTACAGAGGACTTACATATAGAAAAATTATTGACAGTTTGTCCACATCCTCTTTATCTGATTAAGCAGGATTTTTTAACCTCCTTTACCAGGTAACTACCCTGAACTCGAGGTAATGTAGCTCGTATAAAGCGCTAGAACCACATGCTGCTCCTGCTGTTTTAACTATCCCAACAAGTCAGCAATTTTTCTTTGAAAGGAGAAACTAATGACAAATAATTAGCATTCAATTTTCTTCTCTTCCCTGTTGCTCTTGGTCGTGGTGACAGCTCTGCTTTCCTCGGTGCCTTTGACAGCTGTCTGTGGTTACTCAAGCTGAATTTTGGAACTCTGGATTAGAGTCTTAATCAATGTCAGATTGTACCCAGAGAGAGCAGGCAGTGATCAAACACTGCTTATTGGCTATTGATAAGGTGTGTACCAAGGCTTACCGAGGGAGGTGTTTCTTTTTTAAGGGGTCCAGTGTGGTTTCTGGAGTGGGGTGTAGCACCCAGCACCCCCACACCGTCCCACTTGTGTCTCAGTGTCTGCACCACCTCCGTGGCTGCCCACGTGGAGAGCCAGGGTCCCAGGAGCTCACAAATCATCAGTGAGGAGCTGGTGTGAAGGAGAAGGAAGGCGTGCTTGTGCTTTGGTGTCACTGCCATTCTTCACACGACCTTCTCCAGGCAGAGCTGCAGCTCCAGCCCTGGGGGATGGAGATCAGCCCGACTCAGAGCCTTTTGTTGCATTTGCAGCTGCTCCAGGTCACCAGCTCTGTTTTCCTTCTCTTGGTGTGTAATTTTTTTAAGATTACCTTGAGGTTTAGTTCAGCAATAGGGCAAGCCTGACTTAGCAGACTTTTAATGAAATCATTGTTTAACAAAAAAAAAGACAAAGATGTGGCTGGTCTTGTGTTCAGTTAGAGTAACTCTGCCCATTCTAGAGGTGCTTATGCTTTACTCTCTGTGCATGTACCCACGGATGATGACTGTTTAGAGGATTTGTTATTCTCCTAAGGCTTGCTCCAAAGCTAATTGAGGTCAGTGTACAATCTCCTGTTACCTTGATTGAAGCTTGGATCAATTTTTAGTGTTGTCAAATTTATGAAACACTACATGAATTTTGAACGCTTTCTCAATGCTAAATTAAAGCAGATTAGGTTAGTGAATGCATCTTTTGAAAAACACATGCAAATGTTATCTATAGATATGGACTTGTTTTGAAAGCACAAAAGCAGAAATGTGAATGTTCTGTTGTTACCTTTGGATATTTTTTTCTTTTAGATCTGATTCTACGTTTTTAGAGGTTTTGTTGGTTTGTGCCTTGGTATTTAGTATATAATCTATAAAATACTTAGGTTTTGTATTAGTTTACTCAGTTTTCTACTGATCAGCAGATAACTTGTCCTGGATTTTTTAATGGACTTTTGACAGAACTGTCTATCACGCAGAAACTTTGTTACTGTTGCTAAGAAAAGCACGCAACTCTTCATTCTTTGGAACACAATCCTCTTTGGGTCAATTCCGCTTTATTTTGTACCCTGACATCTGAGATATTTTCCGAGCCTTTGAGACCCTTCACTGTAGTCACAGAGGATAACACTGGGGAGTGAAATGATAATGTGCTTATTGTCTTAATGGACTTTATCCACATTGTACAAAACCTTGATCAAAACATGGCTGTGGTGCTCAAATATACAGAGATGCAGAACCACTTCTGGGTTTGTCAAATGCTTTGCTCTGCGTTGGCCACTGCTTTTAACTCTGCCTTAATGTCTTGCTGCTCTCATTTTGCAGTGTCCCACGTCTCATTGTTTGTTTACTGCAAAATGTGTTTGGAGCTGATTTGGCACATCTTTAATTTACAGCAGGGATGTGCTTAAGGGTAGACCATAATGCAGACTTTCTGTATGCTTACAAAATTAAAAGAAAATAATCGTTTTGAGCATATTGCATCTGCTGCTGTTTTATGGGTGTGTTATAACAATTTTATGCAGCTCCATTTAACATGGAGCTAAAACTGAGAACACAGTTTATTAATGTAGCAGGTTGAACTTTAAAGGGATTTTTGTTCTGCTGCAGAAAAGGCATTGTAAACAAGAACTTAAGGTAGCAAAATAATAAAATTAAACAAGGTGATCATAAATTATCCCTATTCAGGAGGAACAAATTCAGTGTTGCCTCTTTGCGGGGAAAAAATGAAGACAAGAAAGGCAAACTTAAATATGTAGTGAAAACTAATAGGAACACATTCCTAGGAACATATTTGAAGGTCTTATGAGGAACAGGTTTGGTTTTCTTCCTTGACTCGTTTTCATGTTTGAGTACAGCTGTCTCAGGCTTGTAACATGAGGCAGTTTAATAAGCTTAAGACTATTCAGTGCAGTGTTGAAAATGAAGCTGCCTGAACAGAAAAGTATTGATGATCTGCACTGGAGGAAAACTCTGTTGTACCCAAGCAGAGTCGAACAGCTTTTTCTGACCTGTCAGCTGGTTTTTGTTATTGGACCCAGAAACAAATGGTAACTGAGGAAGGCTTCAGTGAGCTGCAGCTCAGAGAAAGTTTATTTTGGTGACCCTGTGACCATGTGCTCGATAGGTCCAAGGTTTGTACTGTCAGTCAGGTGTGGCCTCAAACCTTTCCAGGCCAGCTCGAAGAGAGGAAGAGATTTTGAAATGTAATTTCTGTTATGGCAGCGCTTACAATTGGAAAGTGGAAAGTGCTTATTTACTTCAGAAATGGCATAAATACTCTAGTGAGTCACTACATCAAATGGCACTAATTGAAACTACATACGTGTCTTAGAGAGCTCAGATCAGCTCTCCATGAGCTGTGAGGAAAGGACTGGAAGAGAGGAAACGGAACCCATGGCAGGTTGAAGAAGAGGGATGGAGAATTACTGCCTGGCCCAATCCTACCTGGAACTCACAGGAGGAGAATATGAGTAATATACATGTGAACTGTGTCCAGAAGTATGGATTTAGTGATTGGCAATGGAGTGAGAGGGTGACATGTTAAATGGAAAGCTTAGCAGTCAGGTTTAGACGAAGGAAGGATATAGAAGCACTACTTGCTCTACCGAACAGGGGCCAGGCCATGGGTAAGCTGTGTGCAGCCCTGTGCTGGAGCAGAAATGACAACAGCAGAAATTCCATTTGTAGTGGAGTGGATGCTCCTCATGACTGAGCTGTGTCAGGAGACAAAAGGCAACATTGCAGGATTTGTGGTTATATTCCATTGTTAACTGCCATCCATTTTGCAAAATAATTTCTACAGTTAATTTGCGTTCTTAATTCTTCCATTGAAACCTATTTAGACATCTTGGACCATAAATTGTGCTGTAAGTTTCTCCATGCATCTAAATAAAACATTCATCTAAAATTTCATTTTACTATGAAAAAGAGTAATCTCTTCAACAGAGCTCTTGAAATGGGGCAGATTCTATAAAAAGCCAACACTGCCTTCTGAAATAGAGCAGTATCTCATCTGTTTTTCATCTGTGAATTTAGAGTCTTATTTTTTGCCTTTGTCCTTCACTCCATATCTCTATTCTAAAGATCCAGCAAAAATACTAATACTCCCTGGCAGCATAAGCAGGTCACAACTCAAATGAGCTCTGAATATTGTTCCCAAGGGAACCAAGAACTATGTCACACTTGCTTAATTTCAACATACATATATTCAGAAATTTTGGAAGTGAGGATATGCATTGAAAGTTAGATTCTTAATGTAATCAAATATGATGAAATATTTTATTATGTGACAGCTCAGCTTGAAAGGGAAAATCACATTTTTTTTCTTCCCATGACTTATTTACAGATGGGGGGCAGAACTAAAAAAGCTGTGAAAATGTAACACTGTTAACATCTAAATATTCAGTACTGGATGAAAATAAGAATGGACTATAAACTTTTGTTTTGACTGCAGACTGGATAGTTTCTGAAATATGATTGTAGGTTGTAGAAAAAAAAGGCCTGTAGAAATGAATTTTCCTGTCTTTAACAATAAAAGAGACTTGTATGTGGTTGTGACCTTTATGTTAAGTGGATGCTGATGCTAAGGAGAAATGCTGTTTAATGGTGGGATTTCAAGAATGGAGCTGCACTTTGCAATGCACCCAAACAGAAAGAAGCATTACAGGAAGTTTCATGGCTGCAAAAAACAAAGCCATGCATGTAGTTGCCTAGAGCAGCAGAATGGTTTTTCTGACTAATTTGGCTGCATTAGAGCTGTGGAGAGATGAGCTGCTGCTGCTGTACAGCAGGAAAGGTCAACATATAGGGGAGCAGGCTCTTTCCAGCGTGGGCTGTGTGCTCCTGGAGGAGCAGCACCATCACCTCACCCTCTGCCTGTGTTGGTGGTGAGGACGAGTCAGGCTCTGAGGTCCCTCCAGCCTGACCCTTCCTGTCACTGCCCTTCCCTAGCTGAGCCCAGTCCTTTACTCTTGGAGCAGCAAAACTCAGCCTTCCCTATTCACTGAAAAGATTTTATTGATAGCAGGAACTGCCTGTTCAAGTGGATATTTGTTAGAGAATTAACCAGTGTTTAACTTTATGTGCTCCAGAGCCATTGTAGTGCCTGTGAAAGTGTTCATTGCTGGAGAACACCTGTGAGCTGCTTTGACTGCCTTAAGCAGTGACTTCCCTGGGCTGATGTTCTGCTTTTGTGCTGCATGTTTGATTTATAAATCAGTGGGGTTTTTCTTCAGTTCCCTACCTGCTTGCAAAGGCCTCTGGGGGACAGGCAGGGAAGAAATAAATACAAGATTCTGATAGCTGAATAACTGGTACTGAGGGATGTAAAAAGTTTAGTAATAGAAGAAAGCCATTTCCCAAGACAATCCTCTGCATTATGTAAGGAGAGAGAAAAAGAATTGGTAAATAATAGCAGATCAGTCTGAATGGCAGACAGAAATCAGTGGTTCTTACAGCTCTGCATGTTACAGAGGTGATGTGACCTGATGCTGCACATGCCTGTTCCTGTTTCAGCAGTGGACACTGGTGGAAACCTCTGCACTACATTGTGCCTCTCACACTCAGTGATGAGGAACATCTGCGCTGACTTGTGTGTTTATTTCCATCAAGGTAAAAGTCTCCCAGTCTCAGAATGCCTTCTGAATTAGATCGTAGTGTCAACAGCATAGAAAGTTATCCGTTAAAAAGCAGCATGCTCACCACGTGCCCAGGTACATGTGGTTTCTTAGGTAACAGTGGAAAAGGAAATGTTTCCCACTGGTTTAGATAAAATTTCTGGAAGTATATTTACACAGTTTGAAGCAGAGGGGAAGTAAGTGCTTGTCTTGCTAAGACTGGGGAAGTTGAAAGATTTGTGATGTGCCGTTTCCTACACATGAAAATTATTTTGGTGAAAAAGCTGCTGGGCAGCAGCGTGGGCCCTCAAAAGCCAGGCTGTGCAAGGAAGAGTGGAGCAGTCACTGCTTGCTCCCAGTAAGGATATTAACAGGGATGACTGAATCCAGCCTACCCCTACTGCCTTGCACTTTCTGGTTGTCTGCGTGCTTCTTTTCTATCTACAGTGCTTGAAGAAGCTTGGTGTTTTACCTGCCAAAGTTGTACCCCAGAGTAGAGAACATGTAAAAGACATTTCCTGTTACACCAAATTTATTCTATTGTATTCTCAGGTTTAGGGGTTTTTTACTAGATAATTGCTATACATTTTTATTTTGGGCGAGTTTTGTTGGGGTTTTTTGGGGGGTGGTTAGTGGGTTTTGGGTTTTATTAGTTTGGGGTTCTTTTGTCAGAATATGAGAAACCTGTTCCTGGATTGTTAAGCAAATATTGTATCTGATGCTTTCCAGAAGTATTTGAACTTTGACAGATGTATTCACTGCCTGTTTTAAAGATGCTCAGCAAGCTTTTGTAGAACATAAAGGAGAGGAAAATTTTCATGTATGCCCTTATCTTGCTCTTATTGAACTCCATGTCATGGGAGTAGCCCTTAACCATAAAAGAATTATGGGAGTATGCTCCAAACAGAGCTTTGGAGATCACCGATTTAATGTTGTTTTATTCTTATTAAAAAATATCTGTTCAAATACCTGTGTATTAATGCACACTGAATTCAGTATAATTAACACTGCTGCAAAAAATCTTTTTTCTTTTCTGCTCCTAAAAATTATGTTTGCAATCCCTGTTCTGGTTTTCAACCATGAATAAACAAATATCAATATTTATTTGATTACTGCCTGTGGCCATGAAACAGGGTTCAAAAGGAATATTGTTAACTCAGACAGCAGATCCACACTGTCTCCCTTTTGAGATTCAGTGCATATTCTGTTATCTTCAACCAGTGCCTGATGAATTGTTGTAGGGATACTTTCCAAATGGGTCATTATTTGCCTTCTTTTTAGAGGAGTTTTAAACTGCAGCTTCAGATGGCTTTTTGGCCCTTTTATTTTTCTTTTTTGGAGCTCTTAGGATGAACTTCCTAAAACTGTCCATAGTTATTAAGAGTCAAATCAATAAAATATAGTGTAAGTTTGATTTCCATCCAGTGACAATGAGGGCATTAAACAAAGCTATTTCTCCATATCACGTCCTGTGAGCTTCCAACTTCCCTCTTCAGGTCAAGATGTAGAAATATTGTTATTGAACAGAACCAATTATAAATATACACAATGTTCTGCATTGTACAGAAAAGGGGAGCTGGGGTGGGAGGGAAGAAGTTCTCTCTTAGTCTTTAACTCAAGTAACTCATACCAATGTAAAGGAAAGTCTTTCATCAAAATCAAATTAATACTGCTGGCAACCAAAAGTGAAGTGCTAATACACAGGAAAGCACACAGATGAGAGAACTGAACTTTCTTGCTCTCAGTTCTGTATCTCAAAAATAGTTTGTAAGTAATGGATTGTGTTGGTTGGAGAGAAGAATTTGCATGCCTTGTGCTGTAAAGATTAGTGCAGAGATTTTACAGCTCAAATGGGATTCTTTGAGTCTTAAGTGCAGGGGGAACAGTGACTGATAGGATGTGGAATACACCTTTAAGAATAGAAGATGAACAAATATGGAAGTCAAAAATGTTGCATGGAAGGTACCAGGTAAGAAAGAGAGAGAAAAAGGAGTGGAAGTAAAAATGTAAATGGAGATGATAGTCTTGGCTAAATTGAGTGAAAACATTAAGTGGAGTTTTTTAGTCTGAAGCAGATAGGAGTGAGCTGGCTGAGGCTCGCAGAAATGTGGCACTGTTAGAATGAGAGACATGCCAGTCACTTGGATGCTACTCACAGTTCTGGTGAGTTTTTTCCTAAGTTTTTAGAAGCATTCAGTATTGAGATAATTTTAAAAAGTATTTCGGCTTGTGCATAATGGTTCTGGATATGATACTTCCAAAGAAAGCTTGAGAACATGATCCAACTACAATCTTCAGGTTCTAAAAAATAGTGGGCAAAGAATCCTGTCAAACTTTTCTCACTGAAGTTGAGAGAAGCAAACTTAGGCTTTTTTTGGGGTGGGGTGTAATATTGCAAATGACAAAATGATGCTGAAGAGCGAGAGGGGAATATCAGGGAGGGTTAAGGTGCAGAGTGCTCTTCTGTTTGTCCAGTTAAGGAATCACTAGAGATAAATGTGATTCTTTGACTACAGAAGGGAAAAAAATGCTCACTTTCTGCTCTTCAGTCTCCAGAGCTTTTTCATTGTGAATGTTCCTCGGAATATGCTACTTTGGTGAAAAGGGGAAGCATTTTTTTGGTTTTTATGTGCCTGTTAAGGTATTAAAGGCTTTGCTTTCCCTGACTCCTGCTGTCGTGCTCTATTTGCACTGTCTGTGTCAGGTGGCAGAGACTGTTGAGGCTGAGACACGCAGGCTTTTATGGAATCTTGGAGAATGTTGTTTTCCTGAGATGCTTTCAGACATGCCAAACTGTGGATCTCAACTGGGCAGAACCTAAGAGCAAAAAAAGAACAGATTACATAGCAGACCCCAACTCGCACCTGTCTGCAGGAGAATGGGGCCACTGGGTCCTGCCACTGCACAGTGTCAGCATGGCTCTGAGCTGGGGTCACTTCCCAGCACGCTGTGAATCCCAGCTCCTGCTCAGATTTAGCTCATGTTCAGCTGTCCATCTCGGGAGGACAGAAAAAAAGAGAGCAGCTTGTTCTCTACAGCAGGAGGATAAATCAGTGGTGCTGCAGAACGAGCAGCTACAGCCTGTTCAACATCAACAGCCACAACCAGCACATGTCAAACAGAAATTTAGGCTGAAGAAATGTGCTGCCTGCTGTAAGGAAGCACAGCCAGGGGGGCCCTGTCCAGCCCTGAGTCTCAGCTGGAGATGGGCACTGCTGCAGAATGGCTCAGAGCGAGGGCAACGAGAGGTGCTGGTGCAGGATGAACATCCCTGCACAGGATTGCTGCTGTGCTTCGCCTTTTTAAGGTCTGGCTCAGCCCTGCCACTGGTGACAACAGCACTGAAGGCTACCCCGAGCTGTTTTGTGCTGCCTGGTAACCCTGGGCATTGAGGCAGAGGTTGGGACTGCAGTTTACAGTCGTAGCAATATTCTCACTGCCTGCTCCCCGTCCTGTCTGATGCACACACCTGAGCTGCTTTGCATTAGTGCTGTGACATCCACACAGAACCAGAACCTGTGACCACTGCATAAAAACACACCCGTGGAAAATGTTCATTTAAATACTATGGAAAAGTGCTAAATAGCTACACTTGCTCTTTTGTCTGCACAGAAATGAAAGCTGAAAATATTGTGTCGAGTACTGAGAGCTGGTGCTGTATGAGCTCTTTTATTGGTTAAAACTGAATACATGAAAAATGTTTTCTTCTCATACCTTTCATTAATCCAGCTCTGCATTTTTGCAGACAACACTGAATCAGAGAAGCAAGATGCCTGCTAAGATGATATTATAAATTCTCATCATATTTCTTCTTTGCTTTTTATTGCTTCCTTACTTGGCTTGATATTTTCGTATGAATAAAGTACAGTACCAATATCAAGTTGTTCTCACACAGGTTTACAAAGTTAAAAAAAAAAAAGTCATTTGATAAATATGCTGGAAAGGTGAAGGAAAATATTGGAAGACAAGTTACAAATGGAATGGATTTTACATTTTTTTCCTCTCCTGTCTTGTTCTTATTCAGAAACAGATGCATTGGTCAGTTTTGTTAATAGGTCCAATAGCTGCTAATGCAATGCAGGATTTCCTGATGTATGAGATCAATTTTCTTCCTGTGCTAAGGTAAAATGAAGAAAATATCAGTGTACATACTAATTTTCTTTAAGTGGTAGTGTGATTTTTTTTTTTGTTCTTGCCAGATCTGATTCTGACTCAGATCACAAGACCAAGTCATTAACTGTTCTGTCCTTGAGAGAAAATCATCCACAGGGAATAAATACTGAAGAGCTCATAGTTACTCCCATATAAGCATAGTTAGGCTGCATTAGCTTAGTTTCAAAAGGCTGTCTCAGAGAGAATCTGCTATGAATTTGTGCATTTTTCCCATCTCTCTGGTGTTTCATTCTTGTCTTCCCTTCAGTTGCCTCAGCCAGTCTGTTACAAATATCCACGTGTGATAGAGAAACCGAGGTTACGTTATGGACCAATATCTAATGCTCATCTCTATCCTGTGGGCCTTCAGAACAGAACCATAAAGATTTTGAATCAGTAAATTTGCATATCTAGTAAGAGTTTGATGCAGCTCTGCTGAGGATTTTTAGAAGAGACTAGGGGATAAAAATATGAATAATCCAAAGTGCTAATTGAAATGTCATTTGTTTAGAATATATGGTTTGGGTTCTCCTCATACTTTGGATGAGAAAGGTTTTATTTTTTGCTTAGGTGCTTCTAATTGTGTGGGGTTCCTTTGTTTGGGTTTTTGTGTGTGTGGAAGCAACATGAATAAGTTTTTGCAGAAGATGTAACAAGTTCAGCATTACCTGTCAGTTTATGCTTGAAATGAATGTGGGCTACAGCATTTTCTTTGTGCTTAAAGCTTTCAAGGGTTCAGAGTTTGAAACTGGTTCAATTGCTAATTGATGATGCATAAAATTGTACTATAAAACACCATACAAATTTCCTTGCAAACATTCAATTAGGATAAAGTATTTTTCAGAGCTTTGCTGTGTAATGAATCTTATGCTGGATCTTCTTCAATCTTAACAGATCTGATTGTGTATTATCTCAGTTGAGTAATATTTTCTAGAAAGTCACAGTTTCTTTTGTAATGGGGTACCTTCAGGAGGTGTTAAGGGAGTGTGGGTACCTACCTAAGCCCTGTGTGAGAGGAGAAAATACAAATTATGTCCTGTGTGACCCTAAGGTGTCCCCACAACTCCAAATGTTCTCAGCCAGGTACAGTCTGTGCATTGCTGGCTTATTGCAAGGCAAGGTGGACCAGACACCAGCTCCACATTCAGACCTCCCTGATGCTCAAAAATGCTGAGTTTTGCAGTGGTTGTGCTCATCTCTAATCTCTACAGACTCCATAATATGTCCACAATACTCCACAGTATTTTCTGTTAGCACTGACAGGAAGCAAACCTGGGAGGAACTCATTCCATGCCAATGCACTAAAAGAGAATAAGCAAACCTCAAAAGTTGTTTTGGTGTAAAGTATAAAAAGGCAAGTTTCTAAGTGAGTTTTATTTGGTTTGGAAGATTTGCATTTGATTTTTACTCTTAATTTAATGTTGCAGAATGCTGAGAGAGTTCTAAACAGTTTTAGTTTAAATTTACCAGTTTCTGTTGTCCTCAGTGGGCAATGGCTTAACCAGTGGGGAAGGTTTGCCAAAAATAGAAACATAGATGGTCTGGTTTAAACTGAGTGGGGGACAATTGTTTCTTTGCAGAAATATGTTGAAAATCTTCAAACACCTTGCTTAATCTTGGAAAAAAGCATTTGTTTAAAAGTTTCTGTTTGAAATGTTCCTGGCCATAGAATTTTTGTTTTTCCTACCAACACCAGGAGTATCTCTGAAACCAAATCCATTCTGAGGTATCACATGGATACCCATGGAGGTTGTGATCCCATTCAGGTTTTATGGATAAATTATTACTGCTAAAGCCCTTGAATGACTTCTGCAATGAAGTCCAATGTACGTGGTTTAAAAAGGAAGAGAAGCCCCTGCTGTGAAGCCCTGCAGAACTGCTTGAATGGGGAGCAAAAGATGAGTTTCTTTTTGAGCAGAGGTTTTATTGACTCTTCAAGCTGATAGAAGTAGAAAAAGGAAATAATATTGGAGAGCTCCTGAATATCTTTCTGTAAAAAACTGAAGGATTCTGTAATGAAAGGTGACTTTTCTCAAAATTGTCCATTTCAGTGTTGCTCTGACATCAAACATGTTGTGCTGAGTGGCAAGCACAGTTTACAACATATTTAATCAAAACACAAAATTCTCCTGGTACAGTTGGAGTACAAATGTCTACCCAAAAAAAAAAAAAAAAAAGCTATTTAATTGCCTCTTTTTATTCAATACATAACTTGCAAATCAGTATAGAAAGAGAGATGGAATATTAATTTTCCTGCTTGATCTTTTCTACTTTATTGGAATATCTTGTTTAACTTCCAGAAATAGCAAGTGTCTTCAAGAATAAAATACTCCTTCTGTTAACATAGGGCTCATGACAACCTGCTAACCCTGGAAATTTAAGATATGTTATCTAACAGTTGTAAGTGGCGACAGAAGAATATTTCTATTCTGTTTTTTGTCATATGCCAAACACCTCTGAAAGAAAGGGGTATTTCAGTCTTTGGAGCTAAAAACCTCTCATTGAAATTTCTGTTGGAACTTCTGTCAAAGGTTCCAGAATTTTTTTTTTTATCTCTGTAGGCTTTTTGATTTGATTTTTCATGCGGATTTACTGATTGATTGATTGATTTGGGGGTGTGGGTGTGATTTGTTTGTTTTTCCCCAGGGTGTATTCATTCCAGAGTTGTTGCCTAAATGCCTGCTCTGGCACAATTACAGCAGTTTAGTTCACCATTTCCTGTGCACCTGCCAAAGTGTCTCAGAGGTGATCTCCCATTTGTGGCCACTGAGTGCATCCCCTCCGTGCCCTCCTGACCCCTGCTCCTGCCCCAGCTGTGTCTTTCTTAAACTGTTCTCGTCTTTCCAATAAGAACTTACTGGTTCTTGATCATATGTTTATGCTTTAGTTCTACTTTTTCATCATTGTTACTCTTTTGGTCCTTCCCCTGCCTCTGTTGCCTCAGGAAATCGGTTGGATGGAATTTTTTTCTGTGCATTTATTTAATAACATTAGATTCTTATGTTCTAATTGCTTTGAGTCTCCTCATCAGTCTTTATAATTCTGTGTTATAATTTTATTAGTATCATGCTCATTAACTTAATTTTTGGCTTTGTTTTTCCCTCCCTTTTCTTTCTCTAGCTTTCCTCCCCAGCCTTTACCACTGCACGTGATTTGGTCGTTTCCAAAATTTTTTCATTTCGGAGGTGGCTGTTCTTGTCCTGCCTACTTTTGCCTCTTTTTGATGTCATAATATTGCCAAGCCATTGTTAGTGATGCCTCACAGTTTACATTTCAACAGTTTTTTCAATACTTTGCATGTGGATCAGTTCATGAGTATTCACAAATCATCACCAGATAGACACACGTGCACACACCTCCAGAGCCCAGGAAAATATGTCAGCTGAAACATTAGCAATCTGTTTAATCAGCACTGCATCCAGGGCTCATCTGAGGAGCAGAAATTGAAGGTCTCCAAGTGAGCAGTAAATTCTGCAGCGCTGAATGCTCCTAAAGAATACAAAATGTAGCAAATTAAGGGCACCAAACTAAATTTACGGCCGGCGTTAACAAATGGACTGGGTGAAAACTGCTTGGAAATTCAATATCCATTAAAAAGGGGCTCAAAATGCTCCATCTGAGCAGGAGGCAAGCCATGAGCACTGTCTGGGCAGCAGTTGGTGGCTTTCATGTGCTCACTGTCCGTTTTGTGCAGTGAATTGGCTACTCATGAGTAAAGTGAGCATGCTAAAAGAGGGGGAACAGTCCTGAATGTTAAATTTACTTTGCTTTTGCTACAAATGATCTGGAAACAGTCGTGGTGCATTGAGACTCTCCCAAGAGTGGGATCCTATGGATGTCATGGGCAATCAGTGCAAGCACTGGGACACGAATAGTTCCTGGTAATCCAATTCTCATGTGAGCACACATTTCCATAAACCAAAGGGCTGGGGAAAAGGAAAAACAAAACCCAGAGCTAATTCTATGAACCATTTGCTAATTAAAGATCCAACTCAGGCTGCTCCACTGTCTACTTCATCGCTGTGACCTAATTTGTTCCTGAAAGAAAGACAAACAACTTCCTTCAGGGTGTTGTTTTTTTTAGTGGCAAAGGATCTCAGAATTATATGAGTTCTTCAAAAAATTGAGACAACCAACAGCTCTGGAATATTATTGTCTGGTTTTTGTGCACCCATATATTTTCTCTAGGAATTCTATTGGCACACAGGTCGATGCAAACTCCTAAACAGATTTAGTAAATAAAAAAAATACACACAATGGATTGCTGCAGTTTTGGGGGAATAGTTGAGCAAACAGGTCTTGGAAGTTTAAGTGTCACAGTTTGGCTTGTTTCCAGTGCCAGCAGCACTTGCATTACAAGTTAATTTAGAGGCTTAGCTGCTGAAATAACATCATCATGCTGGGCTTGGGAATTTTCTTCTTCTTATTAGATGTTACTGATTTTTCAAAAGGCAAACACACGAAACAACCTGTCCCGTGGATTTATTGTACTCTGTCATGTGTGGTCTCCAAAACAGGGCTTTCTGAAGCTTCTTTGCAAGAGCACTTTCATTTCTGCTCCCGCTGAGTCAGCAGCAGTTCAGCTTCTCCAGGGTGAGAGAATGACAACTAAATTTTTTACTGGCTACAGGTGTTTATGCTTATTTTACCCTAAAGCATATGAAGCCCTGCTAGCAATTCAAGGCAATTAACACTTTTCAATGCAAACACTAATGCAAACGTTTGTATTCAGTAATTAGATCTTCTTCCAGTTCTCCCATAATAAAGTAAAATGTTCCTGATAGCTGCCATTAGTACTTCCTAACTTTTCAAACCTGAACGGTGTCACTGTTAATTGTTTAAGAAATGCTACTCTGATAAATTTGTTTTTATTTCAGACTAAGAATTCCGTTTTATTCCTGTGAAATGGTATTGTTTTGGTTGCAAATGCATGCTCCTATGGTCTACACAGCTCTGGGAAATCTCTCAAAGTTTCTTTCATTGCTCCTCTTGGTTGAATAATAGGGTCCTCTCTGCATTTTTCCTGGAAAGTTTTGTCCTTTTTTTTCCTTGAAAAAAATGGCAAATCTCACAATCATCAGCATCTACAAAAATCTTTATGTGAATTTTTTACTGTATTCATGTACTATGAAAGAATCAAAGTAAAAGTAAATATGAGCAGCAGAAAGAAATTTACCACAGAAAAAGAGACATTAGTTACTATGGAAAATTACTTTAAGAACCCTTTCTGAGCACTAAACCTTCATGGTTCTTTTTCTTAAGTACCTGGGGAAGAAACTCTTTGGTCTGATTTAAGGTAGTTTATTCTTGAGTGGCTGATAGAAAGGGCAGTGAATTTGGGTTTTCTGTCCTTTCCAATTCATTCTTTGGTGCAATTTTAATAATCATTTAATGTAAAACAAGAGAATATCTATCCATGCTGAATGTAAGCCTGCATGTAAGGCTGCTTTGCGCCCTAATTGTACATTCTCTGTTCCATGCCATACTCTGTGGTTCCAAATTTTACATTTTTTTCCTTAAGACACTCAGCACAAGCTTGAAATGAGCACAGCACATCCTTGGCCTTTCCTTGGTCAGGAGACTTTGATCATTTTGCTGTAATGGGTTCCATTCCCGATACAATATTTCTTGGCTCCTGGTCATTAACAATGCCTCAGGCAGTGGTTTAGGAAGATTGTTAGCAGAGCCAACACTGGGTGTTAAGGGTAGGATGTGTGCAGTGCAAAGTGCTGCAATGGCAGTGAGTGAACTGTAATTTAGGTGGTGTTGAACTCCTTTAGGTTTAAACACTCTGAGTACACTGGGCAGACACGAACCATCCCGGTAGGCTGCTCAGGTGAGGCTAATGACTTCTTTCACAGAAGTTTGGTTTTGTTAATAAAACAAAAATTTCAATATTTAGAAAAAAATATTATCTCTTAATAACCCTCAGAGAAGAGGATTTTGAGAATCCTAGAGTTGGTTGGTTTATTCCTGTTTCTTTGCAATGGGTCCATTAGCTAGATCTTGATATGCTTGCTTACATTTTTTAATATTCATTTCAGTTGGTGACCCAGACTGTTAAGATGCGAAAGTACAGTTTCATTAAACCGAAGTATGCATAACTTAGAGGCAGCTTACATTGATGATTAAGTGAATTTGCAAATGGAAAGAGCTCTAAGCTTAATGCAGACAGATAATAATACAACATGAAGAAAGGGTGAAAGGGTAGGAGAAGGAAGGACAGAGGTCAGCTTGAGCAGAAAAAAAAGAAAAAGATTGAATGTTTCCAAGTTCACTGGTGCAGAAGGAAAAACCAGATATTTCAATTTCAAGTGCAAGATGGTCTTTAATGAGTATAGAATATTTCAGAATCTGTCGTTTAACTGATCTGAGACAGACACTGCTCTGACTTTTTACAGTTACAGCACTATTGGAATTTGCTAATTAAGTCTAGAGTGACTTTGGAAAGGTTTGAAGGGAAGCTCCCTGTGGTGAGAGGTCTGTGCCTGTAGCCATCAGTGGAAGCTCCACTGCACAGAGCACTGGTGGTGCTTCTAAAAGGAACATGAAGAAAACTTCTGCCCATTCTCCCTGGAGAGGAGAAGGCTCTGGGGAGAGCTCAGTGCAGCCTTTTATGTGTGAAGAGGCTCTTCAGAGAGATGGGGAAAGGCTTTTACCAGGGCCTGTGGTGAGAGGAGAAGGGACATGGCTTTAAACTGAAAGAGGGTGGGCTTAGATTGGACAGGAGGGTGGAATTTCTCAGAATGAGCGTGGGCAGGCCCTGGCACAGGGTGCCCAGAGCCGCCGTGGCTGCCCCTGGATCCCTGGCAGTGCCCAAAGCCAGGTTGGACATCGGGGCTGGGAGCAGCCTGGGACAGTGGGAGGTGTCCCTGCCCATGGCAGGGGGTGAGATGTGATGAGATGAGATGAGCCTTAGGGTCCCTTACAACCGACATCAGCCCATGATTCTAAGAAAAGTGCCTTCTATGATGTTTAAACAAGGCTGGCATTTCTGTTCCTCACTGAGATTTGCTGGTTTTATTTTGGTAGCTTTGTGCCACCTGTGAAAGGGCTGTCTCCTACCATGGTGTTTAGGGCATGATTGCCTAAGTGTGCATCTACTCAGGCACTGCTGTGAAAAGGAGTGACTGGAATTCCAAAACTTAGCAAGGACATCATAAATTGCAGTGAATCATAAGAAAAGGATGACAATTTAACTTGCTTGGCTTGAAATTTGATAAGAAAATGACTAGAAATAGTACAGGACTCTTCTATTTAAAAATATTAGCTTAGCAACATACCTAGGTGTAAAACCAAACAAAATTTAGTCATTCAAAAAGCATTTAACAGGTCTAATTGGAAAGCAGTATCAAAATGGATTTTTTCAAACTTGTGAGACAGTGTTTATCACAAAGAGCAGAGGAGACAGTCAGCAGGGCATTGATTCTGTCCCACTTTAGCTGTGCTAGGATAATGACTAGTCGATGTTCTAATAAAAAAGTTTGAAAATAAAATGCAAGTGAGTACGAAAGCTGTAAGCATTTAAAATTGTTCTTAATGATGTAGCTGCAGTTTCTGTTACTGGAATAGCTCTTGCTGATTTATATTGGTTTCTGCTCAGATGGTTGTCTGGTTACAAATGATGTTTTCATCTACACAGAATTAAGGATTTAGAAATAACTTTTCAAATTAGCCTAATTAAATGTTTATTAAATTTTAATAACTATCACAACAGCTTGGGTTTTGCCTGAGGTTTTTGAACAAAAAGTCCCTCACCCTTTTAAAAAGGTTAACAAACTGAGGGAAGGAAATGTTAAATAACTTGTTTAAAGTCATTGAGCCCAGATCTTTAATTTGCTGGCCCATGCTTTATTTTAGCACACAGTTACAACCCAATCCTGTGGTGATAATATTTCATTCAGCTGGAGATGGACTACAGTCTCAGAGAAAAAAAAAATTGGTGTTCCATATTTTGGGGGGCAGTTCATATCCATTTAACAGCTTCTCTTCCTGCTGTCGCTTTAAAATGGGTGAAAAGAGCATGGATTATTCCACAGGAGGCCGTACTAGTCACTTGTGATATGGTTAGATTTTCTCCAGATGTTTTTTTATCTCATATTTAATTCTCTTTGCTTTTTATTATAGAAGTAAATGGTGTAACAGACTTTTCACACCAGGTCATTTTTCCAGTTACGATCTGTTGAGCATTTGGCATTATATGCAGGTAGGAGAGTAGAGATGTCTTACCTCTCCTCTGTAACTGTTGTCCTTAGCAAACTTTTGTGATCGACTTTGTTACAAGATTTTTGAAAGAAGTCAGATATTTTTATAATGTTTCAGGGAAAGAAACCTGTGTGAGGAGAGGAGCAAAAGTCCCTCAGGATCTAGAGAAAAACTGCCACTTCCTTCTTCCATGTAAAATATGTAGAGAGAACTAAGACTAAACAGAGACTGAGATCAATCTATTGATCTGTTTTCTGTTTCAGACCAGGAAGCTATTAAATTTGGGTTCTCAGAGTTCATTTGAATATTTTATTAGTATCTTGACAGTTTATTGGTATCCTGGATGAAACAGGCAAACCACTGTTAATGGAGCCCAGTCTGGCTCTGGAGTCCTGCTGGTGAACCCTACATGACTTTATTCTAGTGTTGCTTGTTTTAATACTTCTATCTCTGTCCTTGCACTACTGATTGGAAGCTGAAATAGCACTTATCCTACACTCTTTACAGAAAAAAGATAAAAACTTTCATTTTTTGGTAGTTTCCCTAGCTGCTTTTTTATTTCACTTTTTTTTTTTCAGGAGACTTTGATTCTGTCACAGACTCTGAGCTTCTATATGCTTAAAAACACCATTTTGTTCCTTGGTTAATTGCTTTCTCATGCTTTTTAAACTTTTAATTTCCATCATTCTTTAATCTGCTGTCACTTTGCATATTGTCCCCTCTCCAAGTTATTTTGCCTTAAAAGACATGTCCTTTGGGACTAGTGGGCCTTACTAGGACAGGCAATTATTGCTTGGATGTGGTGCTAGTTGCAGACAGATTAGTTCAGGGATGAGTTCAGAAGCTGTGAAAACTATGCCTTAGAAAAAATGGCCTCAAAAATCAACAGCTTGGGGTTTTTGGGACCGAAGAACATTTGCCTTCCCAGAGAAAAGGGCTTCTGGATTTAAACAAAACAAGCAAATAAACAAACTCCTCTCTAAAAAAAAAAAAAAAACAAACCCAGGCAGCCAATAAAACAAACAAAACCCTGCTTTGGTTGAGCTGAAAAAGCTGCAGAGGAGAAATGTGTGGCCAGGAACTCAGAAGCAGAGAAGTGAAGTGAATTTAGTGGGCTCAGAGGGGAAGGGCAGGACAGGGATGGCACAACTCTGCTGCCATTCCTGGGGAGCTCTGTCACCCTTCATCCCCAGCTGGACTCCGGCCAGGGCTGAGCAGGGACTGCGTTCTGGGCCAAAAGGATTTAAAACAGTTTTGTTGAAATATCGTATCAAAAATACTCTCCAGATTAGACTAGAATATGTTGATAAACCTTTAAAAGGGGGGGCAGGGGGAAAGGGCAGTTCTCTAGCCTCTCTGAGGCTAATTTCTCTGGCTAGGGTTTCATACAGAAGCAAAACTTTGTATATACAGATTTTGATACACAAATGGAAATATATTCTCTGATATGTAGCCTGTCTTTACAGATGGAGGCTGCTCACCTGCTGCAGCAATGTCTGCCTGCATTTATTCCATTAGACACCTGAATGTGTCAGAGGAGTTTGTGCCGTCTTTCCTTTTCACTGCCATTTATCCAAACTTCCTCTACAACAGAACCCTTCCTCTGCTACAAGGCACAGGCATGCGAAGATAGGTAATTAGAAAGTGTCCTTGCTTTTGTGTAGAAAACCTTATTCTGCAGTTATTCTTTTCAATTGGAACAGAAGGTAGTCTGTGAGGGTTTCTCTCCGGTATTAGCCTCAGTTAGGATTAAAAGGAATTCTGTGTATCTCCTCCTGATTCCCCTGGCTTCAAACTGGCACAAAGGTCTGGCTTCCTGCTAATCCAGCCAGAGTCACTGTTGGCATGCTGCTGACTCCAGTTTTTGTGCCTGGCATAGTCCTGTTCACTTAAACTGTGTGGTGGTTTATCTTTTATCTCCCACGAGTTAATGTTTTCATCTCTTAAAACACCAGCTCCTGGAATAAACAGGTTTAAGCCTGAACATCAAGTGATGAATCAGCTTGACTGTTTGTTATTTATCTTTACTTTTCAAATTATTTCTTAATTTTAGATGGATGTTTCATGACTTGAAGTTTGGGCGTGGCAATACTGCAAGGATAAACACTGACCTGTCTTCTTACTGTGGTAAAACTCATCCCACTCAAGTGGCTGATGTCAGGCTTAGAGGAAAAATACTGTACTGGGTTGTACTTGGTCCATACCTGTACAATGCTCTTGATACACTAATAGCTAAAGTTTTCTTTTTGTGTTAGCTTCTTGTGCTAAGACTTTTGTCAGTGCAGGTGGTATATTTACAGACTGACTTGCCTAACTGTAGCTTTGGTGATTGTTTATTTAAGTCCACATAAACTGTTTTATCAAATGAAAAACTATTTTTGACATCCTTTGGATGAGGATGGCCTTGTGGAATAGCTCCAAAGGAAAAGAATCTGGTCATTGAAATGCTAACAGATCCATAACTTTACTCCATTATTATCTAAATCATTTTGTAGATATTCAGCACAGTGTCTTTTCAAATCACTTTGCGAGCTGATTTTCCCAGTGCACAGGATCTTGATGAAAAGAATCAATTAAGCCTGGAAAGCTCCAATGGTATAAATATCCTTAGTAAATAAATTGTTATTGTATTAGATAAAACATGCTGATTTAAAACAGTTGATAAAGCCTATCTCTAGTCCGTGGCATATTCTCTGGAAAAACTCCCAGATTTCATGGAATGAATAATGCATGAGTATCTCTTTATGTGATTGAGTTGACTGCTCAGGATGTATCTGAATATTCTGCTGTTTGATTCTGATTTGTTCTCTATCGAGAGCTCCCTCCCCAGCGCCTCCCAAGGCAGGGGAACGGCGCTGGATCTGCTCTCCCTCGCTGCAGCACATTGTCTGCACATTAGACAGCATCCCTGATGAGAGCAAGATTTAATTTTGAAGGTATAGTCATCATAAAATCAAAGGGGTGAAGTGAGGAGATCAAGGCTGTTCTGGGATGTTGGTGTAGTTCCTCCTGTCAGCTGCCCTGTCAAACTGCAGATAATCCCCTCTCTTCCCTTCCCAGTGCAGGATGCTGGCTGTGCTCTCAGCATCTTCAGGTGTTTGTGCTGCTGGTTAATTCCTGCCCCATGGATAGCTTTGTATCTTCTTCTTTTCTCTAGAATCAAGTGTGAGCATTCAGGTTTGCAGCTGCTGCAGTGTGCCAGTATAAACCTGCACGTTATCCAAACGTCACACAATAAGTACTTCTGCAGCAAAGTGTACTTACTTGAAGACTTTCTTAGGGGCTTGCCCTGAGATCCATATTAAGAGAATTCTTTAAAATTCAGGGTTAATTCTAATGCTAAAATCAGTGAGGATAAGGGTTAAAGGATCATTTGGCACCTATCACATTCGGTTTTTTTAATTGCCCAGGTATGGGAGGGGAAGCAACTTAGGAAAGCAAAAACATGGTAGACCAAGAATGCAAGGTAAGAATATAAAGTAAGATGAAAAGTAACTTAAATAATATAAATCAGTAGATTATAAAGATGAATGGACAGAGAAGTAAATCAGAAAGGATGTACTGACGTTGTGGGGGTAAAATGAGTGAAAATGCATGGATGAACATAGGGGCATTAGGGAAACATGATTAAAGAGGTGGAAAAGCATAAAAAATTGCAAAACTAGGAGATATTAATTCCAAGAAAATGGGATAAAATTGCTTGTGACAGAAATATGAGGAGACTAACACAAAACTAAAGCTGGCAAAATGCTGGAAAAAATAACATTCAGGTATCTAAATAAATGTTCTTGGTTTCACTCCCTTTCTCCTGTTGTTTCTTTCTACCGACTGTCAAAACACTGAGCTGAACCAGGGTGAACATGAGGGTGTGTGAGGGTGTGTGCAGTTGCAAAGTGTTTACTGCGGGGGAGGTATGGACAAGGCAGGCAGTGCATGACTTATTTTGTGACCTGTTTGTGTAACACCTCTGGAAGTTTGTATATTGCATTTCACAGGCTTGAGTAAAATTCAGTTTTTCTTTAAAATATTTGAAATTTATCAAATGGAATTTAAAAAATTCAGAGAATCTACGATAACTGTAAAATCATAAGTGTGTCCTTACCTGCAATGTAGCATGTCCATACTTCCAATATTTTCTAATTATGCTTTGTAATTTATTCACTGTGGTCTAAGGAGTAAGCCTTAAAGTCACAAATAAAATAAGGGGGGACATCAGTAACACTTGAAGATGGCAGAAGCAAGACTTGGAAGGTCAGAAAGGAAAAAGCCTGAACAAACAAAAAGCCCCCATCCTGTTCCCCACATCCACGTAAGTCATTTCACTTCTGGGAGAAACTGTACAAAAGCCAGCCTGGCTATTACCAGGGGAGAAGTTATTCATGAGCATACAAGTTTACTAGGTCAGGCCCCGAATCAACAAGGCAGTGACTGTGAAAGACAGTCCAGAGCCAGAGAGTGAGGAGGAAGGTTAATGAGAAGCACTGGAAAGGCGTTCATTAAAGTGGAAATTGAAGTCACCCTGGCTGAGAGGAGCGAGCTCGGATGGAAGAAAGCGAGCTTGGCTCTCAAAGTCAGGAGGAAGGTTAGCTGGGAAGTCAGGGGAGCAGATCCTGCCTGGGCAGGAGCTGCCAGGGCTGCTGAGTGGCAGCTGAGCAGCAGGGTCTCCCTCGGAGCCGGGCTGATGTGCGCTGGCTGCGGCGAGCGCCGGGGCTGGGAGCGCAGGCAGGCTCCGGGCCAGGGGTCCTGCACTGCCAGGCACACCTTCAGAGACTCTGAAGCCATGAGAACAACCTGATCTTTCCACAGAAACTGTCAGGGGGTTTGGTCCGGTTGGTTTTGTTTGTTTTGGGGGTTTCTTGATTTGCAGCAAAAGGAAAATTACTGGCGATACAAGGCTATCACACTTAAATAGAAACTTTGGTAGGATCTTCCCACTTATTCTTGCCTTTCGGGATTCTGAAGCTAAAATAGCATTCTACCACATCAATTTTTACATCCAATTGATGTGGAAGCTTTGAATATTCAATTGGTAGTAATGTGTATTTTCAACATTTGCAGCCCTAGTGTCGTAACATATCCTGGAAATGAATTTATCGGTTTTTCTCCCAAGCCCTTTTACTCATTGTGGCAAACTGACAGAAGACCTGCATGATTCAATCATGTTCACTGCCTTTGTCACTTATGCCACTTCTTTAAATGTTGTTGTTGTTATTATTATTATTATTATTTTTGCAGGGTTTCAGTTCTGTATTTCTGGGAAGGCATGGAGCAGGCCCCATGCCTGGGTGTGCAGCAGCCTGCTTTGCACACCATCACTGCTCTCTTTGAGGGAAGCACTACGGAGTTAAAATTTCCTTTAGCACGTTCTTGAGTTTCTATGGAACACAGAAGCCTCAGTGGGTCAAGAGGTTGTCTCCTGAAAAAGACAAGTAGCATCAGCTGTTCTGCAACAGTTCTGGTCTCTGCCTCTGCGTTGGATTTGATAGAAACTCTGAAAAGCTGTAAGGGTACAGAGGGTTTGCTGGTTATTTGTGAGCTTTGTCTGCAAGGAAACCCATTCCCTGCCTTTCCTCTTATTACTAAAAGTTGGAATGTCAGAACTGACAGCCTGGTAAATGCTGGGACAGCGTGTCAGGAAAAGGAAATGTTGTGGAAGAAACAAGGCACAAATAATGCACAGCAGGTCACCCAGTGAAAACAAATGGCAGCAGTGGAGAAAACACACAGGGAGCCTGTGCTGCCTTCCTGTGCTGGTGCTGTTGGTAAATAAACGGCTCAGGGCTCCTGTCTTTGCTTCTGAGGGTGGCTGGCTACTGTTAAAATATTTAAATTGCAGATGAGCCCTGCTGTAAATGTTACCCTCTGAGCTGAGTGCGTTCAGTTTATCTGTGTGGAGTGGCCTCCACAAAGCCTGGGGTTGTGTCATCATCAGAGGTTGTGCTTGGGAGTTTGGGATTTCCCCACAGAGATCCCGGTGGGTGCTGCCCAGCAGAGACAGAAAGCTGTGTCTGCCTTGGCACTTTGTGAGGTGAAATAAAGGGAAAACGATTCATTTCACTCTGTAGAACTTGCTTTGTGGCAAACTGTGCGGGTACTAATCCTGGAGGTGAGAGGAGGGGCAGGGTCGTGGTTGTTGGGAAGAAGAGAGGGAAGGGTTGGTGTCTGGGAAGCAAGAGCTCTGCAGGAGAAGTGGATGTGCCAACAGCAGTCATGAGCCCTGGCTGTGATGGGCTGCGCCGGGGCTGTGCCTGGATCTGCTCCGTCCTCGGGACCCAACGGCCAATTGCTTTGCTGTAAAATGTGAATATTTTGTCAGCTTGGTCTCTTTTTTCCAAACTTTATTACTTTTAAGGGTTATGTTTCAGTTTTATTGCTGCACATTCTCCACATTGTCTTGAATTTATCCCCTTTTTGCCCTCTGAGGCTAAGAATTCTCGACACAGAAAAAAAATCTCACCCACCTCAGGATGTTTCTAGAAAGAATAATGTCAGCCAAATCCTGAAAAGTGCATGTATTTCTCAGATGACTGTTCTCAAGCATTTTTAGGATGATTTCTTCCTTCATACTCTGCCCATCCTTCTGTTTTCTCCAGGACTGGCTCTCAAGTTTCCAAAGTGGGGCATAATCCTACATAATCCCAGTTCTACCAGTGCCTTGGGACCAGCCTCTGTCCCTGTTGAGGGGAGATCTGACACCCAGCCCGTTCTGCAGCCCAGATGCTGCTTCAGCCTTGTTAACCTCATTGGATAAAAATGTTCCTTTGGAGGTAAAAATAAGTAAGCACTTCTTGAAAGATTGACTGATGGAAGCAGGGCTGTGCTTCTGGAGGGCACGCACTGAGGTTTTTTTACTGAAACGCAACATTTTTGTGTCCTGTTTATATCACTTAGCTTACCCAACATCAAAAACAATTACAGCAATTATGGAAGACCTTGACTTTTTCCTTAGGGAAATGCTGTGCAAGAAAACTCTGGTTATGTCTTGGGGTTTGTTTCTGTCTCTCTTAAAGCTAATATTTAGCATTTATCCTAGAGGAAACAACTGACAAAAATGACGGGTATCTCCCCAAAGCATGTATTTACTGTATCAACTGAATTTAAATTTCATGATTTCGTTTTCCTGAAGTCTTTCTTAGGATCAGTCATTTAAAAAATCCCTGATCCTGGTTTGTCACATATGGAGCTAAAAGAAGAATTATGAGAAGGCAGAGAAAGAGGTCTCACACAAGAAGCCATCCTCTTCCCACTCCGAGAGCCATCCTCTTGTAAGGAAAGGCATTCTCTTGCAAGGGGGCCCAAATCTTGTTCATTGTTTGGACAAGAACTAGAGCTGTCAGTCATCATTTGTCAAAATTCTTCTCTCCTGTGAAGGGGCCACGGGTTCCTGTTGACTGCCACAGAGTGGAACCTCATCTGCAGCGTGCAAAGATGAGATAATGAGATTCTCTTGACTTGCCCTGAACTGGGGTTGCTGTGCACGATTCGAGGGGAGTTTTCATTACCTTCCTGGGAATTCTGAAACTGCAGATTTGCATGTTAATAGTAACATTTTACTTTTAAAATGTGCCTTTTTAAGGGAGTTTCATGTTTAAAATTGTGAAAGAGAAGCCGCCATCTTTCAGCATCTCACATTGACTTGGTGACTTCAGAGAAAATTCAGTTTACTTCACAGTTACAAAGATGATTTCTTTCTCTTTTAAGTTAACATCTCTCAAAAGCCTGTGTTGAGATCAGGAAAGTGAGCCAGAATCTTGCCAGCCAAATCTATCCTTGGTTGAACTTCTGAATCTGTACCAAGAATTAAAAGTTGCACTGATTTTACTTTCCAATTTGATTTTTGTCTAACAACTCTGTTAGTGTGTTATCCAGACCAGAGTCTGTCTTTAACTCAGAGCTTTATCAGATCTAAGAGGCCAGGAGTGGGGAAGGGGCAGGGAATGGGTTTTGCAAATCTCAAGGAAAACATAAAAAGCTGTGAATTGGAATGTTCAGAGGGAGCCAATGTAGAAGCAAAGATTTCTTATACTGATTTTTAAACCTGAACAACTTCCTATGAGTACTGAGAGTGCAAGAGGTTACAGAAGTGATTTAACACCCAGAGCCTAATTTTGGGGCCTTTTCACATCTTTGTCAGTGTGCTTGAGGGGGCTGTACTGTGGAAAGAGGACTGAGTATTACAGATGCACAAAATTAGACTTCGTATCCATGAGAAGTTCTGCTTACCTTGTAAGTGAAGTGATGTATCAGGTCTATAATAATTCTTTGTTCTATTAATAATCCAGCATCTGAGATAGGTACTTCCGTTACGAAGTTGAAATCCAAATAAATAAAGTAACCTGTGCCATAAGTGTACAATTACAGAAGACTTGAGAGTTGATTAAAACCGCTCCACTTACAGAAGCTTCTCGCAACATTAATGATTTCTGGCCAATATATTTTGTACAGAATTAATGAGTGTCTGGGGTTATGGGTTTCTTCATTTTGGTTTGGGTCATTAACATACTCATTAAAGCTTAAAAAGCAGCTCTTAGCTGCCAGCTTTTTTTTTCTTTTTAACCTGGAAATCTTCCTTTGCTGAGAGTCCCACACTCTGAATGTTCTGGTGAGGTGGGGGCAGTAATTCCTCTGCCTGCGAATGGGCACGAGGGATGCTGTGCCCCTGCCCTGAGCGGGTGGAACAGATCCTGAGCTGCTCCTCTAGCAGAGCTCAGGAGCTCACCCGTGTCAGGCAGCCCATGCTCGCTGACTCTGGGGGCAGCACGGTGCTGTGAGACATTCTGAGTCTTTGTCCTCTTCTCTTTACAAGCCAAATGATGGTCTCAGAACCCTCAACAGAAAAATACAGATTTAAAAGGGTGGAATAAGACCCTGTATGAAATATTAAGAACGAAGCCATTGCAAAATGCAAGTGTTGGTCATGAGGGTATCATTGGTTTTCAACTTGTGTTACATTACATTGAACTCCAAATGGTATTCAGGCTGGAAAATGTTTTGGTTCCGTTTCTTCCAGTGTGAGCTGACACTGTGTTTTAATGGTTGTGGTAAGATGAATATTTATGATAGTCATGAGACTTCCTATATGTAGTGTATCGCTCTGAGAACAGACTTGAATTTTCAAAATTAATATAGCTGCTTAATGATTTTTTTCCCATTCTTTTATACTCAGCTTCTTCCAGAAAAACAGATGGAGTTAATGATTCCTCTCAGAAAAAAAAAAAAAATCCAAAGGAAGGCTTTGTTCCTTGGGAGAGAACAAAAAGACATCCAATGTCATTAGGGATCTAAATCATCAGGTGGAATGCCCCATTTCTTTGGGGAGGCGTGACTAACTCCACCAAACATGCACGGCCTGTGGAGCTGGGCCTTCATCCTTTTTGTACCAGGAAACTTGGAATATATCCCACCTTATTCAGAACTGTACATTGCTGCACTGCTGGCTCTGCATGTTTGAACCTTGTCTGTGGATATTTAATGTTTCTGCAAATAGAGAAAGTTATGCTGCTGCAACACGGTGTTTGTGTGAATAACAAAAATATCTGCAGTGGAAGGAGGCTTGATTTCGTGGCCTGCACGTGGTGTTGGAAAGCAGAATTGGAGCCAGACCTTGTTCTCTCAGGAGGAAAAAAGGTCCAAGTGCAGCCTTATCCCAACTGGAATGAGCTGGGTGCTTTGCAGGGAGCAGTTCTGTGCTGGGCAGCAGATCTGAGTAGATCTGGGTGCTGCTGGCATAGAAAATCCAGAATGTTCCATTCGGGTCAAAGTTAACCCAGTGTGATCTGAGACAGACCCTTTAAACATCCCCAGAGGAGGAGACCCACAGCACTGAGTGCACGCAGAAAGGACCTAGGCTAGCTCATTATTTTATGTATTTGCACCCCTACATAGTTTTTCAGGCACCAAGGACAATTTTTTTGGTAACTTTATCAGCTAGCTGTGCATCACTTTGTGTTTTAGAGTTGGAAACTATTTCAGTTATCATTTATATCCTTTTCTCCTTCCAAATATAATCATAATACTGCAAAGTTTGCTATAGATTTTTTTCCTCTGATATGCTGTATGACTTACATTACAGCAAGCTTGGGTGATCACAGATTATTGATTTTTAGTTGTTGATAAAAAATTTCGTAATAACAGTATGATGCATGATTTTGGAGTGCATTGTCAAGGGAAGTCTTCAGCATCATGTTCTGTGTGCTCTTCATTGTGCTCATGTGCTGCCCATGCAAAAGGACTGATTTTCTAGGATTAACTGCTGCAATTTGTTTTAGTTTACTGACAGTGTCAACCTTTTTTAGACTAATTTATTTCTGGGATGTTTTCTTTACTAATTTTCCTGAGTGTTTCTTTGTTTTTACTTGAAGAAATAGAATTGTCAACCCTTCCCCAAAACATAACAAACACACACTCTTTTCCATTCATCCCTGAAGCTCCTAATCCGAGCAGGAAAAAATATGCTGCTAAAAATCTGGGGACAGAATAGATTAATTAAACAGGATAGGGAAGTAAAATAAGTGCAACCACACCTCTTTGTACCAGAAAACAAACAAATTATTTAAGAACTTTACCACAGTCACAGAAGAAAAGGACAAGAAAGAGGCCAGTCATGCTTAGAAAGTTGCCTATTTCCATGATCTTGATTCACTGCCGTATTCAAACAGGCAATTAATTCCCTATTTTCAGCTTCAGTTGGGTCATTCCTCATATTTTAGCTTGTTGAGTTTCTGGAAACAGCTTGTTAACCTCTGAGTATTGTTTTTGTAGACGCTGGAATGAGAAGCAGTAGGTTAAGACAGGACCTGAATTTAGTCCAAAGCCTTTGTTTTATGTGTATATGCTGTGAATTCCTGCTGGAAAGCTTCTCCTATTGCTTTGTCAGGCCAGGCAGTATCACAGCACACACACACATCCAGAAAAGCTCTTCACAATTTGCGTTTTCTTCCCCTCTGCTGTTAGTGCCCTCCTAAAACAGTTGTTCATCAATTGTTAGTGCTGATGAAGTGATGAAAATTCAAGTGAAGTTTCACCAATGAATTTTTCTGTCTTGGTTTGCTAGTTTTGTTTTTATTAATCTGGTGGTATCTTTTTCACATCCTTAAATTTCAATACACTACTTTTACTATATTAGTTTTCTCTTTTTAGAAGCATTCTTTCCTTGAGGAGTTCTAGAGAGCTCTGCAAAAGATCATGCATGGGCAAAAAGAAATGGTGTTCACAAGTAAAGCAAAGTCATGCCTGAATTTGTGTCACATTGTCATTTCTTGGGTGGTTGTGTCCTGGCACATAACCACCAGCATTTTCATCACAGTTCTACAGGTCTGAATTTTAGTTTTCCATATGGATTAAAGTTTTATCTAATCCAAACCAAATGCCTCTGATGGTTGTTGGACTGCTGAGCACTTTCTCTGATGCTTTGCTCCTCACCATGACCCCGGTAGCAGCAGCTCTTTAGACTTTGTGAGGTGTTTGTGGCAGAATTAAACATCACGAATGTAGATCCTACTGCTGTGCTGGGTAAATGAGAATTGTTTCTTGTGCACGCAATGCCTTGTATTGCTGTAAGGCCTGTACTTTACAAATAGTTGCAAATTTCACTTCAGCGTTACCAAACAAAGTTCACAGGGTTAGGAAGGCCTGGATTCTCTGACTGCTCAGCCCTGTAACTCAGGTAGCTGAAATGCCACCTTGCTTTTTTGAATGTGCAAAGTGGTGGTCAGTTATAAAGGTTCTTGCTGCACCTGATTTGTTGCCATTATTTTTGTGACATCTGTGTGCAAAAACTGTGAGTGGAAGAGCTGCGAGCTCACCAAAATTACCGCGGCAGAACACGTGGCTGCAGGGAGAAAAGTTGAGTCAAGTGCTGTCTTTTGTTCCCAAAAAAGCTTTATGTTTGCACTGCAGTCACTTTTTTTGTTGCAAGAACTCTGTCAGTCCCCGAGAATGACATTTGATTTGTCGTGCTGGTTTGTAGCCTCCTCTGGCAGTTGTGGTTTCTGCGAGCACAGCACACACAGAGCAATACAAACTGAGAACAGTATAAACTGCTCACGGAGTCACAGGCACGGTGTGTGACCCTTCTGTGCCACTGCTTTTAATTACGTGATCCATGTTGGATAACTGGGGGAAATTAGCATGTAGCAACATAGCCTTATGGGCTACTTTTGATGTCTTAGAAGCTTGTACCAGATGTATTAAATACCCCATTTTTAGCAGTTCTGTGTACACAAAGCAGAACCAGTTCAAGATAGGAACAATGAACCAGAAGTCGTAGGTTATGTGTTGATTTTTTTCTTTTTCCAAGTGACTTCAGGAAGACTCTCATACTTTGTAATTAATTGGCCAACGAGGGAAATCTGCCATAGGAATAAATGCAGTTCAAGTAGTCTTTCCTACTAGATAGCATTTGTTGGGAAACCTTTTTTTCAGAGACTATTAAAACATGCATGAACAACTACCAATTACTTGGTCCAGAGAGAGCTTTGTACAAAAAATAAAAAAAGGAAATTATCATACAATGATAATAAAAACAGTGAATATGTCACCTAGGGCATAAATGTGTGTGCTTCTAATAACTTCAGGCTGTAAGCTGGCTGCCTAATTAAATTCATCAATGTGCTTTAAAATCAGTTTAAATAGTTGATTCCAAATTGAGAAAAACTTAACTTTATTTGCACGAAACGCAGAGTTTCAAGTCTCGAAGTGACATTGGATGTTTATCCAGAGTTTGTTTTCTATTCCTGTGAAATGTCTCTCCGTGATTGATAAGAAAAAAATACTGATATAGATAAAGAATCAGCTTTTCAGGGAGAAGATGTACTGTTACCTTTTGTTGTAAAAGAGGGAGTGTCTGCTGGATAACCACTGCATGCATCCACAATCCCTGGCTGCTGGGAGATGGTTGTGCTTCAGGACAGAGCAGGAATGTCATTCTGTGACATTGCTGTTGGTGTTCTTGTCCCTGTCATTTGCCACTGAACAGGCTGCCAGGGCAAACAGTGGCTGGTGTAGGAAGCAAGAAGGTGCTGAAATAAAGAGCTGGCTGGTTTTACATCAGGTGGGTGAGAAAGTGAAGCTGCTCTCCCTTGCAGCCAGAAATGAAGACTGAAACAAATGAGGGAAATAAGATGTGCATCTTAAGAGGGAGATGTAAGAGAATAGATACACCTCCTTCTCTCTCTTATTTTCTTTTCTTTCTCCCCCCTACCTACTGATGTATAATTCTTTCTGCCTGAAAATTGTCTTTTCACATCTGAAATGGCACTGGTTGAACTGTGCATCACACTGCATCTCTCTGTGTGTTTGCTGGTGTTGATTGACTGTTCAGGGAAAAGGGAGTTGCAGAGAAATGGAATGACAGTGCTGGGTGTCTAATGGTGTGGATTCTAGATGAAAGTGGGAAAGCACATTGTCGTTTCACAACAGAGGTGATAAAAGGAATATAAATTGTGGCTAAAGGATAAAATGTACGTCAGCTTGTAATTAAAGATATATGCAGTGAACTTCCTTCAAGCAGAGTTCCCCCAGAGACATCTTGCTTTACATTAATATCTTCTGATGGCCCTAGATCTTCTTATCCTTTATCATTACCAGTGAAAACTGGTGTGTTTGTTTTGGGGCTTCATCCCCCCCTCTGCTCCAAACTGCTTTCTGAAAATCCTTCCGCTGAAATGACTGTGCCAGAATTCATTACCCTGCCTGTCCTGTGTTTCCAGAAGCACGCTGTAAAATATCCATAATGAACCAAAGATGAGCAGTGCAGAGTTGCCTCATTCCAGTTTTCCTCCCTAACCTCTGCTTGTTTCCAACCAGTATTGTGGTTTTATGATCGCAGACTATGCAGAGCATTTTACCCTGAAATAAATGGGGATAATTTGAGGGTTATTTCTCTGTTTTGCACATGCTCGAAGGCAAGAGCCTGGCTGAGGCACCATGAACAGCTGAGCAAGGATGAGTTAGTTGCTTCCTGTTGGGATGAGCTTTCAGCTCCTGTGCTCCTTCTCTCTGCAACACCTTGCCCAGAGATGGAATCACTGCTGGGATCTGCATTTGTGGGTGAGGCACAGAAGAGAAAAATTCAAAAGCAGGGACAGGGAATGTATCATTAGAGCTGGAGAAGGCTGCAAAGTGAACAGCCAACCAGGTGGGGGAATAGTTTAGGATCTGTGGCAGCAGTTTGGTAGGAACATGAGGTCAGGATCGCACAATCCAGAGTGCAGTGGTGCTCTAGATGAAACGGAAGGCTTTTAGAGCTGCTGTTTTCAGTAACTTCTCCTGTGTAGTCTCCTCCAAATATGTTTCTTCACATTTGTTGATGAATGGAAGCTCTTGTTCCTCATTTGAAAGCCTTACGTAGCTTTTCCACAATAGTGAGACGCAAGTTGTGCATGAAATATGGTTTGTCAATGTCATCATTATACAGTGTTTTCTGAGGAAAAGCAAAGACAAACTCCAAACCACTGCTTGACCCAGAAATCTTTCAAACTACATGAAAATCTCATGGTTCTATGTGGACATTTTATCACAGAGCATAAATGCGTGTTGGGTTCATTGGCGAGCTTGTCTTGATCAGGAAACTCAAGGGAATACAAGCTTTGTTTCCAGAAAAACTTAAGTAATTTATGATTCTTTTTGTTGAAGTAATGTCTGATTTGTGAGGCTGCATGGGTTAGGTGTGAAATCAGATGAACTTCAGTAATTCCAGTTACATTACATCTGTGGCTAATGCCAAAGACACCCTGTGAAATGACATTGCTGAATTTCACACAGCACATGTACATAAGAAAAAAAGAAAAAAAACCCTTGACAGCCGGTAGAGAAAAATCTGCATTTCCCTTGTTCTAGTGGCAATAGAATAAAGGATTTCTTTTCAAAGCAGTATTATGTAGATATTAAATAAACCCAAGCATTTAACTCTGTATTCCAAAGTAGCTTAGTCTCTTGCCTGTAAGATTCTGCCAATAAATTCAAACTGGATCAGATACAGCTTGCAGAATCTTTCAAACATTTTACTCTCATTACAAAGGCTGATGCAGTATTTTTGAGACTCCATTTTTTTCTTTAATTTTTTTCAACTGCAGCATGCTTAAGTTCATACTGAGTTTCAGCCTGGGTATAAACATGGTTCCTAAAAATAGATTTCAGAGAACAAGATTAATGTTTGCCATAGTGCACAGAGTTATTAGAAGTTAATACTTAAAAATAAGGCCATGTCATGGTGGTTATTTTGGGATTCTGTTCTTTTGTCAATCTGTTTCCCTTGAAGTTATGTAAGGCAGCTGGACTTGAGGAAAGAAGATTGAGGGTCCTGGGAAATCCATGTCCTATATACATTTCTTCTCTAGATGGGCAGTATTGATTACATGTGCATACAGACAAATGGTGGGTTCAGGTTGTTTGTACTTGTAATCAACAATGTAAATGAACAGAGAAAGGTCAGTGCAGCAGGCACAGAACTTATGGAAGTATAATTCACTTGTACCTGCGTGGCAGGGAATAATGTGTTCCTTGGGCAGCCCTGGAATGTAGATCCGCTCCTCTCTGTGGTTTCTGCATTCCAAGGTTTGGTTGGTGGTTTCCCAGTGATTTTGTTCATAAGTGTTTATGCAGCATCACATCCATGAAAACCTCTGCTTCGGGATGTGTGAGGACCTTGGGAGCCTCCAGTGCAGGAATGTGTGCATGTGGAGAATGGGGATCTTGGTGTAGTTGCATGGCAGCGCTGCGATCTGCCAGCCCTTTGATACCTGATGTACATGGGACCCAAAAGAAATACACAGAATTCTAATACAACGTGCAGCCTCAATCTCTGGTACAGGTTGGTATTCAAAGGTCATTTAAGCTGTGAAGCGTTGGGTTTTCATTGACATTCGGTGGAAATCTTTAAGGCTGCTGTATCCTTTGGGATACTTACCCTTGGGTCGTTGGTTACTTGGTCACATCTTGCTTCTAACCTGTGATTTTGTAAATAATTTTCTGTTAAAGCCAGGTTGGGACTAGGCATGTAAAAGGTGGACTTTGTGGTTATGTGTAATGTTTTGACTCCTGTTGTAGGTGAATTCTGCACCTTTATGTCAGTATTACCATATCCTATTCCTTTCTGGCTCATGTGCAGTGTCACCATTGTCTGAGAGTGCCATGGAGCAGTCACAGCAGGTAAAGGATCACCTGGCTGCTGCTGGGAATAAAGCACAGCACAGCTGAGAAACACACTCACACTGCCTTTGCTGTGCTTTCCAGCAAACCTTAAATCAAATTCCTGAAGGGACTGGAAACACAAGCTGTGTCCCTTGTCAAGCATTCCTCTCAAGAAAGGATATCCAATAACTGTACAAAAGCATGTGCAGAATTATTGCAAGCCTTCTGGGGCTGCTCCACCAAAGCTGTTACTGCTCAAGCACCTTGTTTTTCAGATTGTAAATCTGCCCCTTTAACTTATATTTGAAGGACAAGGCTAAACACGGAAGCTGAAAGATCTGCCAGGGTATTCATGCAGCACAAGTGTGAGTTCCTGGGTGTACAAGGTGGGTCTAGGTGAAAAGTCTATGCAGAAACACAAGATTGGGATTGTTTACTACAGACAACTATTTACATTGCTGCTAATCCATCTGGGCTAAGCTTTTACAAGGCAGAGGTTACCTAGAAAAACCCAAGCAACCTTTTGCCCCCCAAAGTAAATAAAAATAGCATTTTTTAAAATATGGAGATGATAAGTTTATGAGTTAGAACATTTAAGCTTTATTTGTTCATTTGTTTGTTCTGTGTGGGTGGAAGGGAGATTGGAATTTTCCTCTGTAAACTTTCAAGTTCAATGGGTTATTTTTTTTTATTTTGAATTTAGATTTTTTTTAAAGGAGAGAGGAGGACATTCAGGCAATTTCCCAACACCATCTATATTTAATTTAGGATTAGCAGTAAAAAACATTAAGTTCACACCTTTTCTCTCTCTCTCTTTGCTTTTCCTGTCACCTCCTTAGGAGCTGTACTGAAGTGCACCTTGAAACATGATTTATGGCATTAAGATTTGTAGGAACCTAGGGATCCTGGGATATCCTCTGATTTAGATGATGATGATTTGGATGATGATGATGAGAGAGATATGTTTAACCAATGTGCAAAAGAAAAAAATAAAATTCCAGAACACAAAAACCCCCCACTACTGGATGATGTTAGGATGTGTTAAGTGCCAGTGAAGGGAATCAAATGAGAACAGGAATGAAACAGACTCCCTTTTAGTTCTTCTTTTACTGAATTATTATAAATACACTCTGTCAGGTGTGAAATCAGCATTTTTGTTGGAGAAGTAAATAAGGTTGCAGAAAAACACTTATGTGTAAAGGCATCCATGTAGCCTAGGGCTGTTGGAAAAAATGTAAGCCAACTCCACTTCATAATGCCATTTAGTTACAAACTGATGCAGAGAATTTAAAATGTTTTTCTTACTGTTTTATGGAGTGGTTTTTTGGTAGGTATTTCTTTGGTTTTTTGGGGTTTTTAAGTGCTTAACCATTTAATTTCTAGTGACTTTGAAACAACTAGTTGAAAACACTGAAAACTCTCCCTTCAGGGATGACAAGTATTTTAAAGAGTTATTAAAACATGGGACTTAACATTCCTGTGTCATTTGCCTATTTTCTAAAGTTTCTCTGACTGTGAAGATTACTTTTTCTTTAAAATAGAGTTAAAGGAGAAAATACAGTATCTTTTTGGAGAGAGAATGCATAAGGAACCCTTACTTGTACCAGGGCTCTTGTCTAGTGAGGTGAGCGAGTTATTCCTAGTGGTGCCTTTGATAAGAAATGTGCTCTCATTTTGCTGAGGAGATGATGCTGATGCCCTCACTGGGCATTACCATCCTGAGTTTGCTGCCAGAAAAGCTGAGGTTTGGTGTAGAGTGCTGTGGCTGGAATGTCCATCTAGCCAGCACATGAAGTGGAGGATGGTTGATTTCCCGTGTGATTTTTTATGAGAGTGAAGTGACTTGGTTTCCTGGAGCTGCTCTGGGGATGTTCTTCAGGTGCAGCTGGAATAAAACCTTAGCAAAGAGGAGCTGCTTTCCACTCCGTTGTTCAGGGTCTGATAAGCCACTGCCCTGGGCAACTGATTGTTCCTAGTCAGTGTCAGGTTTTGTTAGTCTCATTAGAAACCATTCTTTCCCCCACAAAACTCACTCTTACCCTCTTTGATCAGAACACTGCTATGTCTTGGCCCAGTTTCAGCACACGCCTACGTATCTGCTGTTGAACACTTTAGTCTCCTCCTGTCTCTTTAAACTCATCTTTTCAAAGTGCACCAAGGAGAACGATTTTTAACATCAATAGTGAGGAGCAGCTAAGCAGCAGCTATAACCACACAAGTATCTTGTATTTGTTATAAATAAAATTTTAATCATTAAGGAAAAAAGTATTTTTCATGTAAAAGATGCTTGAAGAGCTGTTCTATTTCTTAAATTTCCTCACTTTAACATCCTATTTATAAAACCTTTTATGCATCTGAAATGACCCTTGGTAAGAGAATCTCGCAGTATATCAGTTCAAGGTTTGGTTAATTGTTCCCTGTGCAGGGGCTTTAGATCTTAGTGTCATCTTGATTCTGATTTTAATTGTTCAATAAGAACACATGATTAGCATAATGGTTTTTTCACTCTTTTGAAGTTCAGTGTTTATAACCCTTTTGGTAGCAAGGTTCTGTTGATAACTAATGGAACCAGGATGCTGATTTTTATTTGTGATGCATGTGCAGCTTGTAGTAAGGGATATAATCATTGTGGGTTCATGTTGCTGAAGCTGTATTTTGACATTTCATTCAAACATTATGTACAATTGAGAATTGGAGGCAACAGACAAATAGGGAAACTGAGAACTTCATTTCAACCCTTGAACTTTCATCCAGGTCTCAGTGCAACTTTGAATTTTGAACACTGGAAAAAATTTTCTTCAGTACTTCCTTCCCGTGTTTCCTTATGTGTCCATTTCTGAAATGATGAGGAGTCCAGCAGAAATTCCTCAGTGCAGGGAGTCACTGCTCTGGTACCTTGGGAGCGGGGCAGTTGAAGAGATACAAACATCACTTAATCTAATAATTCTGGTTGTTCAGGGAGGGAATTACATGTTTCTTTTAAGTGAAATTTCAATCAATGTTTTTCCTCTGAACTCAAAACTTGCCAGCAGTTCCTGCTCAAAATGTTCAGCCGCAAGCAGTTGCTAACACTGATTAATGGTACGTGACCTGTTAGTGGGGCTCCACCCTCAGTACTGCTTTTGTGGAAATCAAGGAGGTGACTTTCCTCCCTACTGTAAAGAACTCGTGCAGGGAATGAAATTCTTTATTTTTAATATTGGAGCAGCTGTGTGATAGATGTCTGAAGCCACAAATGGGAAATGTGTCTTCTGGAAATGGTGAGAAATCATCACTGCTTCTGAATGGCTCTGAGTCAGCAACGCCCTGGAGATGTGTCTGCCACTGCACTGGGTGCCTGCATTCTCAAAGGCACAGCAGAGGTAATACCACAAATCCCTTGAGAACACACATGAGAATGAGCAGGATTTTCATCTGACTGAGATTAGTTTGCAAAGAAGTCCTGCAAACAGATGTCTGCCTGAAATGAGCTGTGCTCTCAGTGCAGCGAGGGCAGCGCACCTGTAAGCGGGGCATGCTCAGAGAGCCACAAGGAGATTCATTCCCAGCAAACATGGCTTTGGGGTGAGGTGATAGTCACTGTGAAACAAAAAGGAGGCTGCATTTGGCACAAAGCAGCAGGATGGAGTTTGTGCAGAAAAGAATCTCGTGGGAATGTTAGGACTTGCATTGAAAGCATCGCGGAGTTCTCGGAGCTAACGAGTTGTGTAATGAGGAACGCGTCCGCTCTCTGTGCATCGGTATCTCTTAGTTCTAGGCTACTGTAAATAATGCTAATATGGAGAGTGTAGATAATACTTTACTGGTTGCTAAGGGAACCAGACTCGCTGGATTTCTTTTTTGTTGTTACGGTGAAAATTGGTGTGTATTTTAGAATGGTCTGGACAACTGAGCATGCAGTTTTCACACGACTGTTTCTCTGCAGGTCATCCAGACAGCTTGTTAGAAAAGTACTTTCTTTTTGGATCTCTAGATACAGTCATTGGCAAATCTTGAACTTTGGGGTCTTTATTAAATTCCTTCACCCCTAAGTCACGGCGATGATAACTTCATATAATTTGGAAAGAGGTAAATAATAGATTTTACTCTGATTTTTATGGCAGTTTTGAACTACTTGATGAAGAGATCTGACTTATCAATTATGTGACAATATTCCTGGAGCAGTTCATTAATGCTTGCTCCTCCTAGAAGGTGTGTGCTCAGAATTTAGACAGGATACCCACAGGAACCACAGTCCTTGTCACTGTACATGGCACTGTTTGGTGCAGACTGGGGCTTTCCTTGCTGAAAACTTGCCGTGTTTCATCCATACAAACATTTTTCATGGCTTCTGTGTGTTTCAAAGAAGGAACAGTATTCTGGCAAATAATTATTTCTTTCTGACAAATTTCCATGAAGGCAACTGCTCTGAGCATCTGTGTTGCTTTTGCCCGGAGTGTAGCTGTGCATTAGTGAGGAACCAGAAGCCTCTCCCATCGACCTGGCTTTTGATGGCACTTCTCTTTCAGTCTCCTGCTTGAAGTTGGTTTCTTTTTAGTGTTGGGAGCTGGTCTTCTGTTGCTGCAAAAAAAGAAAATCTCTCTCTGTCAGGAAAGAGATTTCCTGTCTCCTTACCGCTGGTGCTGTGCCATACAGAGTGAACAGACTGTTCCTTGGTGCTGTAACTTGGCCCAGTTTTTTCCTGCAAGAAAAAGAGAATTTTCTGTGGATTGTTATGGTGAATCTTGAAATTTAAGGTAGAGCATGGTTGCAAAAGAATTCCTGTAGCTGCCACGTCCAGTACAGGAAACTCAGTGCACATCATGAGAGACTCCCAGATCCTCTTGGTATCTGGAATTTGAAAGTTTCTGCTCTGCAGTTCTGCATTTTCTTTCCTCTGTGCACAGAAGCAACACATGCTGTACAACCTTCTTCTGGCCCAGAAGGTATCAGCTGCATAGGAATTACTGACAGAGATATGAGCTCTTTTTTTTAAAAAAAAAAAACACAACAAAAAACAGCCCTGTAACCTGAGGCAGGGATTTACTGAGGGTCTTGGTTGTGCAGCTGCTGCCTTTGAATGTGCAGGTTGGTTGGTTCAGCCACATGATATATTACGGATCATTTCATTACACTGGAAGTACATCTCCAATATACAATTCACGCTGGGAAGAAGCTTTTTATTAAAGGATTCAGGTGTTGGCATTGCGAAGCACTAAAATTTTATTATTTGGATTCTGAGAGGTCTGGGGAAGTTTACCAGCCAGATCGTGGATTCCAACCAGACATTTGTCTGCAGAGAGATTTCTTCTGGTGTTCTCAGTGAAATACATAATAGGATTTGGCCTGTCAGTTCAGTTCCTGACACACAGATGCCCATATTACAGAAGCCAGCAGCGTTCTTAATATCAATTGGATGTCTCGTTAGTGTTCATAGCTGCTGGGTATGGAAAATCACCCTGTGAAGACTATGCTTCATTTAGAACTAATCATCATTAATTTTCAGAGAGAAAAATTGTTCTTCTGGCTAAAATACAGCACTTGAGTTTTAGGTTCTCTCACTCTAGAGCTTGATTTCTATTTCTCTGGGTAAACTTTTGGTTTTGGACTCTTAAGAAATGAGAGCTGCTTGCTGAAAACTTATGTTCTCAGGTTTCTTTGAAATTGGAGTTGGGCTGAGACTGGAGACACCTCTGCTTTCTCCGTAACTCTCCCCTTCCACCTGCAGATCCAGGCCACGTGGATAGAAAGGGTACCCTGTGTAAGGTCATTTGCCATAGGAGTTTGCAGGATAGAACAAACTATTTTAAACACATCCACCTGTGATGCACATTGCTCCAAGCTTTACATAATCAAAAGGACAACAAGGTTGCTATTTTGTCAGGTTCCCTTGCAGGTAATATCCAAACCTTTTATGTAACCTGTGCAAAACCAAAGCAAACCCAGCAAGAGAAGCCCCACAGCTGTTCAGGTGTTAAAACAATGCTAAAGTCACACATACAAACCTCAATGGAGGCTTCCATCCCAGTGGAGGAATTTAACTCTGCTGCCTTGTAGCAGAGATCTCGTCATGGTTATTTTAAAAATGGATGTTTGGGTTTCTGGACTTATATCTTTGGATATTTGGGGTAAATCCACCCGTGTGAATACATTTGTTCTCTTCTTCTGCTCATGATTCAAGGAATATGCGGAAGAAGCAGTAGGTGGAAGCAAGAATATGGCTTCTTGATCATCATTAAACTTGGGGAGGAAATCCATGGTATTTAGGCAGGTTAATGGAGGGGAAATAATCTTTTACAAAGCTGCTTTTCCTCTTCCCTGTCTTGCTCCAATATTTTCTCCTGAAAACCCTTCTACGTGCTTTTACCCTCTTTTTGCATATGTAAGTGTAAGGAAATGAAGTAGCCTTAATGATACATATTAAAAAATCTACTTTATAAATCCATTGGTTCACGTTCCTCTTCCATTCACATAACTCCCAGCCTCTCAATGTTAGTGGGCTGTTCTGCAGTTTAGCCAGTCTTGTACTCTTTTTCCTTGTTTGTTTTTTTTTCCCCCAATCCCTCATTTTATTTCATTCTGTGTGCTCTCTGAACACAACTTGGGGAGCTAATGAATTAATATTGGAGCTGTTTAGCAGTGTGTTCTACCGCAGCCCTTCTATCTCTGTCCGTACAATATCCTGAAACACTTTATGTGTGGAATAAACAGCCTTTGCAGTCCATGACTTCAAAGCCTGAGTGCTCTGCTACTTTACTGAATGCAGTAAATTTTAAGACAGATTGTAATCCTGTTGGCTTTTAGAATGCCTAACAACTTTAAGAAACTACAAATCATTACATAAATGGAATGGAACAGCAGTGTACTGAACGTGCAGACATTTTATTGTGCAACCATTTCATTGTGCAAGGAATTTATATGTCTGTGTAATTCTGCTATAAATACACATCTGCCAAATATTCTTTAACTTAATGTGGTACACAGAACTTTACCATATTAATTCCTTTCGTCCTTATAACAATCATGTTTTAATATGAGCTGATTGAAGTTGCAGAGTCTGTAGCGAAAGATTCATTGGATTCTCTAAAAGCCTCTCATAGCAGCCTATACTAAACCATATATTAAAAGTAAAGAAAGATTTTGTGTAGGAATAAATCTAGCATGCCAATAAGAGCTTGAAAGGCAGCAATGAGATTGCATCTTGGTTTAGAGGCTTGCTTGGTACTGATGGAAATTCATAAATTTGTCGTATGAGAGAATCCAGTGTGCTCCTGCTCAGGTAAATGCTTTGTAGTCCAGATGAAACCTGGATTTCAGCTGAGCTTGGCCAAGGTGCACCATGTACAGGTGGTGTTACTTGCCTGCAGAAGACCTTGGTCTTCCTTGAGTCTGTCTGGGGTGTGGAAGTTCAGGTAAATTGCAAAGATCGAGTCACTGCTCACACGGACCTGGTCTGGCTGAAGTGTCCAGGCTCCACAATGGAAAGGTGGGTCACAGCTTTTAAGTTGTTGTTTCAGCCACACTTTTATGTTCTCAGGACAATCCGTGAGCAGCCTGTGGTAAAATAAACCCTCGTGAGATGCCAGGTAAGTACTCTGACCTGAGACTCAGAACCAGCCTGCTGTATCACAGTTATCTGGCTGGATTCACAGATCACTGGAATCAGATTTCTGTGTTTTAGTATGAGAAATTCTCAGCTGTGCCGAGCTATAATGAAATGAGGAGGCTGAAATCCAAACTGTGCTTTCTGAGCTATTGTGTGTGGTTTCTGTGTGGTGTCACGTTTCAGAGCATCGGACCAGTCATTTGTGCACAGCCAGCTATAAACTGAAATAGTTGCAAATATCACTTGTATAATTGTGTTTATTCGATGTGTGCATTTCTGTCCAGTGCCAAATATCATTCCAAGACATGAGGCTTGTTTCCATGAGAGCCAGAAAAGAAATTAAGATAATATTCCCAAGAAAAGTGAAAAAGGGCACAGTAGGTGAGCAGTTCCTATTTTACCTTTTTCTTCAGTGAATAAAATATACAAATCTTGAAAATTTGAGGCCACTAACACACGGTCCTTCTGTTGATTTGAAGACATTACTGTGGGTAATTTTGTTAATCTGTGTGTGTCTGGGAACAGTTTCAATACGGTTTTTTTCAGCATTATCAGCAGTTGTAGTCTCTGCAGTGTGACAAGGTGCATGGCAGCTCCTGTCAGATGCTCCTGAACACAAAATGTCACTCTTTATCAACCCCTAATAATCCAAATTGGCTCTCCATCTTGGCAGCCTTGCAGGCTCTTCACACAATGCTCAGCTCTGGGAAACATTCACAAACTTTTTCAAACCTTTGTTGTGACCTTCACTCCTTGAAGTTAATTTGAATTAAACACTGATTTTAGTCACTTAGGCTGATCTTGCAATCATAGTTACGTATTTTTGTCATGGTTATGTATTTTTATTTTATATATTTGAGCATAAACATGCTGAACTGTCTCTCTTGTGAGCTGAAAAATATGTGTATTTGTTTTCAAGTTAGGGTTCTTTGTTGCTGCTGCTGAAGTAACAGGTTGGGTCGTATTGTAAATTCTACCTCTGGGAATTGGTGAAGTGTTCCTGGGAGGTCACAGTTCAAGTCCTTCCTCTGGTAGTACTCACACACAGGTATTTCTGTCCATTCTGGCCAAGAATTTAATGAGCCTGGAACTTTTCTATACATTTTTCTGCTCTGCTTTACAGATGGTCTCTATGTTAGCTGAAGGACAGAGGAACAGCAGGACGAGGATCTGAAATTGCCCTGGTTCTGCTGATCAGTGGAGAATTTCAGTTTTCGCTCTTTCTCTTGCCTTCCATGGTTTCTTAAGGAAAGTGTGCCACTTCTATTCCTCATCCATCACACAATTATTCAAGCTGTTGTAGCAGGTAGTTCTCCTGCTCCTATTTGTACTGCTGATTTAGCTTGTTACTCAGCTCCTCCATGCCTGACAGCTCTCCCCTGTAAAATGTGTATTTTAAGACTGCTTACATGAATAAACTGGCTTAAAATTCAGGGTTGGGTGATAGTACTATGAAAAGCCAACTTGGTACTAACACTGCATGCAAAATCTCTTGTAAGAAGTAGCAGATTATTTGGACAAGATTATGCAAGTGCCAATTATGTGCCTTGCAAAACAGGAGTAAAAAATCGTCCCTAAATTTTCCCGCAGATTTGGGATAAAACTTAGACCTCCAGAGTGCATTTCAGAGGAGTGAGAAGCATATGTTATTGAAGAATATTAAATTCTTGGAAGAACTGAGTGCAGCTTGGGATGGGGGTGGTATTTTGGTTTTAAATGAATTCCAGTCTGGAAAGATACGGCATAAGAGAGGAAAAAAGGCATTTACTTGCGTCCAGATGAAATGTCATATGTCTTCATTTGCACTTGTTACCTCTCATTCTTTCAGTCAAAGTGACTATGAATTAACAGACTTTGAGGAACTGATACACTCCTTGTTTGTTTTAAACCAGGTATATCTCTTTCAGGATTTTATTCAAAGCTTTTAGGAAAAATCATCCTGTTTTAAGAACGGGAGATCAAAAATTCAAGGTAGAAACCTCCTTCCAATTCTTTCTTATTGTAAGACTTTGTTTTGTGGGTTTACACCTAATTTCTCTATATTTATTAAGAGAATAAATTCTGTGAGCATCCTCTGTCTATTCGTAGGAGAAAGGTTCCTGTACCAGGAAAAATATTGGGGGTTTTATGAAATGCTAACTGATGCCTTTGAGCACATTTCCTGCTTTTACACAATGCACAAATGTATGCTTAAAGTAAACATTTCAAACAGCCACTGATTTGCTGTGTTTTTCTGAAAATGTTGTTTTCTTAGCAGATTAATTGACTTGACAAAATATATCTCCTGAAGCACCAGCCCTTAATGCTTCCAGTAAATATCTTCAGCCTTCCTTTTTAGTGGAAGCTATTTTGTGTCTGGAAGATTTTGTATAAATGAGGTGATAAAGAGTCACCACAGATAAGATGTGCTTTTGTGCTTCTGCTTTGTGTGAGGAACTTCAGCTTTGCTCAGGCTCTGAGGGTTCCTGTGATTTGTCTTCCAGACTTGTAGTGTTCTTGAGTCACATTTGTTGCCTCCTTTGAAGTGCCAAAATTTTTTCTAGTGTGTACATTAACCTAGACGAGTTTTATTTCTTTCTCTTTTGAGAAACAGAGAATGTTAGGAGTGTGAGTGCCATCCAAATGAGATATGTATGACTGTGTAAACATTAACTGCATTAAACGTGCTGCTGGGATAAAAACACCTCACTTAAATCAATAAGTTGCAATTACAGCGGTCAGTAGGTCTCAGTTCTTCTTTGGCCCTAAGAAAGCCCTTTCCTACCAGTACAAAAGAAAAATCAGCTGAGCAAATTCAAACTTGTGATATGTTCCTTTTTGCCTGCTCCACAGTGTCTAAAAATGAAAACATAAATGTATTTCTTGCGTTCTTTATCAAGATTTAAAGAGTATATTTCACTTTAAATGATGTCTGGCTCATCTAGTCTATCGCATATGAGTAATTTTTTTTTACTTTGTTCAGCATATGTTTCCTCTGTCTGCAAAAAGTTCTGTGGATTTTCATTCCTTCCCATTTTCCCAGCTTTATGCTGCCCCCAGTTACAAGAAAGCAGAGGTCATACAAAGTGACTTTTCAGAGTTTGCCTGCTGTAGTAGCTACGAGCCTCAGACGTTCACTCTCTGCTCCTCAGCTTTCACAGTTTACCTGTGAGATTCAGGACTTCTCAGACATGGAAATGTCAGTGACAGTTTGGCTTAGTGTCAGTGCTGTGGATTCTAGACTGGAGCTGTCAAACAGACTATAGTGCAAAAGCAAATGGAATTATTGTTCCTCCGCTCAAGATGGCAGATCATAGATATTTGCCTGGGTCTGGAACTCTTTGTGTCAAAATGTGTGCCTCGTCCACGTACAAATATTTCACACACAAGTACTTGAACGCTCTTGTAGAACTGCACCTGACCTAAATTCCTGCCAAGGAACTTTGCCCCACTGAGCTCCTGGTACCCCAGCTCAATCCAAGCTGGAAATGAAGCCACTGCAGGCAGTGTCACTGCTCCAGTGTCAATGCCACTTCTGGAATAGCAGAGGATTTTCAGAGCCCAAACGGTGAAGGAGGCATGGTAAGGAGCTCCCACAGATGGAGATTTAGGAACAGAGCAGTGCAGAGCCCCAAGCACATGGTAGGAGGTCAGTTTTTACCTTTCCATTTCCTGGGTTTGGGGTTTTTTTTGGAGGAAAGAAGCACTGGATGGGCTGGTTTGTTTCCTTCATGTGCTGGAACAGCTGCTGGGAGCTGAGGGCAGGCACAGGAGTACCACTCCTCTGCCCAGTCACTGGCCCCTGTTTCTTCTCCCCAGCAGCAGCATTGCCAGGGATTGTTCCACAGTAGCTGATCATCCCAGCATCATTTATCACACCAGTGCTTTCCTGGGACTGCCCCTTCCCCAGAGTGTTCCCTTCCAAACCTCAACACCGCTCTGTGCTTCCCCAGGGCCTGTGAAGGACATCCCCAATGGGCCAAGGCAGAGCCCAGCTCTTTCGGGAGGAATCATTGCTCTGAACTAACTCGGCCACTTGATCAGCAAGCTGCTAGTCCATTCAGCACCAGTGTCCTTGCTGTGCCTCCCCAAATACTTACACTGCCGCTGCCTTTTCCTTCCTCGGTGGAGTACAGGCTGACTGACAAGAAACAAGGGCTGGGGGAAGAAGGAATGCTCAGGAATTCAGTCTGGTAGCTGGATTGGCTTTTCAGCCTCTGAAATCCCAGCGTCTGCTCCAACAGCTGGGCCTGGTGGTTCTGCTCCTGCCTTCTGCCCCATTCCTGTGGATACTCTCTCTCTTTGTACAGCACTGAGCATCTCAAAAGCCCTTGTACGTGTCCTCTCTTTATTACATTAATTCCTGAGGGCAGCAATTGTTCTGCTGCCCACTGAACCCGGTCAGTCACTCTCACGCTCATGCTGGTGAGCAGAGCATGGTATTGGTGATAGGTGATGGGATTCTGAAGCAATGGGAGGGGCATGTGACAGAGATGATGGCATCTTTTCTCAGCACATTTTTATCCCACAACTTGGTTTTGAAAATACTGTTTTTAACATGGTTTCTGCTACGAGAAGAAACTCACTCTCAAACATCTTGGAGCGCTTGGTGGGCAGATGATTACAAAATTGATTTGTGCCTAATGGACTTGGGCTTCCTGCAGTTTTTCTGTTAGTCTCTTCCACTTCAGCACCATGTTCCTGAAGTGTTAACAAGCTCATCCATCTCCTCCCACCTCCAATTGCCCCTTCTTCTCAAACCCTTCCCGTGTTCCAGCTGAAAAATAGATAACCAGCACCAAATTAATTCTGGTTAATTATTTGTTGGTTGGCTGAAGAGGGAACTACGGAGCTGACACGGAAGCCTTTACTGCAGCAAGATGCACTAATTTTGATATCATATCTCTATCACTTTGCTAATTCCCTGTCCCCTTCACCCCCCCAGCCCCACCCCTCCCAGGCAGGAATTTAATGGTCCATGAAGCTGCCGTGCTTTTGTCATAGTGGTTGTAATTGGTCAATCAGCTCCAGAGTTACCAGGTATGACTGACACCCAGCAGTGTGCTGAGTGCTTAAACTGCCAATTTGCACTTCACAGTGGCATTGTGTCAGCTGTCTTTCCTGAGAAAATGAGGCAAAAATATTTAAAATGCCCTTCTAACAACAACTAGACAGTTTCTGGTGAATAGTTAGAGATATTTTTGTCGTGTCTCTATAAAACTTTGTTGGGCTGCAGGTCTGCCACAGACAGCAGGGCACGGGGAGGGGGTCACTTGTGGTGTTATTAGCTCATTAACAGTTCACCCTGGTCATGGTTGGAATGCAGTTACTCTGTGAAGGTAACCGAAGGATGGAGAGAGCAGCTGAAATTATCACCCTCCTGAAATGTGACAGATGCAGAAGTAAAAATGGGCTTCAGTCAAGCACTGGAAACTTTGTGCAAAAGAACAAAAGCTGATGAGCTGCTGTTATTTAAGTGCTGTATTTTTGCAGCCTCAGTCCACGTATGCAGTGCTGGCTTACACATTTCATCTTTCTGAACTGTTGGTTGACTGCTGAAGGAGTTAGAACCAATGTAATGTACAATACCACAAAAACCAATCCTGATTTGAAAGATTAATTATGGATTTGTCTGGACAGATAGTCAAAGGGTTTACTGTGTCCCCTACCTTAGCAAAATCATTCTTTTTAACTTCTGTTGTCTTTTAATTTGCATGAAGCCACACATTTTGCACAATTAATAATCGAATAATTCTTGGATGATAGCAACAAAAAGAAAATAATTCACATTTCCCAGCTCCCCTGACAGTCTGTGTCAAGAGAATTTCTTGCTAGAGCTTAAGGTGAAGTCCAACTGTTGATATTCCATGTATTAATGTTTCCCTTTGCCTGTCTTACTCTCGTGTTGGCAGGCTGGCACATTCTTGCCACATTCCAAAGGCAACTTCCAGGTATCTTCTTCCAGATGCAGTGGCAGGGCTGCTCGAGCTGTCTTTAGAGTTCTCCACCTGCTTTATGAGTCTCTCTTTCAGAGAAGAAATGGCAGAGATAAGTGGGTGTGGGTGAGTGTCAAAACACCCCAGCAAACCCTCTTGAGATGTTAATTGGGATGTCCAGTCTTTGCACACATTTTGATTGTATCGCTGTGGGTTATACACGCAGTTCCTGCTGTCTTGAACTCCTTTAGAGAAATCCACCTTCTTAGCTTCTGAGGAAATATGTTGAGGAGACAGGACTTTTGCTTTTTGAAAAATTTCTTGTTGACTGTCTTTTTCCTTCTACTCTTGCCAGTTTATCCATTTCCATAGGTTACAGGAAAAGCACTCTAAATGAATTGATAATTTAATCTAATGTGAAACAAAGTATTTGGAAGATAGAAATGGTGAGACTGAGAAAACTACTCAAAATTGTGTGCTTGTAAATATTTTAAAGTGATCTTATGCAAAATTTATCCAAAACATGATTATTCTTCTTCTTTTCCATATTATTTTATATCATCCTAAATCACTATCTCCCTTTCCCTTGCCTTGCCAAAAAAAAAAAAAAAGAAAAAAAAAGTAAAGGAAGTACTGTATTTATGTAGCTCCAATTCTGAAACTGCAGGGTAGTATTTACAGCCTTGAAGCCGTGTCAGTTTTCAGTCATGGTTTCATACTTTGACATTCCTTTTCATGTCGAAATAATCGCAGGAATAAATGATTTCATTTAGATGTCTCGTGCTGTATCTGCATATGAAATGGCTTTTAAATGACAGGAAGCTGTGTTCTAATGAAGGGGTAGGATTGCACATTGCCACTCCTGGGAGCAGCTCTGCGCATCCAGCGCTGTGCATTTATTTGCATGGGAATACCTGGGAGGGGGAAGGTTGGCATGAGGGTGCTGCACCCCTCATTTCTGAGGGCCATTTATAGCTTGGAGTGAGAGGAATTGATGAAAGAGCTCTGATTACTCGCTTAAAACTGTGTCTCCTGAGGTGATACAGAAGATTCCTAAAATGACAGGAAACTCCTTGTCACCAGCCAGGTTTTACAAAATAGTTGAAATTAAAAAAAAACCACAAGCCCTGTTGTCATTTGAGGTCCAAGAGATACCTGATTGTGATTCACTTGTGGAAAGTGATGAGTCTGCTAAAATAGCTGTAAATTGAGGAACATGAGGTACTTGCTCAGTCTATAATCTAAGCCCATTTCCATTAAAATAAGAAAAATATTTTCTTATTCTTTTATTTGCACAGCGTTGCAACATTATCCCAATTTCATATTTGTTGTCACAGTGTGAAGCTGTTTATCACATGAAGTCCCTTCCATGGCCACCACTGTCCCCGTCTCTCTACAGAAGGCAGCGACATTTCACATTAATGTCGGTGTCACAACTTGCTGTCCGTACCAGAAATATATTGGTTTCCATGGTAACTAATTATTTAACCGAGAAAGGGGAGAGGAGAAGCAGCAGATTTTGGTAATACAATTGAAAATAAGATCAGGTCATAGAAGTGATTATAAAACCTGTGGAACTTTATGATGTTCTTTTAAGACATGCTAATATGACATATATAGAATTTTGTGTGAGTGCGTGTGCTTAATCCCCTGTTAACAGCTCGGTATTGATCTTTTCTCCAGTCTGGTACAAACTCTCCTCTTTCAAAGTCTCTGTGCTCTCCCAGTGGATCCATGGTCATGCTCTTCTGGGAGACTGAAGGTCCCCCTTCCTGCTGTGTTCGTGGGAGGGGACACACAACCGCCACCACTCCTGCTCTGTCCAGCCTTCGTGTGATGCTGTTTGTGCTGATTCCTTTTCTCTTTCAATCTTTCCAGCTGCTTTCTGCCCTTGGCTACTTTGGACATTCATACCCCACTTTCTCACCAGTGTCCTGGGTGTTTCCACTGCCACTGCTTTGTAATTCCTTCGAGCTCCGACCCAGCTGAGTGCAGGAGCTGTGGTTTGTTTCTGGGGTGATTGCAGCTGTCAAAGGGTCCATCCCCTGGGGACCCCACTGAGCAGGCACTGGCAGAATTCTTTTTAATCAGCATTGCCAGCGCAATGCTTTGCAACAGACACTTCCTTTGCAAGATGAGCAGCTCCCCTGGATGTTTAGCGGTGCAGGTCAGTGATCTGTGAAGGAGTGGTCACCTTTAAGGAGCTGCTGAGCTTTGGGCAGGATTCATCTGCTGCACAGGCAGTGCATGGGCTGTGTGTACCCTGTGCGTGTCACTGTGCTGCCTGCAGCAAAGTCCCGCTGCTGTCGCTCCTGTTCTCTGAGGTCTCTTGGTGCCACTTTGGGTTCTTCCCCATCTCCTTCGGAGGAGAAATGGAAATGTCACAGGAGAAAGAAAGAGGGAACAAAAGTGTATCTTGTTTGCATGCAAAACTTCGAAGTCCCGTGGCTTCCCAGTGCCAGAGGGCAGGGATGGATGGGATATTGGGGAGGAATTCCTGGCTGTGAGGGTGCCCAGAGCAGCTGTGGCTGCCCCTGGATCCCTGGCAGTGCCCAAGGCCAGGCTGGACAGGGCATGGGACAGTGGAAGGTGTCCCTGCCCATGGCAGGGGCTGGAATGGGATGAGCTTTAAGCTCCTTTCCAACCCAAACCGTTCCATAATTCTGGATCTCATGGAATGAGCACACCCATATGAGAATTTACACACAGCCTGTACCTCGCTGGGACGGAACCCAGGCTACTGCTCCAAGTGCTGTTAGTTTTAGATGCATGCAGTTGTTTTCAATCAGAATTCTGGTCTCTATTATTCATGAAAAACTGACTGAATTTACTTGTGATCTGCTGCATACTGTATATAAATATTCTCCATATGGTTTTTTTACCCTTTTTTTTAAATATGATGTGTAAGAAAAATTATATGAAGACTTCAGTACATCAAAAGATGTCAATATATGAACCAGGTGCATTCTATAGTACAATAAAAATAGATAAAATTCAGTATAGATCAAAGAAATGTCATAAGCTATTGCTACATTTCAGAAGTAAACATTACTTAAAAATTTATTAAAATACATCAAAATTATTTCAAGGCATAATTTGGAAGAGAACTTGATATAATCTGCGTTTGATTTTTAGGGAATTTTAAGAATAAAGGTGATTTTTCTTGAGTGAGTCCATTATTTCTAGAAACATGACCTCTGTATGACAGAAAAATCTACTGCAACCACAAAGTTAAAGGAAACAAAAAATATAGGAGACTAAACTTGCTTTAACAACCTCTGCTTGGTTGCCTTGCCTTTTTTTTTTTTCTCTTTCTTTTCCATGCTCTTTTCCCCTCTTGTGGAAGGTTAGTTGCTAGAAATTTAAATAGTAGATTTATAAATCAGGTTGTGGAAAACAGGAGGAGAGACTGAACTTTGTGGGTGATTTAAAGGTCCTTTTTCTCCCATTATTTTTATTTATACACATGTACATATATTGCAAACTTTTAATTGCTGAAGTGTTGCTAAGTAAGCAAATTGCATTTGATTTAATGGTCTCCATATGATATTTTCCATCTCCTGTTTTTCCCGTGGTCATTAAGTGGGGAAAGGGTTTCATGAGCAGCTTGTGACGGCCTCGCTGCTGAAGGTGAGGGAGGCAGCTGAACGTGTGTGGCACAGGAGCAGGGCACAGGCTGTCCCACAGGGGCAGGGAGATGGTGAACACTGGCCTGGTGTCACATCCCAAGCAAAACAGACCTGGATATTCTGGGTTTTAGCAAGAAACAGGGCTTTCCTATCCTGTATTTTTAAAAATCTATGCAGCTAGGGATCCAATTTTAATTTATTTTATGTTATTTGGCGTGTTCTCCATTTCTCTTTGGAGCAGTACAGCAGGACAAATATGTTAATTTTAAGTGTTTTAAAAATATACCTTAGTATCAATTTTTTGACATTTATTTTGATGTTTACAGTATTCCTTGGCTTTTGTCTTGACTCTTCTAATCTGGCAGGTATTGTCTGCTCTTCAGTCCTGCATCTGTTCTTGCTTTTGAAACTCCGAATTGCCCAGCAGAGCTCACCTTCCCTGGAGAGAAGCGTTCTGGGGTGTGCAGCCAGCGCTGCCTGAGGTTTGGCCATGAGAATTGTGTGTTTTTAGAGGTCTGGTGTTTCATCAGCTCCTTTATGCACCTCAGAATTGTCCCAGGTGATCCACGGTACCACTGTGTGTTCTGTCCCTGGCACACCTCCTTCCCAAACACAAACTTTTGGTCAGTTCCTGACTCTTTTTTGGCCATTAAATTGTGCTTCAAAGTCCCTTTCTCCCTACTGATGAGGAGCGTAAGAGTGTTCCTTCACGCTTGCATAACCTTTGTCATCAAAGCACTTTACTGGCTTTTATTCCAGCACTTTATCTGTCTCTCATGTTTGCCTTCTCTCTTTCTCTGTAGTGAGAGTACAGCTCGTAGCTAATGTCCCTTAAATCCCAGAGGAACACAATGACCGAGGATAAAAAAGAAAGTTCTTGTTTTTTTTAACTTCCCGACCCAACATTTCGCTGAGAACAGAGGGGTAAAAGAAGATATCAGGGTTGGCAGACTTGTGATCACCAAGTGGTTAGAGGGCAAGGAAGCAGAAAAGCTATTTTTGTGGTGGAAGCTGCTGACCACGGCTTTAGTAGCCAGAGAAATCATAGCCAGAGGTTTAAATAAGCCTTTGTTGTTTTTAAAAAGTCAATGGCTGTTGAGGGCGTTGAAATTGAAAATTGACTAAGCCATTGACTTCTAGAGAAGAAAGGCATCATGAAGAATTCTCTGAAAAGCAGGAAGACACCAGTTTTAGAATTAGAGGAAAATAGCTGCCAAATGAAACTGCTTATTCCCTCCTTTTGGGGGTTTGAAAGTCTTCCTGGAGGGTCTCCTTCCTGTCAAATTTGCAGCTCCTTTTGGCAGCCTGCTCAGTACTTTTGAGGAGCCCTAGCAGAAATATATTGGCAGTGAAATAGTTGAAACTTCTGGAAACAATTGACTCTTTCAGTATAGCACTGTCACTTCATTGGATTAACTGTTTCTGAGGTATTTTATGGTAAAAAAAATCTGGGCAAGGCCCAGGCAGTGTTGCTGTAACCAAGGGATGCTGGATGTCCTGCAAGGCACAGCAATTTGTAAGTGCAGTTTATTCACTCCCCTTCTTCCAGAAAGCTGGAATCACGTGTGAAAACAGAGTGGGAGGGAGGAAGGGAAGCAAGCAAAGAGAAATTATTATTCTGAGAAGCTGATCTACATCACATGAAGCCCTATTAAACGAAGAGGACTCAAATAGGATCATTAGATGTTAATTTATTTAGCTCTGGGTGTCTGTGTGTAAGATAGCCAAAGCCAGTTGTGTCTCATGGTATTGGCTGATGTTTTCTTTGGTCTTGAAGTTTGGGGTCAGAAAGTAGAATTCTTATGTTTGGCACAAATTAGCGTTTGAACATTTGTGTCTTTGAGGAGAAACTAATGACTGAGAAGCATTAACAACTGAAATATGACTTGTTTTCACTGCTTGAGGATCTTACTTTGAAACAGGTTCAGTATTCTCTGGCAAGAGAGTGAAGAAATTTGCTCTTATGATCTATTTTTTTTGGTCCTGTTTTCTGACTGGAGATGTTACACCTCCAGAACGGTTAATCTGGCATTTTTGTCTACCATTAAACTGTGCATGTCTGCATATTTGAAAAGATATAAAAGTCTTCCTAAAGAATAGATTATGATAGAAACAAAATCAAAGAATTTAGAGGAGAATACTCCAGGAAAAAAAATCCTGTTTTTCAAGCCTGGAATCGGCTGTGTTTGCTTTGCTGTTGTTGTTTGATGGATATTGGTTAGTGGTATCTGCAGATCTGAGTCATCCTCCTCCACATCAGTGTTCTGCACGGCTGTGCTGCTGTCTTGACAGGCAGGAGAATACCTGCATTGGCTCTCCCCCTAAAAATGTGTAATCTGTGCTCTCTGGAGGGCCAGAAAAACTGACATCAGTGAAAACTCTGCAGCCTGAGAGAATTCTCCTCTATTCTGGCACTTTCAAGAGGCAGCTCCTCAGGCTGTTCTGTCACTTCCAGTGGATTTCTGCTCTGTGGCCTGTGTTTTTTGCACTGAATTTTAATCTACACCTTTAGAAGGAGAGGACTTTTAGGGCAAGTTAGCGTGGATGGGGGCAAAGGTGACTGGGAGTTGTAGTGGGGGCGAGGGGGGGCTGGTGTGGTTTGACCAAAAACCCACCAACAATTCAGTTATGGTTGATGTGATCTGGGGATTCTGTAGCTGCAAATGTCTCTCTGGATGTGTCTGAAAACGTGGTGTCCATCCAGGGTCCCACCATCACACACAGGAAGAGTGTGTTGCGAGAGCCTTGGATTTATCTGTAACAGCAGGTGCTGCTGTGGCTGAGGGGTCTTTGTTTATATGACCTCTTTGAACTGAGCAGTGTTTGTGTAAAGTGCTTTTGGATGGATTACTGAGCAAAAGTGGTAGAAGTCTTATGTCAAGTGACAGAAATCTGATGGGTTGTGTTTCTCATATAGCATGTTTGCTCCTGAAGCCCAAAAGAAGGTTGAGGTGAATGGAGGTATGCAAGAATAAATCTTTTTTCTCTATCATGCGTCAGAAACAGTTTCTCTGTGGAGGATGTATCCTTCCAGAAGTTGTTCAGAATAGTTGTGGGAAGGAAATTAAAAATATTTTCTCAAGAGACAGAGTATCCAAACTCAATTTCAAGGAGGCTGTTTTAAATCTACAGAGAAGTTGCAAGAAAATTGTGGGTTTGGATTTCCCAATTTCTGTTAATAGAGGTGATATTAACACTCATTTGTTTGGTAGTTAATGAATCCCTAAAACTCAAGCAGATCATTGATATGTTGAAATATGTTGAAAGATGTTACAGTTGTACCAAATTTGCTTAATCCCCCCTAATTCTCATAAACCTGCAGATCTCTTTATGTGTGTAACTGTTGGCCCATGTAATTGAGCTGCATTCTCCTTCTCTCATAGATGTGTTACTGTTTTTAGTAGAGACAATTTCATTTCTGTGCTGCCCCTTTCCTCCTCTGCTACTCAACAGATTATTTTCCATTTGTTGCTTTATTACCTCTTTAAAGCCTTATGGCTCTCCCTGTAACATTTGGGGGAGGGTGGAGGTGTTTATTCTTAGTTTTACAAAATTTTTTAGTAAATTGCTTATCTTCAGAATAGTTGCAAATCCAGAAAGAAACCCAAACAAACAGAAAAAAAAGCCAACCAGCCTTGAAATAGTTGAAAGAACTGACATTTGGAAATGTAAAATCAAAAATATCTGTAATGCAGGATCAACTTTTATCTTGATTTATAACAGAAATTGTAGAAATAATGGAAAATATTTTTAAATATTTACCTTTTTTATTATGTATTTTATTACTACTCCAACATCTCTTATTATTGCTGTTTTAATTATTTTATTATTATGTAATTCACTGCAGAGGGTTGTGGAAGAAAGAGGGAAGCTTACTCAGGATAGAAAAGTTGTTCCTGAAATAATTGTTAAAAAACTAAACAGGAAAACACAGACTCCACCAGATATGCTGGGGGGAGGTGTCCAGCTAAATTCTGCAAGAGTGGGGCTTTTTTTTGGTTGGTTGCTCAGCCTTGCCTTGTGTCCAGGCTGTCTCAGGTGCTCCACAAGGATACCCTGACGTGGGGTACCCTGTGTGGACACGCACCCTGAACCAGCCTCACCCGTTACTGACGTGTAGGAGGCAATAAGAGAATTGGAATAAAATAATAAATTAACTGTAGACAATGCAAGTTGCAGTGCATGCACTGAAACCCTGCTTTGCCTTGCTTGGTCAATCATCGTTTCCCTGAGCAACTGGTACAATCCTACAGGATTTCCTAAGGTGCAATCTTACAGGAAGCTCAGCACCAGTAATCCTTAGTCCCTCTAGGCAATTATGCAACATCATCGCTGTACTGGGATGAAAAATAGTACAGGAAAAAACGATGGACCAGCCCAGGAGTGCCTAAGACGATCTGGAATCTAACAATTCTGTAAATCACAGACTGAGAACCATCCTCAGAAGAGGAGAGTTCAAGGTCTGCATCCTCTGGAGAGGGCCAGCGAGCGAGGCTGGGGTTATTTGACTTCCCCAGCGAGTCTGTGGAGGAGCCGCCCTCTCCGCGTCACCAGGCATCTGCCGTGTGGGATTTTCATTCTCTAAATTTAAAGGGCAGCAGCAAAGCAATCTGTTGTTTGTATAGAAAAGAGTGATGGTAAAGAAAGAAAATGCACTCAAGGGAATATCTACTCCACTCTACGGTGCCACTTGAAAAAGAAGCCCAGGGAAACGTTGGCACAGCACGAGGCCCAGAGGCAGAGCAGAGCAGCAGGCAGAGGGTCGGTCTCCGAGATGGAGCCTGCACATGGAGCATCTCCTCCCAGAGAGGAGTTCCATTTTTAAAGCTCCTGAATTTCTGAGATCCACTGAAGGATGAGATCTGACAGGAGGACTTGACAGTGTTCCAAGCTCCGAGGGTGGTTTTGAGGTGACTTGAGGAGCTTTTCTCTGTCAACCTGAGCTCTGAGGTCCAGGCCAGCTTTACATCAAGCAGATGTTGTTACACAGAATAATGGAGAGTTTTAGGGCAAGGAAAAGGACATCTGTGGAGGTCATTTGACTTGAGACCAGTTCTATTCACAGTAGCTGACATAACAACATTCTGGCTGGCATTTTTTCTTCCTGGTAGCCTGCCAATGAAGTCTAATATTATCTGCCCCTCTTTTAATAGCTTCCACTAGATATTTCTGGAAAATATGCTCACAAATTTCAATTTTATTGAAGCCGGGATGGATGGAAAAAGGTTTTAGAGAAAAAAGTCTTAGGTAATCATTGGCTGTAAACAAAATAAGCTAAATCATCTGAATGCTGAGGAAAAAATTTACTGCGTGAAAAATTATTTGGTTTTTTCCCATGGAAAGTGTGCGAGTTGATTCTAAGGGAATTTCTGTCTATGTTAAATGCTTTGTGGTACCTACAAGTGGAGTGGACTACTTGCTAGTTCTACTGTGAGGAAATAGAACAAAAAAAGGCAGTTTGGGGTGAACCCAAAAGTCCAGAATAATGACTCATTTCTGTGGCTTTAAGCTCTGGACCAGCTGAGGAGGGGGCTTGATGCCCTACAGCAGTGAAACTCTACAATGGCAGTGGAATGAAAATCTGCCTGATGGTTTCTTTGCTTGTTTTTAAAATCAAAGAATGCACTGGGTTTTGGGGGGTTTTGTAGCACAGCCAGTGTTTTTTTGCTTCTGTGTTCCTGAATTTTCTCACTTCCAAGGTCTCAGAAGTAGATACACAATGGTTTGCACATTTTAAAATCAAACCTCATTTTCTAAAATTATGGTACTGATAAATTCTAATAATTCTGAAGTTGACAGGTTTGCCACAGGGGAATGGATTTCTTCAATTATTATCTAAGCTAACAAAATAATTTGTACAAACCATTTAGCACATTTTAAACATCTATCCCACCCTACCAAACCCCAAATGAAATGAAAACAAAAAAAAAAGCCAACCCCCCAAGCAATTTAAAAACCCAACCACCCACAAAAAACCCATCAACAATCTGAAGAATTTATTTTGAAATATTCCAGGTTTTAGATTTCAGATAAACTCAAGCCTCACTGCAAAGACAGACCAGAAAAATCTTGGCACATCTTTTCATAATTGCATATCAAATCACATGAAAAAGGCAACTTCCCAGGAGATTTCTGCCATCATGGCAATTTGTTTAGAGGTTTAGAAATACTGCTTCCAATTTTATTTATCTTTAGAAAAATTTTATTAATTTAGAATCTGCCAATAAGGATCCTGGGTTCATTAATATTCACTGTCCAAGTTACCAGACCAAGAATCATAATCAATGTATTTTGCTGGAACATTAAACTACTTATCCATAATTTTTATGCTTTCTCAGTCACTATGTTTCTTCTACTAAAAGAAAAAAAAAAAAAAACATCAAATAGCTGCTCTTCATGAAGTACAAATATTGACTGAAGAGAGTAGCCTTATTTGAAAGCATCATCTTGTATCTGTGTGGGAGGTGAGGTGCTGTTCCCTGGGCTGGCTGTTGGTTTTCCTGGCATGGAGAATGTCAGTTACAGTTTAGGGGCTTTCTGTGTCAGGTCCTGTTTGAGCAGGAATTGCATCACAGGGTAAACAAGAATAAAATAATGGAACAGAATTTGGAGTGAGATAAGGGATAAAACCCCGCCATCAGCAGTCCTGAAAGAGAGGCAATGCCTGGCATTGGAGCAGATGCTGACGTCACAACTCGTTGGTTGCAGACTCTCAGCCTGGGTCAGCAGTGATTGTTCGTGGTCAGATTTCACCCAGTGGCACCCACGGTGCCCAGGGCCAGTGGAGTAGGGGCTGGGGACGGTCACTGATGTGGGTGACACAGGGGGCTTCCTCCCTAAGGCACCCTGTCCTTGTCACCAGAGCAGGACAGTGCTCCTGCTGGAAAGGTGCACCTGTATAATGAATTTCAGATGATCAGAACCTGATTATGTTTTGTGTTCTCAAGAGCTTCAATCTACATCAGACTCACGTCCTGAAATGCCGCCTTTCTTTGAATATCAACATCAGCAGCACAGCCCTGCTACTGCTCAGGTTGTTTCGTGCTCAGGCCAGGAAGTCCCAGAAGCACTTGAGGGATTCTGGTTCAATTCCTTTTTGCTCTTGTTCATATTTATCTTCTTCAGTGAGGACAAAGCTTGTATACCCTCCTCTGGACTCCCTGGACAGTCTCTGGGAGGGCAGGACTCCCAGCAGTGCAGGCACATCAAATGCAGGACACAGCAGTGCTCTGTGCTTGGTCTTACACCCACCTCTGTGACTACTGGCCTGGGACTGCCACGTGTTTGAGGTTTTTTTCTGTAGAACTGCTGTTTGCTTAGTGTCTGGAAATTGCACGAAACTGGAGACTTGTTTGCACCAAAATAGAACAGAAAAAACCTGCAGGTTTGAAAATGGAGACACTGAACACACAGTTGTCTGAGATGAAAAAGTGCAATTGAGACCTCTTCTTGGACAGGTCTTTTAGGTCCTTCTGATGAACAGAAAAGGGATTAAACTGTGTTTTGTATTTTTCTTGGGTGTTAAAGCATAACATCAAGGCACTCATGAATGGAAGTGCTAGAAAAAACAAATGTAAGGTGAATATTCTGCCGCTGGTGCACTTCCCACGCTATGATTCTCTGATCTGAACAGGTTTGCCCATTGAGTGTGATTCTGGCTGCTTCAGGAAGCTGTTCTTGCCTGTGTGTGGTTCAGGAAATGTAAGGATTCTCAGATGATGCAAAATCTGTTTAATGAAGGCAGTGCTCCTTGAGAACATCTTAAACTGATGTAATTGAAAATCATGTTAACTGGGCCAGGTGGAGTTGGAGGACTTGCTCAAGCTGATCTCAAACTGTGTTTCCAGCTGGTAATATTTTAGTCTGCTGTTGCCATCAGTAAGGGGTAAGTAGAGGATGAAATGCATTTTGCTCTCTTTTGCTGAAGGAAGAGTTTTGCATCCTGTCAGGTTTATTGCTCGTGTTTGGTGTTACACAGGAGTTCATTTGCTGTTCTTCCTTAATGGATGGAGCCATTGGAATGCATAACAGTCCCAGGAAAATAAGGCTTGTCCTGGGCTCAACACAGCTTTTCTTTGCACCAGTGCCTCCCTGTTAGAGGCAAAAACATCAGAATGCTCAGTGAGTTTGTGTTCTGGCCTGTAGTACCCAACACGGCATAAATAGATGAGATGGGCCCTGTCTGTGCCATTTTTAAGAGGAAGAAATACAAATAAATATGTTGGATGAACTGGAACCACAGCTTACATCACCTCTGTGTGCGTGAACTGTGCTTTGCAGAAGAATAATTGTATGTGAAGTAAACAACAGTGGGGAAGAATGGTTATTATACCCCAATTCGAGAATTCTGGATGGAAGATCTTACCCAGGTGGTGGGGTTTTGAGTTTTAATTTGGGCTTATTTATTTATTTTCATTTCTATAATTCACTTGTATTAAAAAGTTTTCAGACTAACTCGTTAAAGAGAGGAACTCAAAACTGACATCTCATCTTTTATGGCCCATTGGTCATAAAATATGGATTACCTACACAGTAGCGCTTTTATCCAATTTTTTGAAGTTCTGCCTTTTGGCACCTAGTCTTTCTGGCCTTCTGTTCAAGTCATCTGAGAACTTCTCCTGACTAATGCATCTGTTTCTAGAACAGTTAGTTTTAGAACCAAGTGTTATAATCCTATAATATTATTTTGCCATACAAACTTGCCAGCAGAACTACTACTGGAAGAGATACATGGTACAAGTATTACAGCCAGAGCCTGCTTTGTTCTTGAAAAGGCTGGGGCTGGGCAGAGAGGAGTCCCTTGTTCGTCTTGTCCTGGTGTAGGGTGGGATAAAGCCACAAGGCACAAGCTTGCTCCTTCTCATGGACAAAGTCAAGAGGAAATAAACTCCTGTTGTGCCATCTGAGGCAGGAATAAAATAGTGCAGGAAACCTCCAGTGCAGGGGCTGAGACTGCTGAAGAAGCACATGAAACATTTCACCTGGAGATATACCAGAGCATGTGATAATTCTGCAGCCCTGGGAGCCCTGCAGAATAGCTTGATTGAGAGCAAGCCTGGGAAGAAGGGAAAACCCTCAAAGATGCAGTAGGAAGACGGTTGTTTACAAATCCCCTTTATTTCTGAACTCTCTCAGTCATTTCTAATTCTCCCCATACCAAAAATTATTTGTTCTGTTGCGTATTTTCAAAAAACCTGGCATTTGAGCTTAAAAGCTGTTCTGATCTTTTTAGATGTGCTTGTTTTTAAGAAAAGGTCTAGACGGATTTTTGTCAAAGCTCCAACCAATTTGAGCTCCTGTCAGTGTAATAGGTGCTGACTTGTTTGTCTATACTCTCAGTGAGTATTGCTGTTTAAAATGCCATTTGTGCTTGCTGATATTTTTTCTGGAATTATGGGACCAAAGAAATTAGATTTGCAAAAACTGTGGATTTTGGTCTGTAACATAATAGTCCAGCATTTAAATTTTCCTGTTCATCATTGTTAAATGAATGATGGGTAGATATTGAGCACTCCTGTACTTGGAGTAAACAGGAAAATAGAGGAGGTTTTGTGATAGCACTGTGAGTGCCTTTCTCATTTGTTCTGTACCAGGTGACCCTAAAGGCTGCAGTTCTCCCTTGCTCAATTGTTGATACCACCCTGAAAGGTCAAGCCTGCCCAGGACTTTGATATCCCAGTTTTGATTCTGTCCCTAAGCAGTAGACTCTGAATTGTGTAGATAACTCTTTTCTCAAAGAGGGGTCAACTGCTGAGCAGCAGCTGATTCAAACCTCGAAGAACTGCAGGCAGTGTGTGATCAGCCTGTCCCGTGGCTCAAAGGAACCAAACAACCAAGGAGTCTGTGGCAATTTTACATTTTTTTGGTGCTTTTATTGCTGATACCACAAACATTGTCAGATCTCTTCCGTTCTTGTAGGCAGCATCCAGAGGTGTGTAGGTTCAGTGCAGTGACTAGTCAGTGTATTTTGAGAACAGCAGGATTAAGAAATGCCTCTTCTGCACTTACAAGCACAGGGACATTCTGCAGCTTCTGCTCTCCGTGGTGTGTCTTTGCATTCCCATCACTGGGGACGCTTTGCAGTTTCTAAAGGAGATGGACTTCAAAGGTGGAATTTCCTCCAAGATGAGGACAAGGTCATTGCTCTGTCCCAGCACCTCGATGTGAATTGTTCAGCAACATATATTTTCTGTTGGAAAAATGCCAGTTATTAGGTTCTTCCAGGTCTTTGATAAGTGCTTTAATCACTGGACCAAATTTCTCATGCTGGGCCTTAGGGAAAGTGTCAGTAATTACAATTAGTAGGATGCCTCCTAAAGAGAATGAGAGCTCTTTAGCTTCAGTCTTCAGGCGCACCCATGATAGCTCAGATAGCCTGAGCAGGTATTCATTCAGCCCTACACCGGCAATAATGAGCTGGAGAATGGACTCCCTTCGATGGTCTTTGTAGCAAAGGCTCTGGAGTCCCTTGCCTCAGGAGGCTCTGGGCCTGAAGAGTTTACACAGGTTCAGAGAGAACTGTACTAATTCTTGGAAGAAAAATAAATCATTACAGTCTGCTGGATACAGAAATGCTTAAGAAGCTCCTGAGCTGCAGCTTGTTGTCTTACTGGTGAAGACATCAAATGTCTGAGTTTGTCAGTGAGGAGACACTGAGCTAAATAGGTCAGTGTGGCTGTTCTTACATTCCTGGTGTGTTTATTAGGGAGAGCAGTGAAATCAACACGAGTCTGCCATATCACAGGTGAGAGCCTTATCTGCAAGAATTACAGTCTGTGTGGGCTGTAAGATGTTTTTGCAAAACATTTCTAAGCTAACCAGCCCTTTGTTTCTCATTAAACTGAATTCTTGTTTTCTAGTCAACCTTTCCCTTAAAAAAAAAAAAAAAAAAAAAAAAAAAAAAAGGTATGGAAGGAAACTCATGGGTGATAAATAATGGCTTGATGGTGAGGCTCAGGGAATGGGCAGTAGAGCAACTTTGTAAATTGGGAAATAAATGCGATTTTATTATACTTTTGATGTAGAAGGGGCAGGGAAAATGTAAGAGTCAGGACAAAGAGAAGCAGACAATTATTTCCTAGAAAGAGGCAGAATAGGCAGTACTCTGATAGGTGCTGAGATTTCCCCTCCCTGCTGAAGTGTCTCCCTCACCTGGTGGAGCTTTCCCAGTGCCTCCCCAGGCGAGGAGCCCTGGCTGGGTTCGATTGGCAGCACTTTGGTGTGTGGGGGTGCCGACTTCGGGACAGGGGAAGCCAAGCAGACAATCAATGTGATTGGTAGAGCAAGCTTCTTTTATTAGCAATACAGAGGCACTTATATAGTATTGAATACAAGCTTATCAGTTCTTTAATTAGTTTAAACTTACAAAGGCGCATTCTTACTTCTACATAATTGGGTTAGATAAAAGACTACATTTGGCAAGCTTTATGTTTTGTTTTGAGAGATCAAAAATCTTCCTCCCTTTTCATGGTCAGTACATCTTATCAGCACAGGACTGTACCTCCTAAAAACTCCCTTTTTGTTCTCAGGCCTGTTTCTCACACAGGCATTTCTCATGGAGGCTTTTTCTCATGCAGGCCTTTGCTTGCAGGCCTTTGCCTGCACAGCTCTTCTATTGATCTGGTTTTATCAATAATCCATGCCCCTGATCCTCTAACCATTTTGCAACATGGGGGGCACACAGGCAGAGCCCAGCGCTGTCTGTGAGATCGGATCACAGCCGTGCCACCGCTCCCTCCCACCGGCCTGTGCGCACACCAAAATCGCCTTCTCGGATGAGTGGTCCCACCCCCTTGGGATCCTTTCGAGGCATTTCTGTTAATTTGAGATGTTCCAGCGTGGTGCAGCGGGAGAGAGCTGCTGAAGAGGTTTAACCCATTGAGCTGCTGCTACCTCCCCTGCGCTGCTTCTCTTGCCCCATTCCCCTTCTCTGCTTTCCCATTTTCCACAGCTCCCATGCTAATGGTAGAGATTGAAGCACACACATATTCCAGAAGAGAGTTTTTAACGTGGAGTTTAGTGAGTTTTGTTGCAGCAACATCGTCATTTGTTTGTAAGGAATGGAATGGTTGATTGTGTTGTTTCTGGTGGTTTAAACTATACGTTTATGAGCATTAGTCATGAGCACAGACCAATTTATCTTATCAAAAAAGGGAAATAAAATCTTGATAAAACCCTCCAGCTTTCAAAGCTCCTTCTGTTCATTGTTTATGTATGGTTCTGCAGCCCTGGGTATTTTTAGATTGGTACTCCCATTGAAACCACAAGTTTTGAAAGTTTAAAGAATGCATTAATACATCTTTATTGAGATCATCTTTGCTCCTACATTGTTCCAGTTTCTTTGCATCTAATAATTTGGCAAACTTAAAACTTTTTATCTCTTTTGCTCAGCTTAGAATACTTTTTTTTTCCTGTCTTCAGAGATATAAATGTTGTAATGTAATAGCAGAGTTTGCAAAAAAAAAAAAAAAAGAAAAAATAGTTTATTGATTTAGAATGACTTTGAATATAAGCCTTTCTGTTTGCTTGGCTAAACTACATCACAAGGAAGTATTTTTCTAACTTATAGTGACCACTTCAGTGTGCTATTTGCTCAGAATGCTCTTCTTAAGCTTGAACAGGAGTTTTTTATTTTTATCACCTCCTCTTCGTTTTCCCCAGGAGCGTTGTTAGCCTACCAAGCCATGATGATTTCCATGAAATGCCATAATCAGTGAAAAATGACCCTGTCTAAGTCTCAAGGTGATATCAGAAACGTTGTGTGCATTTCCTAATGGAGATCTGTTAAAAGAAGTGCTGTGTACCTGTGAAACCCACCCCAGTGGGTGTTTATTTGCTTATCCTGGCCACTAAGGGATAAGAGCAGTCAAATTTAGCAATGTAATGAGGCTCCATCAAAATACATCTGTTGAAGCTTTTTGCTGCGTGCTGAAGCCCTTGCAACGCTCACAAGTGTTTGCCATGCAAACGCCACGGGCTTTTCTAGGTCATTTAGCATTACAGGAGAAATCACTGCTCTGACCCCATATGGTGAAGCGTCAGAAGCTAAACAGATTGGCAGGGCAGGGTCAGAATGCACTCTAATCTTTGAGGACATCAGATGCTGTTTAGCCAATTCAAAGCAGCTTGACATTCCTTTCACCAGGGACACTTTATTTCTCTGTAATGGTTCTGTCACAAAAACTAACTGCAGCAGACAGATTTGATGTGAATTTCCTGAAGTCGTTTCTGAAGAGGTGGACAGGGTTTAATTCTAATATATATTGTGCTTTAGTTGGTTCGTACAACAAACTACATGGCTTGGAAGTGGAATAAATCTCTGGCTCTTGCAGTTTTTCCTGAACACATTACTGGGTCATGAGGGAAGAGATTATGTGCTTTGGAGTATTGTGGTTTAGTAGTCAAATCACAGAGGTGATAGATAAGCCTCCTACATTCTATTTTCATAAGTATTATTTGCTATGAATAAAAATCTCATTGCACTTCCTCTGACTTCACTCATGCATTCCATAGCATGAAGTGAAAAAGTGGAGCTGCAGAGAGGGAGGGACCTCAGGAGACTCTCTGGTCCCTCTCCTTATGCAAGATGGAATCAAAGCACAAATAGATACTGGCAAAACTCATACTAAAAGATCTCTAATGATAGTAACTTCACACCTTCCGTAAGCAATCTGTTCCAGGGCTGCAATAAAGTAATTTTTTTTTAGGCTGGCTTTTTAGCTCTTCTAACCATGAAAACAATGTGGTACAGTGCAGGAAGGAAATGGGTGGATTTTGCATGGAGAATCATTGAAGTTATTTTTTCCTAGACAGCACAAATGTTGCTTCTCTTCCCATTTATTGTTATGGTAAAGCATCCAACCAGACTTACCAGTACTTTAGTGTGTGTGTGCATGTGTGTGAATGCATATATGAAAAAAAAAATATATATATATACTGGAAACCGTAATACCATTAACATTATTTAGAAAAAAAACCTGTTAAAATTGTTAGAGATTTATATCCCTGAAGCTGAAGGATTAGGGATATAGCAATTCTATTTCTAGCAGTTCTCTTTGCCAAAATTTGAGCTATTTAGTTTGTACATCTCTTGTCTGCACCCTTAGAGATGATCTAACACTTCATGCTGTTGTAGAACATTAGGAATCTGACATTTGTGATGTATTTTGTTCTTCTACTTCTCCTTTCATAGCAACTTCTCAATGGTTTTGCTTTACTTTCATCTGGTTGGATTTATCAGGCCAAAATTATGTTCTCTAAATATAACAGAATTGTATTTACTGTTAAATATCTGTGTTAAATTGTATTTAAAGTAATTTCACGTGGAACATACATATTTAAAGGTGTGTCTTAATGGTACTTCTTTTTCCTCCTGTGTATTTAGAGTCTCCTTTACCAAATTCATCAGGGTCAACTCTGTGTTGTAACTCCTAGGCAGAAGTTTCCTTAGATGCTGATCAGGCTGGAATTGCAGCTTGAGGTGTATTTGCTATGAATGCACCATGAATAAATGTGTATATGAGCTCATGGTACAATTATTCACATCAATGATATACAAATTGACCTGTGGAAGTATTGTATATTTTTGGAGTGCCATTGGAGAAGAATCTCAGCTTTTCATGTTATTCAGCTTGAAATACAGGGTTATTTAGCTCAGACACTTCAGAATTCTCTTTAATCTCCACAAATTACTGTGTTTCCAAAAGCATCATTGATCATGCATCTCTAAAATTGTTCCTCCTCTTAATGACTGTTGATCTTTCTCCCGTCCCACTGTTTCTTCATTGTACATTCATTTAGATATTCTCTCATAGGTTTGTCTCCCCTCCCTTTGGAAGCAAGGTTTTCGCTTAGTTTCTTTTTGCTTTTTAATTTTACTATAAAGATTGAGTCCAACCATAAATCCTAGGGTTTCAGATATCCTCAATTTTTTTATTTTAATTATCTGCTAGTAAAACAGAAGAAAACAGCAGCAATTTTGGCTAAGGCTCAGGTATCAAACTCTATCCTATCCTCTATTTCAGGCTTTTTTAAATACATAAAACAGCTTGTTCAATAGCATCACTCCAAAAAGGTCCGACATGGCACAGTGTTTGATCTTCCTTTGTGTCTGCTGTGACTGCTCCCTTCAGCGAGTAACACCCATCGTGCTGCTGCACATGACTGCCCCACTGCCTTAGGAGCAGGGCTCCTACAAAAGCTTCTCAAGTTCGGGAACAGCAGAAGAATGTAAAACACCAGTGCACTGTTCCTGGGCTCAATATGGCAAATAAGGGTGGTTTTTTTTATCCTGGAGTCATTAGTAGACCTGTATCCTCAAACAGTCATTTCCCATTTCAGGTTATTTTATTTTATAATTCCGTGCTAGGAAAATTGGTTTAAGTCCTTGGCTTGCTCAGACGATGTTTAAATTTTAATCTGCAGTGAATAACAAGTGAGGAATTCTTTTGTTATCTGTCAGCATTTTATATTATCCAGTGGGAATCTTGTGCAACTTCACAGGAGACCCATCTGTTTCACTGTTCTTCTCATTATGCCAATCAAAAAGTCACTTCTGATAGCAAGAAGAGCCACACGTTTTTTGGTTGATTCACAGAAGAAAATGAGCCTTCCCTACACCCTCCCATGAAGTTTTAGTTCTAAGAACTTGCAATTTCTGAACAGAACCTTCAGTGAGTTACCTTTTAAGTCAGATTTTAATTAGTTGATGTAATAACTATTGACTTTTCTTTAGGGATATGCCAGTATTATTGATATGACAATTAAAAGCAGAAGGATTAGTCTATTAAAGAAGTACTAATTGACTTTTGTCTTACCAGGCTAAACGATTTAGAGCTGATGGTCAAAATAAAGTGAGCTGTATCTGTAATTATTGAACTCAGGATTTCACTTCTTCTCCTACTTTTTGTCTTTTTTTTTAAAGTTTTTGCTTGAATAATCTGCTGAATTGATAGATAGATGTTTTCAAATGGATTTTAATTGAATAGCAAGAATAGAAATTGCAGAAGGAGTTGATGCAGCAGTGAAATGGTTTGAAGACAAAGGAGAAAGCTTTCCAGAGATCTGGAAATGGTTCCATTTTGGTGGTGCTGACTGGTTTACTCATGTTTTCTAATAAGATAATTATTCATTGTGCTTAATATTGTATCTTAATACACTGATGCCTGTGGTGCAGTGTGGATTCTTCAGTTTGTAAAGGGGATGCAAATTGTCCCCAGTAATGATATTTGCTGGAAGTTGGTTCCTCTTGTTGTGATAGGAACGTAGGTTCCTTTTGCATGGACACACACGACTGCACGAGATACTAAGTACTGTGTTGGGTAATTTTGTCCTGATGTTTTCTGCATTGTCCTTACAAACACCATTTCCTTATTTGAAGTAAAACCTCAGCTTCTTTGTTGCCAAAAAGCACAAGAGTCATCCTTTTCTCTTTGGGAAAAGACAACTCTGAAATCTTGAAAATATATGAAATACAAAATTGTTATAAAAACAGAAGTTTTATGACACCAGATTGAGTCTAACACCTTTTTCTTCTATGCTATGAAGGTAGAAAAATAATTTTGCCATTAGAGTTAAATTTTTTTTTGTGTTGCTGATAGAGAATTGAAATGTTTAACTGCTAACTTGAAATTAAACTCCTGCTGACAGCTCTTATTTATCACTTGCAATAGTTTTTGTGTACTGAGCATTGCTCTCCCTTCTCTTCCCATCCAGGTATAAAGGGCATGGATGTAGCTTCATAATCAAGATCCAGGAAGACAAGGTAAGGCTTGAAAGATATAAATTGATGTTAATGATCTTATTTTGCTGGTTTGGATTCAAATTTTGCCGATTGCTCCGCTGCTTAGAAGGCTTTGTATTCTTCTTGTGAAACTGTTACGTGATTTTATTTTCATGAGAAAAGGGTGGTTTAAATCCTCTGCAATTTTTTCCCTTTATAACAGTGTGGTACTTGCAGTTTTCATAGTTTTCCTGTTTGTCCTGTGTGGTACAGGACAGTGGATGACTCTGGCTTGCTGATGTTTGTTGCACTAGTCTTACAGTTGAAGCAGAAATTTGTTTTTAAAAGCCAAAGACCCTTGAAATTTCACAAATTTCCTTTTGGGTAATTTGTGATGCTCACGTGTGTTCATTGCTGCCTATATTTTGTGTCCAAGTACCATGGCTGAAAGTCTTTACAGCAGTCCCAGAAAGGAGATGCAATGACCCAGGGCTGTGTGTAAGAGTTGCAGGGGGCCAGCGACTCTGCTCAGCTGTGCTGCTGGTGGGTGCTCAGAGCCCCGGGCCTTTTTCTTTGGGGTTTTGTTGCTTTCTACATTCTGTGGTGGTTTTTTGTTGTTGTTGTTGTTGTTAATGCCCACATTGTGCACTTCAGGAATGTCTGAGGTGCTCCAGGGTTAGCTGGAAGCAAACGCAGGGTGAGAGAGGATGGATGCTGATACTGAGGTGTGGAGATGGGCAGGAGGGAGTGGCACTGGGGAGCCACAAAAGTGCCTCCAGCTCTGTCTCTGGGAGCACTGTGTGTGTCTTGGTTGATAACACATCAAAGGAACAAGGAGAACAGCTTGTGCTTTGCTCTGGAACTACCTCTCACTGCTCCCCAGGAGCTCAGCCTCATCCAGGGATGGCTGAGCAGCAGCACGAGCCAACATCTGCCCCAAATCTACTGCTCCCCTGCTCCCAGGCCATCCTCGCTGTCCTGCTGGGACTGCAGCCCCGCTGTGACCACACACAGCACTTCTGCATCTGTGCAGCCCAGAACTGCTTTGTGTTTCTGTGGAAAGGACAAAAAAATCATCTGCAAGAGAAGGTGAGATGGCTTAATTTGAAGTGCAGGAACTTGCCTTAAATGACTGAACTGCAAGTACATTTCATGCAGGGGGTTTAGGAGGAAGAACAACTTTGCTGGGGAGCTCAGGAAGAACTCTGAAGGTGTTGGTACTGCAGAATACAAATACATCTGAGCAGAAATTGAGGTAGAGACAAAAAGATGTGTAATTCTGACCCAAACTTTATCCAAAAAGTAACTTTGTCAAAGAGTTAGAAAAGAAAATGCCATGGCATGAAAAGTAGATGTGAAGAGTGGCGAGCTCTTGGTGAACTGGATTAAAAATTTGTACCCAAGGGAATGTGGCACTTTCAGGCACTGAGGCATCTGAGAAGTTTTACACAGTTTTAAAAGTTACCAAAATCATTGTCTCTTTCACTGTGTACATGGAGCTGGGGGTCTTGGGTGCTGTGGAGTGGGGCTATCAGTCTGGAAGGTAAAGAAAAGAACTGGGCCAAAGCCTAGGATGCTAACCCTGGTAGTCCCACAATTCAGTGATACTGCAAGAGGTTCCTGATGCAGCATTACCTGAACAGAAAGAACTGTGGCACTACCTTGATTTTTTACTCACCAATAAAGAAATCACTTGTTTCCGATCATAAGAATACTCATTTCTTAAAAAATGGAAATAACACATTAGGTTTTCTACTATCCTTTTAGGTGAGCATTTTCTTTTGGACCAGGCAAATCTCCTGAAAAATTACCTGCTGAAATAGATCATTACATACGCTCACAAGAGACTACTTTAAAACATACTTGATTGGACAATCTAAAACCAAAAATTCAAATAGTTATGACAAATGCTGTGTTCCTTAGATTATGCACTCCACTTTATATTTTTCAATGCAGGGCATTTCTCCAACTAATCATTTCAAGAATCTTTAAAAGTATTTGAAAAAGAAACAAACAAAACCCCCAAAAGAAGTCTGAGAATCTTTTCAAAATTTGTTGAAGTTGCTTTCTAATTATGTATTCAAGCTGAACTATCTTCTCTTTTTCCCTTCATTGCATTCACAGCAAGAAACAACATGTTTCATTTAAATAAAAATCTCGGGGTGGTAAATCAGACTGTACATTTATATAGGACTTTCAAAGAAATCTGGGCATTGACTATTTCAACTGCAGGCCAATTATGTACCTCAAAACTGAATACATGGGATAAATAGTGATTTAATTGGCAATGTCAATCCATCTCTGAAGGAATGGAATAACGTGGTAGATGGGAGAAAAATTACCAACAAATAATAGCTGAGAATGGCACCTAGAGCAGATCAACAGACTACAGGTAGAACTACAAAAAAAACTGGCTTTGAAAAGTTTGAAAACTAATAATGTTGGGAATGTTTTTAATTAAAATTTTGAGGCAGCTGTTCTACTATGAGATGTTGCATAATCCCGTGTTCATTTACCTAAGTGGAAATGAATAAGAAAATTGATATGAGGAAAACCCTTGAAGTGTGAAATTCCCACAGTTATCTATAAAAAGTTACAGTTCTGTCTTTCTGTCTCTCCTAATACCATAGAAAATCTGGTAATAATGCCAGATGTGTATGGCACCTTAATCCTACCTGTCTCAAAGGTTTCTTTGCATCATTCCAGCAGGTATTGAATGCAGAACTTCTTTGAAAAAGCTCTTGAAAGGTTGTAGGTTTGGGGGGTTTGTATGATTTGAGAGGAGTATCATGGAATTTGGAAGGAGAAAAAAGGAAAAAAAGTTGGCTGCTGAACACTGTATGATGAAAGTAAGGTCAGAGTGATTTGCTCGTTTCAGTTTTCCTATGGGTCACGAAAGAGCTCAGCTCTTGTCTTCAAGCTGAACTGGGCAAATTTGTAAAAATCAGGACATTTTTGGTCATTACCACTTCCAAAATGTAATGTTTGTTGCTTGTTATTTGATACACTTGATTTGGTGAAGACCAAAACCTGGAGCTGGCTGGAACTTCTTTAGTCAATTAGGTATTTTTCTAAAAGAGATTTGAAGCTCAATTATGAAGTCTCATTAACACCATCATCTACTAGGCTATGCCTTTTACTGGGAATTTTTCAGAGCTGTAGAACTCTGATTGTGTTTGAAAGCACAGAAAAAGCTGTGGCAGGTGTGCATTTTCTGTCCCAGGTTGGCATATCCTGCACTTCCTAATCTTGTCTGGGAAACAGAGGTGAAACCTTATTTCCTGGGAAATAGAAGTGGAAATGGCCCCTCACTTCTCTTCTTTGGCAGGGCTGTTTTGAATCTTTGCTGTTGTGAGACAGAAGAACAAGAAATAAAGAAATAAAAGGAAATATGAAGTATATTAGATAAATATCCTTAGATAAATGTCCTTATAGGCTGCCTTGAGGAGGATCCTTCCCTTGAATCTCATCTGAGAGGCCAAGCATCCTCCTGCCTCCCACTCAGGATTTCTTTCTTTTTCTCCTTTTTTCCTCTTCTTTTATCATTTTAAGGGTTTTTGTCTGCCTTTTCAACACAAAGTGGGTCATCTTCAACTGCAAGCTGTTAAGCTTTTGCAATCCAATTTTCAAGAAAATTAACCAGCTCTTTCTTACCCAGATCATGTGGGAGCCCATGTAGCCTGAGGATTTCATCTTGGATCTAGTTCTCAAATATTTCTACACTGGTCTGTAAGATTTTATCTCCTTTCATTAGACTTGGTGAGTCAGGCTTTTCCTCAGCTTTCCAAAAGTTCCATTTTTTTGTCTTTCCATCTTATATTCCCCTTATTTGACACTTCTCAAGCTCTTGAGAAGCCCAAGCTCTCTTTGACACCATTGTTTTCCTTAAAATCTACAGGAAAAAACTTTCTTAGGAACACTTCTAATCATGCCCTTTGTTGCTGATTAGCTGGTTCTCAGAAGATACTTGTCTCTTCCAACATTGTTATGCTAGAAAGTATCAAAATGTACATCTGTGTGATATTAATGTTTTAATTTTTAAAGTCGTATTTGTCTAGCTCTGTATTTTGACAGATTTCTGTAAATTTCATTACTATTACTGTTACAATGGGAAAAAGTCACAAATTAACAAATGTGACACTCTGTGGCCTGATGTCAGGAACTTCCCAGTGTTTCTGGATAAATATCTTTAAAATCATCTAATGTGTGAAAAAGTAAAGAAGGAAGCTGCCTAAGCAGGGGGGGAATGTCAGAGGATGCTGCTGCAAAAGGAAGTTCTGGTGTTCTCCTAAGGATGTAAATATGTCAGGTTGGTGCCAGTCACCCACAGGGGACATCTGTGCCTTGCCACCCTCCCGTGTCAGAACACCCAGGCTGGTTAAAAGTGTCAGAAAGGGAAAAAGCCAAGCCAAGCCCTTGCTGTGCTCATGCTGAGAGTGGTCCAGGCAAATTTGGTCACGCCAGGGCAATTCCTCTCTGAGGTCACAAAGCCCCCCGTGGCACCGAGCTCTCCAAACAGCCCAGAGGCACCATCAGCACTTTGTTCATGTGGAGCCAGCAAAAGAATCCCTGAATGCATTGTAAAGAATGGATGCTGAACCTCTGGAATAGTCACTCCTCTCTGCAGGGCTTGGGTGGTTTGTGGTCTCAGAGATGGAGCAGGGACACTGCTGATCACCACGAGCTGGGCACTGCTCCAGCCCTCCTTGTCTCACTCCTGCAGCATCATTTGCACTCAAAATCTTAATTGAGTCCTGCAGGAATTAATTACATTTTCATTGGAAAGGAAGGAAATAGTAAGATCCAAAAAGCATTTGACAAACAGATGAGATGCTGAAGAACTAGGGGGGAAAAGTACCAAAAAGAGGGAAAAAACCTTCAATTTAGAAACAGTTTCACATAGATTGAAAGTACATGGAAACAGTCATGAGTGCCTTCAATTGCTCTTGAGTAGTTAATTTATTATGGGACATCGCTAATTTTGCCTAAAGAAGGAAGGTATTACATTTACTCTGGGTGGAAAGGAGTATATCATGAGGGTCCTTTGCACAATTTTTTTTGTTTATTTTCTTCTCTCCAGAATGAATTCATACAGGAGGTATGCATTTCAGCATTGGGTTAAATTCTCTGTTTTTATCAATTCAGTGTGATATTTTTCTGGATAATGAATCTGATTGGATTTTTCTAAGCATTTAATTGCAACATTTAGAGACTGCCCACTGTTGGACCTGTGCTGGGGAGTTTTACTGCTCATTAGTTCTAGTTAGTTTAACTTTTTCTGCAGTAGCCTGCTGTGTCAGATGATGATCAATAGTAAAACTATTCCAAAACTACTGCCTGGTGGAATAAAAGTGACTAGAATGAGAACCAATGAATTTCAAACAGAAGTGAATTTCTACAGAGTCCTCTTTAGTTATTGCTTCTCTATGCAGTTGCAAAATTCTGAAGCATGTATAGTTATTGCATCAAGATCTCAAGTATTTCTGTGTTTACTCTCCTTATATACCTGAATATCTGTGGGAAAAGATTTTGACAGCTGAATTCTGAGGGTGTGATTAAATATCATTGTACTGGTTCTCCTGTCCATTCATCCATTTTGATTTATTTCTGGGTTGTGCATACTGGAAAGGTGCAAGAAATCCCCCTCTTTTTGTTTGGTATAAAATTGTAGTGAATAGCTGGGGGGTCAGGAGAGAAGTGAAGCACTTCAAGGACGAGTTTAAGGCACATCTTGATTTGTGTGGTGTCAGCTTCACAATGTGGAAAGCTACAGCTGGGGGCTGTCTGCTCTGCAGAGAAAATGTACTCACACTGTCAAAGCCTATGAACTAAACAGGAATGACACTGGGCAGCACAGAAGGTGCCAGACAAAAGAAAATCCAGTGAGCTCAGGAAATTACACAGGTGGTAGCTCTTTGTACTACCATAATGTGAAAATCTGATTAATTTCACAGCAGATAAGATGAAAAATTTGATTCTTCGTACTGGGAGTCAATAGAAAAGTTCTCGCATCTGTCCTTGCTTGGCTTCTTCCACTGTCATACAGTTTTGTGCTCTCTGGATATTCATCTTCAAGATTTTGGTCTTGGATTTTCCAGCACAGCTGCTTTTCAAAATAAACCAAGCCCAAATCCTGCCATCCTTCAGACATCCCTTTAAAAATTAATGTACTTTGGGTACACAAGTTTTTGTCTCCCTGCAGCTAAAGCACATTCCAGGAGCAAACCAAAGTACATGGGATGATATTTCAATGGAATTTGTCTCTGCTAAGCATGTTAATGTTGATGATGAAGATGAATCATGAGCAGGATTTAGTGGGGACGAGGCTCAAGTGAGTGGCTGTACCTGTGTGCACCCTGGGTTTCGGTAGTTCCACAGTAACCATTTGCTGGCGACAGAGGTGTCTCTCAAGCACCCGGGGACTTTCCTCACCCCACAAAAGGCCTGATCGGGCACCTTTTGTGATAACAACCAGCTACACACCCCTCTAACATCTGGAGCTACAGCAGAACCAGTGTGCTAAGACATTTGTTCTGTGTGTGTTGGGAGCTGAAACACCAGCCGGAGATCTCAGCACTTGTGTTGCGTTTCCAGCAGCCCCCAGCACAGGAGCTCCTTTGGTCCCCACGCAGTGAAACAGAAGTGCTGCTGCTCCTGGATGTGCATCTTGGAGCACTTGTGGCCCTTTCATGTCCCTGCACTGCCCCAGTGCCTGCAGTTGTTCACAGAGTGCCTGGCAGTGCCTTCCCACCTCCCAGCACCATCCCACCCCTGTCTTTGCCTGGAGCTCCTGCCCTGCTGGCACAGGGCGAAGGGGACCCTGCTGGGGTGGGAGGGAGCTGCTGCTGGCTCAGGGTTCCAGGCAGGGTTTGAGGGATTTGGCATTCCTGTGGGAAGGGACATTGGTGACACCGCTGCTCAGAGCCACCCAGGGGTCCTGAGGGGACACAGCTGGCTGGTGTGAATTGTGCAGCACGCACTGCAAGGCTAGATGTGGAGAAAAAAGGAGAAAATAGAGTCCAGCCTAGGCCCTCAATGCTTCACCTATTAGAATTAATGAACATAGGAAGACAAAATCACCTCGCTTTGTCTAGAAGAAATGCCGGGACCAAATGCAGTCTGCTAAACAGAAATCAGAGCTTCTCCAGAAAGAAAAATTGCAAAAACTTTAACACTGAAAACCATAAAATTTGTTGTGGGATGAACAAGAAGAAGCAAAGCAGTGTTTTGATGCTGGTGTGAGATGGTGCTGGGCAGTTACACTGAAATAAGAACGTATTTTGGCTGATACATCAGAAAGCTTTAATAGCTAAGAACAATAAAGCAATCCAGTTATTATAACCCTGGAGGGCAGTTAGGAAAAGCAGATAGCAAAATGTATTGCTGATTTAGAAGAAAAAAGTCTGCAAGAGAGCCAGAACTTTGATCATGGAGGAATTTTATTCTGGAGATTTTGATTGTGATAACTATATTATTTAAAATACATCTTTTTGATGGCAATACTGCATTGCTTAGTGAGAGAATTTGTGGAATGATCCATGGCCATTTGAGAGCTAATCCTGTGAAAAAGACAAGTTTCATAAATAAAGGAGCATGTAGGAACTAGTGAAAAGAATATTATCTGAACAGACACTTCAAGAATAAATAAAGAAACAAAAGTTTGATTGTGAAACAGCCAACATGGAGGAAATATTAAAATGCACTAAGAATTTAAGTATCCATGTAATACATAGGGAATCACTTAATAGACAAATTTGAAATGTTTAAGAAATTGTTAGCAGTAATGATATTGTAACTCAGTTTAATTAAATTGAATTAATAAAGCAAAAGAAAATTATTAACTGGTGAGCATAAAGAATAGTGCAAACAATAGTAAGATTATTTCTTCATGATATCTGCAAGAATAAGCAGGGTAAAATATTTAATTACAAGGAAAAATACATGATACTTAAGGTCATGAGAGAAGTGCAAAACTCTGAAGAGCCTTGAAATAAAAAAAAGTATTCAACTTTCATTCAATATTTTGCTAGATTTCATTTAATGGTGAATACTAAAAGTAAGTGATCCAGCGGAGGAAATCTGCTGAAGTGTTGAAAGCTGTGGGCTGTGTTAAATGCTCTTGTGTGTTCTCCTGCTCTAAAATAATGAAGTGCACGAGTGGATAGCAGTGGAATGCAGGGTCAGGCAGGAGGGAGAGACTCCAGCCTGCACCATGACAATATAACCTTCAAAGCAGAGCTCTGCCCTCGGTGGGCCTGGCCCATTTCTGGGGGAAATGGGGTTTTCAGTTCAGCCTTACTCGGAAGCTCCTTTATGAATGGGGCCGTTTAATTTATGGCGTGGAAAGGCTCCTCGTTGGTGTTCACAGCTTGCTCAGTTTAGCACCCATCCCACTATTTTATGAAGTTACAGGCATTCCACCACTACACACCTACTAAAATGGGGTAGAAGTCGAGAAAAAGCAATTTAAAATTTCATCTCTTTTGCCCCATCTTCACCACAGCAGTCTCCTCTCCCCAGGGCTCAGAGAGAACATGCATCAAAATGCTTGGTTCAGATGATTGCATTTCCTTACCCACGTGCACTCTAATGACAAAAATAAATGTTGTAGGGAGTTAAGCATCATTTGGACTTCTTACTGTGAGGGTATATATTAATTTCCTCAAAACTAATCCAATTTCTTAATTGTTGTGCCTACAGAATGTTGCCTTTCTGCAGTTGCTCACAGGAAGGTGTGCCTTCCTCTTCTGTGCTGATTGACAAGATGAGCTGTCACCATAGCAACAGAATAAATTAATTTAAAAAAAAAAATCAGGTTGCCAGACTTTAAAACAGGAGGCGGGAAACAAACAACTAATCTGAGATAAACTAAACTTTCTGTCTCCTGAAATTTAGGCCTTGGTAACACCACTGATAGGATGGATGGGCATTTGCAGACGTCGAGGTACATGTAGTATATTTGAGCATCAAATTTAGATTCTAAGGTGTAAATTGAGGTGAAGACGTTTTCTTGTGAAATCAGGGCCATGCAAATGTCTTTTCACAACTCTTTTTCTACTTGTAAGAAGGGGAAAAGTGCAGCAGCAGGGCTCAAAGTTCCTCAGCAGACTGCTGCAGGGAGCCAGGATGCTCTCACTGTCCCCTGGATCTGCTCTTTCCCATCTCGCAGGAGGAGCACAAGCCTCGGTTTGTCCCTGTGGCACAGTGTGTCCCATGCATTGTGGGTTACTCGGGGGAAGTGCTCAAGCTCCAGCAGGAAAGTTTGAGAGACTTTCAAGCTGGCTGGGAGTCTGATACACTTGAGGGAGATGTAGGAAATTGAGAATCGTGGTGTTGGCCTGAAGTAAAGGGAGAGAAAATCTGAAATTCAATATTTCAGACTTGTCTGTAGCAAGTGAAAACGTGGGTGCACCTTTCTGTCCCTGACTAGAAATTCTGTTAAGGAGCCAATAAAAACCATTTTCAGATTGGCTTCATCAAACTGACACTTACAAGTAAAACCTGGCTAGATCTGACAAAAATGACTCTTTGCAGACAAGGAAATTGGCTGAGTTTTACTTAGAGAAAGCTGCATAAATCCTGTTCACACACCATAGTTTTTGTCATCCCTCTTCATCAGTTTTAGCAGCAAATACCAAAAGTAGCAACTTTGTAGAGGTGTGACTACGTAGGGCTTTAAAAATCATATCCCTGGCCGTCGTGGACATTGTGCCTATTTTAGGTGGAAAAGCTTCTGGTTTCAAAAGCACTTCAGCATCTGTGTTGTGATTCTCTAAAAGCACATATTCCGCTGCTCTTGAGAAGGGAGGACTCATTCTCTGTTGGTCCACCTCTTTCCTTAATCTAAAATTGCATTATTTGGGCTGGAAATGATTTGGTTTTAGTAACAGGAGTTTCAATATTACAAAAAAAATATTATTAAAGGTACCTTGGAGGGATTTTGTGTCCCTGCTTTAGGTTTCTGTATGTGAAAATGCCAGCTGTTATATACAAAAGAAATTCACACTTCAGGGTTCCGAGAGATTAATTGGGAAATGTGTCCTATGTATATCCTAAATTATCAACTGACATAAGGCAAATAATTAGAAACAAAATGTGTGCTCAGAAAAGTGCACATTTGTGTTATGTCTGTCTGAAGAACATTTCCATCACCGAGCTGCCAGCGTTAACTACGGCAGCAATCAGGAATCTGAGGCAGAATCAAGATCCAATTGTATTCCATACAGCATATGGGCCAATTATGTAATTATTCTTTAAAAGATATATCACGGGAGCACTTTGCAAAGTGAAGAACACAGGTAGCCTTTCATGTGGCATTTTCTGTTTTCTTAATTGCGACTTTTTAACGAGAAAGCTGATGCTGCATGACCCCAGTTAATGATTTACATCAGTTTGTTCTCCTTTTAACTTGTGCTTCAGAGAAGGGTTCTTGTTTTAATAGTTCTTTTTCTTTTTTTACTTTTGCTGAAAACTTTCTTTGCTTTGTTTTGTTTTCCTGAATTGAGTCTCAGTGAGGTTCAGAGCAGTGCTAAGCCAATTCCACAGCAGGAAAAGAGCACAGCCTTCCCAGGAATACAGGTGTAATGAGAATATTCAAGTACTGAACTTTACACCCTTATCAGTCATGTTTTCAGTTTACCACAAACACCATTATAACTGCTCTTAGCTATTGATTTGACCTTTGTTGTTTTTGGGGGAGGGTTCTGTTTTTTCCCCAAGTATCAATAAATCAGCCCTTTAAATGCAATGAAAAGTCAAAACTTGGGTTTGTCTTATAACTTCGCAAGGCAGTCTGAGAAGCAGATGGTTGTAACCTTTATATATCTTGATTACAAGAAATTGTGATGCATGTGTCTGAGTTTAGAAATGGGATACAAATTTATCTGATGTCACTGTATGCAGAACTGGGGAAGCTGAAACTGAATATACTTCTTACTGTACATTTAATGCTTTCTGCAAATTTTTGTGTGCATCAGCTTTGTTATAATTAAATTCCCATATGTTCATTAAAGAAACAAACAAATTTTGTTTTATAAACGGGACTCAGCAGCATTAGCAGCAGTGATAGCATAGTGAATGTTCCAAGGCTGGAAACAGGAGTTCTGCCTTTTCCAGTTGCAAATCTGATTCAATTCTGACATCTTATTAATAATGACAATATGCTGCTGACATTTCAGCAGAGTTCAGTTCCTGTGATACAGAAACAAATCTCACAGAGGCAAGTTTCATACCCCAGCAAGCTTGTGGACAGTGCTGTTCTCACATTTATATTAAATTTGTGACCCAAAAGAAATAACAAGTATGTAATGAAAAAAAAGTAAAATACTCAAATCATAGCAGAGCCTTCCTTTCTGTGTTCTGTGCTTTTCTTTGTCTACCCTTCAACTGAACTGATAAAATTGGGTTGGTGTCATCCCAGCTGTATAATCACAGCTGCTGTGGTCACAAACAGAGATTCGATTTTGTGTTTGAGGAGCAAGAGGCACCATGGTATTTTTAATGTTATCTTGAAGGATTTCTACTAAAATATGGTAACAGAAAGCAGGAATAAGTTTAGGCCAAGAGTCATGTTACCTGTAATAATTCAGCCTCTTCACTCATGAAGTTAAAGGTGAATGAACCCTTAACTCCTTTTAAGTCTTGCCCTGGATTTGGCTTGCTTTTATCTTAAAGAGAAATGGTGGAAGAGAGAAGAAAGGAATTGCTTTTTCTTTTTTCAAGGGAACAAAGGAGAGGAAGGGAAGATCACTTTGTAAAATCTCTTGCACCAAAACAGGAAGAATTACTTCCCTTGACTCCTGTCCCGTGCCCCAGCCACTCTCCAAACTGGTTATGCTCTCAGCCTGCACTGGAATAATGTCCAGGGACTTATTCACTGATACTGTTTCACTGTTGGTCAAACAGTTCTGAATTGTGAGTCTTTGTGAACAGTTGGTTTGAAAATAAATCGTAAAACCTGCCACAGATTATTCATAATAAATATTTTTCCAGCTCTCATTGCATCTGTGGCTCGCATTGTAAAAGCACCTAGAGGCCTAAGCTGACGTGAAGACAATCAGTATGCCAAAAGCTGTGTGCAGAGACAGTAAAATGGAATATTTGTATGAAGAATGTCTCTACAAATAATACTTAGGGTCAAAAAGCATCATCACATTTGGGGATTTGCTGTTGCATTCGTGTTCCATAGGATGTGGTGTGTTGTGACTTAGGACTGTCCAGGCAGGAGAGTTCCATAGATTTATCCCATAAAAAGTATATTTTCAGGTGATGTCTCATGCACCACAAGGAATTAAAACAAGACTTTTGACAGCATCATATCAGCATAGTTATTTTAAACTTTAAATACTTTGAGTGAAATGCTCTTTACAATCCATTGGTGCTTGAGAAGTCTCTGAACACAGAAATCACCTGGCGAGGTGTAGGAGTTTGCATTTCTTCACCAATAATGCCACTGACTTTGAGAACTGTGTGTAGGCAAGAAAATGCATTGTCTACTCTCTGCAGCAGTTTTGGCAGACAGTTTTTGGGCTGCCCTGTGTACAGTTTGTGGTATTTTCCCTTCTACTGCACTGCTCAGATGGGTTATGCATCAGCCATCAACAGTCTGTTTATGAAAGAGGGAACACTCTGGGAATTGTCAGTAATGTCTTCTGCATATCACTGAACAGTAATGAATGTTTGCCATTCAGCAGAACTGCTGTGGTCTGCAAAAGAGACTGCTTTATACATTTTTTTCCTCTGAAAAAATGTTTTGAGTTTTTTTTTATTTATTTTTTTTTTTTTAAATAGCAATTCCTGGGTAGATACAAGGGAAGTGTTTGTGAGCTTTTGTGTGGAGAAATGCTTATCAAAGTAGAAGAGGTGCTATTGCTTATACACATCTAAACAGCATATAAAATATCACCACATTCTGGAAGTGTAAAATGCTAACAGGTCTTCATGTTTCAGGACATAAAAAACTCCATCCAATAACTCTTGTTATTCACAAATGGCTTGATGATACTTTTTTTCTTCGCCTGCTTAGGTACATGCTACTATATTTTCTTTAAATATATTCCCAGGTTCATAACTTTTGCGTGATAGAATTTAAGAGGAATATTTAAAAGGCAGTAGCAAGAGCTACATATAAATGTTTAAATTATAAGAAACATTTGCAAAACGTTTTGCAGCTTTCTGATAATGTTGAAGTGGGCTCTTCCTGCAGCTGTGGCATGTGTTATTTTCAAACATCTCTGCCGCCCATCAGCTCTTTGTGGGTTGTGCAGTGATGAGGTGTTGCTGTGCTTCCAGAGAAGATGGAGCAGCATCCTGATCCTCGAGATTTGAGCAATCCCTAAAAATCTCCATTAAACTTGGTGAAAAGTTGAGTTTGTGTCTCAGCAGCCTGGCACAAGTGGTGTCAGGGCTGTGCAGTTTCTGTTGAGAGTTTCCAGGGACATTCCCCCGCTGCTGACCCTGGCACTGTCATTGGGGTGTGTGAAGCACGGGGCAAGGTCAGGCTCCAGAAAAGCCCCTTCCCCTTCCGAGCTGTGCTCTGGGGAAGTCTCTGCCAGCAGCACAGTGTTGCCTCTCTGCCCTGCTGGCGCTCACAGCAATCCCTGCAGTGCTCTGGGGGAGCCACTTCGCTTTTGCCGTGGAGTGTTACCTGTCTGAGCACTAATGATGCGGAGGCTCTGTAAGCCACACGCTAAATTAGAGCTGGAGCAGACAGAGTCCTGTAGCTACAAATAGTTACCAGACGCTTTCAGAGGGAATGCTTGCACTGAGGAATGTAAGAACACGATGGTAATTTCTGCCTACAAGGGAACGCTGAAGACACCGGCAGATTTTTTCCTTTGCATGCATTTGCTAGACTGCTAATAACACTTCAGCTTTTCAATGGTCATAGCATTTTCCGAAGGGAAATTTTTTTCCCCTATCAGTTAGGTTTGTTTTCTTTGTATAAGAACAGCAAAACTAATTTGGTCAATTTATTGCCAGACCACTGACAAATGAGTTGTCGATTGGGCTCTAAGTAGGCTTCAATGGCTCATATGTATTCTCCTCCTTTGTCATTATGAGGATGTTTCCTTTGATGTTTTGTTGTTCTTGCCATAATAAGGCAAAGATTAAAATCACTACTGTAAGACTGGGTGAATTGAGTCCCCAGCATGGTAAGAAAAGATCAGAAAAATAATTTCAAATGATCATTCCATCACGTTTTGGATTTTTCTTTTTTTTCAAAACTGAAATTAAGCCATTAACCTGCTTCCCAAGATTGCTTTAAATGTATAACTTCACAGCATATGTAGCAAAACAATTTTTTTCCCCCTGTCAATTAGATGAAGATCTCTTGGAGGAGAAAATCAGCATATCACCAAAGATTTTACTGCACTTGAAATCATTTACCTTCAAGGTTTCTCATATGAAAGTGCCACTTCTTTATGGACTATTTTCATATGTCATGGCAAAGTGGACAGAAATAGCTGTGGTTCAATTCTGTGCACAGATAGAAGTACTTGAAAGATCATGAAAGATCTTAGGAGTTTACCTCTATTGTTTTCTATAGTTTGGAAGCGGAAAGGAGAGTACTTTTACAGTGCATTTTTAACAAAGAACAATACCAGAAATCTCAATGTCTCAGTGTCTTTAATTATAGTGAGCATTTTCCAAGGCACTGCAAGTTCCAATAAACACAAGCATAGGGAGTGAAATTACTTCAGGTCACCCGTGGGCCAACCATGTGAAAGCAGCAAGAGCAGAGCTGGAGGAAGGTCTGTTACAGATTTGTGCTTGAAAAGTATTTGCAGAATCCCTTTGTGTGAGAGTCTCTGTGGCACAAGGACTGTCACAATGCTCTGGCTCGTGGCAAGCTGTCACTAGTGCTATCCATTACCACTGTAACTCATGTGCTGCTTGAGAAGTTTAATAAGCTCATTTTTTTTTAGTGACTCAACCTTTCTTTGAGTAACACTCTGTCATGATCAAGTCTGTCATTTATTTTTAATTATTATACTCTTTTCTGTTCTTAGTATTACTAAGGACCATCAAAGTTTCGTCACTTATTTTCTTTCACATTGTTAAAATATGATAGGCCTAAGCAGTTAATCCACCAATTCAGATAGAAGTGAGATGGAGATGTGGAATTTTCCCAACAATTTATGGGACCCCCATCTTATTGGTATTTCAGCTTAGCCATGAAAATGACATTAGCTGCTCCCCTTGGATTTCTCTCCATTTTTTGCTGTACCACAGGAAAGATGTACAGCTTCTTTTCAGTGCTCTCTGGGACATTCCTCTGTGGGAGGGAAAATGCTGGCAGTTATTTCACACAGGAATCACGACTGAGGTCTGCAAGAAGAGGCTCAGTGCCTCTGATACAGATGCAAAATATTTTGGTGCCTCTTACAAGTCAGCAGCTATATAAAAGGAAAAATTAATATTTCATTTTTTCCTTCTGTGATTCTGTGTCTAAAGTGCCATGATAAAATAAATATGGTTACTATGAGCATATGCTCACAACTCTGAGCTGCTCCCAGTACTGATTCTGGTTTCAGCCTTGCACCCACTGTGTGGTGCTTGTGCACATTCCACGCTTTACTGGAGTGAACTGGTTCAAAAAGTTGTCTTCAGGGTTCCTGGTGCTCATTCCCTTGATCATTAAACACTGGTTTGGTTAACAGCTAACCTGCTTTTGTGCTGCAGGGTTTGAAAATTTTCCAGATGAATATTTTAAATATCGAGAATTTTGGAGGGGGCTTCCAGGTAGCTTTTTTCAGACTGACTTCTTTGGGAATAGTATGGAAAAAACCAAATCCACAACAGCAAAGCAGATATTGTAACTGTATCTACCAGATACTTTTCAGAATCTGTTCTTTTTCAATGCCTCTCACTCTCTGTTCAGATTTCTGTAGTGTAGCTATCACGTGAACTGTTTCATAATAATTTTGGTAGGAATCTGTAGGGACCCACTTAAGGTGCCATTATGACAGGAGATTAGAATGGGGAAAGCACATAAGGGCACAAGTCCGTGGAGGATTCATTAGGATGCTAATTTGATTCCTCTGTGATTATTGCAGTGAGATTTCACTGTGAGCCTTTGAGAACTTTTGATGATGTGGAAATGAAAAGGTGTCAGTGTGCATTACACTGTCATTAGAAAAGAAATCAAACACTAAGAAAACATCATGAAAAGAAAATGGTAGCTAAGTTTTAATGCAAACTGGAGAGCTTCTTGGTATTCCTTCTATTTCATCTCCTCATGTTTTTGTTTGTGACAATCAGAGCATAGATTGCTACGAAGCTGTGCTTCACCTGCCACTATTGGAGCTACCACAGAAGCCATGCTCTGTTTCAGCGTTGGGTTCCCCCCTTTCTTCTTGACATTTCCCAGGTGTAAATTCTCCTACCTGGGTATGGGGAATTGGCTGCAGTTCCAGGAGCACTGAACTCTGTGGGCAGGGTAAATCACAGGACCTGGAGGTTGGATTTGCTCCCTAAAACCTGCTTGTAGAAACTTTCATGCCAAGGAAAGCCATCGCTCCGGTCTTCCCAGTATTAGGGAAGAGCTGACATGGAGCCCTGGATTTCAGGGGGTGTTTACCTGGCCAGAACAGAGGTCAGCTTACAAACACCCTCAGTTAGAAGGATCCCCTGGCTTTCAGCGTGAGTACTTTTGGGAAGGAATAGAACACAAACAGGTGAGTACTTTTGTATGTGCTCTGCCTAAGATCTTCTGTAGAACTATTTGGTAAACTAGAGGTGCGAAACAAAAGAGTTTTAGCTGGTTTTTTAGGTATGTGATTCTATAGTTCCTGTTTGGCTGGTTGTGATGATCTGGAGATGTGCTAGCAGCATAAAAAATAAGAGTTTGAGTTGAAGTAGACAAAGGTTTTCTGAGGTTTTTTTCTGTACTAGTGTTCTATAAATTACAATTGTAGGTGGACACAGATCTTCAGGGACTGATTTGCATGAATCCTTCTGTGTAATAGGGGCTGTGTTTTGTGTAGTAGGATTTTAAGTTCTCCAAAGTGTTTTGTGCCACTAATTCCTCACTGCAATGTCATGGTCCATGAAAATGAGCAAACAACCTGCATTTCTTATAGGTAGGGAACCTGTATTTTTTCCACGTAGTGACTACTGTTGCTGATAAATGGATTGGATTATGGCAAAATGTTCTGTAAACTGGAATTATGTCCTATGACAGGGGCCTGGGTATAGCTGCTCTGTTAGCTCTGGTTTTGCTATTCATGACCTGCTATTATCGTTCATTTATCTGTTCTTTGCAATAATAACTTGGTGCTTGGCCAAGGTGAAGCAAGATCTTCTTGGGCCTAGTGATAAAAATGGAAACAGGTGATTGCAACACTTCCAAAATCTCTGAATAATTTGCGTTTAACTCTTCATGCTGATGAGTTGGGGTTTTTGTCTTTGATCAGACTCTGATGGTTCCCAGTGTGAGTGGGAGATCTCCCGCTGCTGGTTTTTACAGGTGTCCCCTTTAACAGATGTGGAATACTGTGCAGGACAGGTTCTTGCCATATGTGTGTGCCATGACACACAAGACCATTTCTAATCCTTAATAAGCCGGATCAGCACAGGAAGGAAATGGCAAGTCACAGACAGATTTGTTTCCTAAATTTAACAACTGCTGTGACTGTGCACGAGTGCTCCTTGGGGAAGGGCACATTTCCTCTGTGAGATAACTTCTGTTAGATAAATTCACTGACTGATATATAACAGATGTATTTATATCTAATAAATCAAAGTTATATTAATAATATCTCTAATAGATTAATCAGAGACTGGATTCACTGTAATGGAATTCAGTTAAAGCAAAGTTATTTTTAGAAGTGAGGTTGACCAGAAATGGTGAATGTTTGTGAGTAGAAAATAGATTAAGGCCATCCTAAACTGTAAAATAAACAACTGTTTTTTGTGTCTTGGCTTGATCCAAAATATGTTATCAAGCACTGCCAAAATACAGAGATACTCTGAAGGAAAGCAGTGTCTGTCTTGATGTAAAACCTTTCTTGCAAGACTCTGTCAGCTGAGACAGAGAGAAATACAGCCCAGTTAATGCCTAGGAGTGCCTCTGCTGGACTAAGATTCGATTCTGGAAGCTCAGAACACTTAGTGCATCTCTAAAGCACCGTTCTGGTCCTGCCTGCTTCGCAGAAGTGACAACAAATTCAGAAAAACCGAGTTTAAAATTGGTTGCTATGACTGAGATCAGTTTCAGCTCTGTGAGTCCCAGATGGACACAAATGTGCTTCTCCCATGGATACACACAGGGCACAGGTGGGAGTGCTCACCTACAGCAAATAGTCCCTACTGCCCCATACTGACATGGGAGTTAGGGCTGGGTCTTATGGTCACTGCATCAGGCTCTGCAGTGGGATATTGGCACGTCTCTCTAAATAAACAAAGCCCAGAGTGGGAATTACTGTTCACTCAGAATTTAACAGCAGTGATTAAATCTCTCTATACAGTTAATGAAAGATATTTGCTAAATGTATTAAAGAGCATTATGTTTCAGACAGTCTAAAAATAAATATTCACACTCTCACAGATACAGAGAAGATCCATTTCATTGCATTGACAGAAAATCTGATTGAGTATTTACACCATGTGCACTTACGCCTAAAGATCCATAGCCCAAATTAAATGTCAGGTGCTCCCAATTGGGGAGCAGTGAAGTTACCACGTAAAACTGCAGCAATAACTAATTGCTACCGTGACAATTTGCTGGGGCTGTACTTGTGTTGGGATTCAACCTTTTGATTCAAATCCTTTGGCTTGGGATTAAAATTTACGTACGTAGCTTTATTTTAAAAAGAAGTTATCATCTTGATATAGAAATGGAATTTTAGGCTTTAACAGCTTTCTCCCCAATTCCAACAGTTCTTGCCTAATAATGTGCATCGAGTTTAAACCTTGTGAAAAAAATGAGCCTGTAATTTGTGTTGCAGGCAAAGTTTAGATCAGTTTAATCACTTTTTACACTATTTCATAGTTCTTCATTTCATGCACTTGTGTAGCTACTTAATAAAAATACATAATGCATGACTTTGTACCATAAACTGTTAATTTATAATAATTTTATGTCATCTACTGTAATTATGGCACTGTGCAATCTGTACTAGTTGACAATATTTTGGCAGAAGCATCTACTGTAATATTTACAAGGCATTTCTGGCTTAGTTTAGTTTTCATTGTGCTCCCAGTTACTCTCCTGAGTTATTTGGATACCAGTGTATAAAAATGTCTGTTGTTTGCTTTGCTTCTTGACTAGTTAATCAAAAACATTTTAATATTATAGAGCTTTTCAGGAGAGAAATTATACTCCAAAAAATCCATTATGCACAAACAGAGAAAGTAATGAAGTTCTGCTGGTCCTGAAGTAATTTCACACCATTTAAAGCTAAGCTCCATTGTTTAATCATTTCTAATCATTTGCTTATAAATTCCAGTCTGTCTCGACCTACCTCTGTGGAAATTTTTTGCTTAATTTTTATTTTCATTATCCACTGGATAACTGGTGTAATTCCCAGACCTCTGCAGAAGTCACAGTTAGTTTGGGTGGCTGGGCTAAACACACCTAAGGAACATTAATTGCAGTCACAGTCAGATTTCTAGAAGAGCTCAGTACGTTTGGAAATCTCTGGAAATTGTACACTTATTTATTTGTAGTAGGTATTTTCTTATCCAAATGGAAGCTGCAGCTGCTGAACACATCTTGAAAGAGATCACTTATTTTTTGTAGTTAATAGGAGCTTCAGCTTCTCCCAGATTCAGATCAGACTACCGAGGAGGGGGAGGTGATTATCATTTAATTTATATAACTTTAAGTTTCACATTTGCATTTTGTCCATGTATCACTAAATATACCATGATGAAGCACTTAGATCTTTGTTTTGAGATGAGGGTGGTTGTGTGGCACCGTGAAACTCGCACTTAAATACCTGGGAGAAAATGATTTTGCAGTTTGCTCTCATTTGTTAATTGCAGATCATTGCAGTTACAGACAGTGAATTGTGTGGATGTTTATGACTCCGGATGGCAGATGAGTGAGTTTACATTTGCATTTTGATTTGGATCAGGAGTGTATATTTGAAGTAAATGTCCTGATTGCCTGCAGGTGATCATGCTTCCATGGGCACCGTGAAGCAATCCCGGAACGCGCCAATGGGGTGTTTGTGGGTGAGGGGATGCATTCCAGGAGAACCTGGGAATGGGAGACTGCAGAGGTGCTGAGGAGCAGACAGAAAACGAGACCTTCACTCTTTGCTGTCATTAATTTCCCTGGGCCGCTTTAGAAACCAGTGAGAGTCCATCAGGTTGCAGTTGCTTAGATCAGAAGGAACATTAAAAATGTGATCAGATAGTTAGTATCTCCAGCTGTTCCCTCATTTATGGAGTGGAGCTGTGGAAATGAGAGGCCAGTGCCATTTCCATGCCTGCACACTGAGCCTGATGCTGCACCCTGCGTTCCCTTCCCTGCATTGCCAGCGAGGGGCTGCTGCCGTCAGGCAGTGACATTTGTGGGTAGTCCTGGACCCCTGTGTCAGACACTGAGGGAAGCTGAGAAGCCAATTCCAACAGCTGCCTGTGGCCCTGAATGTCCAGCTGAGCCAAGGAACTGAGCTGGGGGCATGGGGAGGCAGAACTGTAAAACAGGACATTTGCTCAGTGTTATGTGCAGCAAAAATACTGCAGAATAATAGGTTGTAATTCGGGCATTTTGGTCACAGAAGGCTCAGCTTGGTTGGGGTTGTAGGTTTCGTTTAGACTGTAAATGTTTCTTTAGGGATAATAAATTTTCAGTTATAATTTCAATTATTTTTGTTTATGAATTTTTTTTTGCTGTTCCAATCATTATATAAATATTTTTATGCCCTGGAGAGCTCTCTTTAGCAAATCAGCAAATTTGTGATCGATACTAATTGAATTATGAATCATTTCAAAACCAACACCAACAAAGAAATGTGGTACTGTTGTCCTTTTATTTTTTATTTTTCTGTGTACTCTTTTAATTTCAATTCCTTTAATTCATTTTATAAGTTTCTATTATCCAGAGGCAGGGCTGGATTCAACACTAATGGATTATTTTCAAAGTGTTTTACGTGAGAGACAGTAAGAAATCTGACACAATGCTAAATTCAAGAATGAACAAAAAAGTTTGCTCCTGCATCAACAATGAAGATGAAAGTATTAGATAACATATTCTGTGCACAAAAAAAGATTTATCTGTATGTAGGAAGACTTCAGCAGTTATTGATTCTGAGGATGGTTCCATTCATTTATTCCCTCCCGAATGTTTTATTTGTGATCACAAGAGTCATCTAGTGCAATTAGTGATTATGAAAACTGCCAGCATGCAATTACTCAGAATAATAAAAATATTCAAAACAAGAGCCAGAAGAATATGCAGCAAGCACGAGAAATTTGAGGTCAACATGAAAAAGGTTTTTTTATCCTGTTAACAAAAAACCCAGAGAAGCTATGAATAAATTTGTCATTTGCCCTGAGATAATAATGCACTGTATTTGAAGGTCCCACATCTGGGCTTTTGTTGTGTTGAAGGGAAGTATACTCCAAAGGTGCAGACTTTTCCCCAGGAAGATCCTGTTGCCATTTCTGACTTGAATTATTTTATGCCAGCTATTATTGCAATGCAAAACTGCTTCCTCCTATCAACAATTAAATATTCCATTGGAATCTGGAAAAAGCATTTGGAAGCTTTTAATTTCCTTTGATGGAGTCCATAATAGGAAGGGTAAAAACCTCTGTTATTGTGAACTGGGTTTTGTTTATAATTTCAGGCATTTTAAGTAACTTTGGGGTAGACTTTGGTTCTCTGAAATTGCATTTGGAGTCGGATTTTAGCCCCTGACTCTGCTGCAGGGCTCCATAGCTTGTCTTGCAGTGCCTTTTGGATGTGTTTTCTTTTCTTCAGGGTTGCCACAGCTGATGTGAACCTGAAGGTTGTTTCATTGCCACCTCTCTGTTTTTCACCCGTGTAGGACAGTCCCCATGTTATTGATGTGCTTTTGGTTTTGGGGCATAAGCAAAGAAGGGAAAATATGGCCACAGAGTGGTTCCATGTACAGTTTGAGGTGTGCTTTAGGAAATGGCTTAGATGCTGATGCAAAACACGATTTGCCTTTAAGATGTTCAGACCTTACAGGAGGAAGTGATTTTACAATGCAAATTCCTCTCAACGTGCCTGGACACAGAGATCACCCTCTGACCCAGAGAAGCAAATCCACCCCTAACACAGAACTGCCCTTTTTAATGCCTCTGTGCTTGGTGTTTGAAGCCAACTTTTTATGGGGAATGGGATTCCTGTTCAATGTTCCATTCCTCCTAAAAGTTCAAGTCTCCAAGCCCAGTAGAACAGAAGTTTATTGAGTATTGATCAGTGCTGCATTGGCATTTTGTCTTCACACACTGAAGCCAATTCTCCAGTACTGTGTGATGATGTTGCACACAATGAGCAGCATCAACCGACCCCATTCTGCTCATCTCCTTAAAATATTAAGCCAATTTCAGGTTCAATCCCTGATAACTGATGTCTTCAAACTTGTTGTTATAATATCCTCTTTGCCCAGACAATAATTGCACTCAAGGTCGAAGCACAGAGTTCACAGACCTCTGCCCTAGAAGTGCCCAAATTTGCTGCTGGGTTAATTGTAGCTGAGAAGAATTCAGCAAAATCCAGAAATTGGTGAGCTTGGATGCTCGTCTCAGTGCATAATATTTATTGCAAACTATTAATGAGTCTTGTACCCAGTGAGAGCTGTATTTTTGAATATGTTATCTGCCTGAGATTAATGTTGATGCAAGTCTCCTGACACTATTAAGGTGTTTAAAATAATACATTTCTTTCATGTAAAACAGCTTCATTGATTTCAGAGGTTTATACTCAATACAAAACCACTTACGCTGTCATTTGCTAATTAATAATTTAAAAAAAGGGGATTTTGTTGAGTTTAGATTTGCATGGTTAATAATGAACATAACACCATAATCGAAGGGTGTTCTATTTGTGTCCTGCTCGTCGTGGGTGGAGGGGGAGCTCCAGACAAAGTTCATTAGAGAGGCTCCAGTTGCGTCTCCAGGCGCAGAAAGGACCCTCAGGTTTTCTGAACTCCTCAGAGTGGAGCCTGGATGTGGCTGGGTCCAACCTTAGCCCCAGTTTGGAGCACTGCTCTTGCCAGCTGTGCTACAGGCTGGGGGAGGGAACAGGTCTCTGGGTGAAAGACCCCAAAGCCATTGTGATCGCCAGAGTCCCAGAGGAGCTCCAGGAGAGCAAATCCTGTGAGGGGGAGGTGAAAGGCCAGGGACACTGTGGGGTTGGCCAAGTGCCTCAGTCACCTGGGCATGTGTCCAGTCCTGAGAATTTCATCTGAAGAGGCAGGGAAAACACACAGCTTAATATTCCCTTTGCATTATTTATGTGTCTCAGTATTTGGAGATGATATTTATTGCGTTAAAACAGCAGAAAGAAGCTCAGGAGGAAAAAGAAATTTTACTGAACCAGAATCCTGAATCTTTGCAAGACATTCCTGAACTGGGGGCTGGTTATAGGAGATCTTCAGATAGGTAACTAAGGATGGTGGTAATGAGCAAGGACAAGTGACTGGCACACTCAGAGAGCTGGAAATTGCTTTATAGCAGACCCCTTCTGGATACATTTTAAACAGTGCTATCAAGAGGAATTCTTTTGACTGTGGCCTAATACAGCACCTCTACTTCCAGTTAGGACTGAAAAGTCCCTTCCTTCCTTGTAAGAACTGGCATACTTTAATTCTTGGTTCAGTCAACAAATGCAAAAATGATACAGTAGAAAAGACACGTGATAGAATAATATTGGTTGAAATACAAATCCGGCACAGAAAATCCAAATTAAACATTGCAGTACATATTGAGATAGGAAAATACTGAATATGAGAGGAAGGACTAAAGGTGAAGCCAACTATTTTGAATCTAAATCCAGTGAAATGCAGAATTACCAACTGCAAATAAGATCAATGCGTTAATTTTTTTACAGGAATTTGTTTCACATTTGTAAACAAGTTCCTTGTTGTAGAGTTAAAACTCTCCTAACTTTGTTTTAGATCTGTGAAAGAAGTGATTGCTTAACAAAAGATCCTAAAACAACTCCAGAATCTGAGGCTTCAAAAGTGTTGCTGTTATTTCATGGGCAGTAACAGAAGATTGTGCTGGAAACCAATGGGGTAGGGTATCCTGGAAGAGGTGTTTTTTCTTGCCTAGGTGTAGTTTTGAACTAGCTCTTTACAATCAAGGTTAGAATGCGATTACTGCATTGGAGCAGGTGAGTTGTAGTTTCCTCTTCAAAAACTGATCCCAACAATGTTCCCTGCACCTGTATCTTTCTTTACAGGCACCAGGGTGATGTTTAGATGATAAATTCCCAGCTACTCTGCCTTTTCAGACATGGCAGCAGATGCAGCCTGAATATCCTTCTGCCTACCAGCAGCCATGAAATGAGAGTGCTTTGGGAGGCCTAATCAGTCATTACAGATGAAGGTGGCAGGACAGGGAAGTGGGGAGGATGAAACTGTGAGAATTTGACCTTTCTCATGTGAGCAAACATAGGCACATTTGACAACCCCGTTCTCCAAAGCTGTTCAGTTTTCCTCCCTCCACCTTCCAGAGTGCCAATGAGATGAGCATTTTAAATGCTATACTTTTTAATTACTAATCAATTAGTCTCATTTGTCAGATGTCTGAAAATGTGAACACAATATTTTTTTTCAAAGCCCCATTGCTTGTGTGAATAAATAGCTAAGTGGTCTTTACCTCCCAAGGGGAGTGCAGTCAGGAAAAGGTGGAATTAGGCAATTAACAAAAGAAGTGAATGCAGTGAAATAAGAAAAGAGGCTTCTGAAAAAGTTGGTGTTATTCTGAACTCCCCACAGCCATTCTGTGGGGTTCCACTTAATTGAGACAAATAACATGGTTTCGTAAAGAGACCAGTGGAAGGTGCCTATTTAAACTTTGTAACTAATTAATAGTTTCTCAAGGATGCTCAGCAGTGAAGTGGGAGTGCTGCTCACGCTATTGCTGCCACGTCTGCGACTGGGTCTGCTTTGACTTTGCACAGGAAGAACAAAACATCTCTACTAACACAGATTTGTCCATCTGTCAGTGAGGGAGGGGGTCAGTTGCTGTTACCATCATGTACTTTCCATTTCCTAAGTGCTGTCACAATTCCAAGAAAGTTTTTCCCTTTCAGACCCTTATAACAAGAGAAGAACAAATGTGTAGGTTTAATAGTTGCTATGTTCATCTTAGCATCAAACAAGAATAACAAGATAATTTATCAGTATTTAAATATTCATTCCTGCTGTGATTCACTGCAATGGACTTGTTGCTACAAAGATGCAGTCATTTGGGCACATGAGCTGCCCTCCGTGTGACACATCGGTGGCCTGGATCTCAGCGATCTCTGTGCCTGTGCCTTGTTAGAAAATTCTCATAAGATAGGAGTCTTCTTGCTGAGGCAGAGCTTTGAATCTGTCTCTTTAGCAAACAGTCAGCTTTCTGAACATCTAGAGCTTGCTTTTTTAAGCAGGTCCTCAAAGCATGCAGGACGTTAACTGAACAAGCAATGGATCGTGACTCTCACTGATTCCTGGGTGACACCTGCAGAGCCCTCAGGTCCCTGGCTGCTTCCAGCATCTCACATAATTTCTGGAGGGTTGGATTTCTTCCTTCCATGCCATCATGTCAGTGGGTTTGCTTGCATAAACAAAGGCTGTTCTGCTTGTAGCGTGACCATTCGGGACTGCGGAGAGGTTTGTTCATTCTCTGTGTTGTCACCCTCAGGTCAGAGTACGGACACGTCTTTGTTCCTCCTCCACCAGCTGGGGTAAAAGCCTTCTGTTCCCAGCGAGGAGCTGCTGGAGGGTCTGTAGGTGTTAAACGTTCAAAACTACAAGAGAATATCCTTGGATGGATGTAAGGATTGTAACATAATGGATAGTCTGAATTAGAGCAATAAAATGCATGGATTTCACTTTGCTGGAAATCTTTTTTGTTACCAAATGAGGTGCTAAGTTTCAAGGAAACAATTGTTACTATCTTGCTAAGTGTTTATAGCTCTTTTTATTATATATGCTTCCTTCAGCATCTCTTCTTGTTCTGCTGGATGTTGTTTTTCCTCCTCCCCAGCTATGGGCCCCTGGTGTATTTTTCCAGAGGAAGTCAGATAGATATATACCAATAAGTATTTCCCATATAGCTATTCAGTACATGATTTTTCTTGATGGCATGTTTGTTTTCTAAGCTTTTTTCTTTACTACCACTTTTCTCTGCTTTCCAGATTCAAGTAGACTTTCTGGATGTCATAGTTACTTCAAACATATCTGGCAAACAAGTTATTTTTCACTAGGAGAAGCAACAAGCTTAATCCAGGTCATCCTCTGTGCTCCTTGAGAATAGATGGCTGCTTAATCCTGTAGAGAAGTAAACACTGTCTTGAACAAAACATCTCTATGCTGTAAGATTGCTTGATTTTTATTTATTTTATTTTTTGTCCAGAGAGGAAGAGAGATTTTTGCTTTAACAGTTGTATGAAGAGCTGAATCAATACAAGATAAGGCCTCAGAGGCCTTTTTGCTCGTGTTGAACTATTGGGTAAGCCTGTATCACTTTATACCTTGGTGTACAAGCTGCCTTCCTCCCCTGCTTTCCATGGCAGTCTGTGGCTGTACCAGAGTACGGAGTCGTACCAGGAGCTCTGTCACACGTCAGGGGTGCACAGAGCACAGCAGCCAACTCAGGAAATGGTCGTTTGCATTAGCATTTGGTGTTGGTTCAGTCATACGTCTGTGTTCAGTGTACCTGTGAAACTTTACTGGTCAGACATAAATAATGTTAAACCAGTGTGAGTGTGTCCAGCTGTACCTTCTTCACAGCTTCCCCACAGATATCCATTTCCTCAATTTAAAACTGAGACTGGAAATTGCCAGGAGCAGCCCCCATCCTGAGTGCTCCCACAGCCCAGGGCAGCCGAAGGGCGAGAGGAACCAACAGTCGAGAAAAGTGAAATCGAGGGGGGTGCAAAGCAAGCAGGCAGTGATCAAAAGGGCCACCATGAGCAGGGGTGTGGCACTGAGATGGTGACATCACAAAGCCACTGAAAGGCAGAGACAACAGATTCCCTCAGAGCAGGGCTGCTGTGTTTGTTCCGAAAGGCTGCAAGGCTGCACAGCTCAGCTTTTGTATCGATACGGAGGCTCTGCCTTTCACAAACTCACACAAACACACAATATTTTAGTGTCACTTTTTAGAACCAGCTTGATGCAAAGGTGTTTGACTCCTTTGTTGCTATCGTTTTATATGTTGATGTAAAATCATAGAGATGAGTTGATTTTCTGGAAAATGCTAGACATACCTTTTGTTTTTTCTTGGCATTTCTGATCTTCTTCGATTTTGAGCCCTTGTAATGAGCTCAAACACTGTAACTCAAATTCCCTTGAAGTTTTTGTAAAACCTGCAGAGCTCAATCTCTTTGAAATATGACATGAAAATTCACTTTTCTAGTTCTTACTGTTATTCCTACCTTTGCTTTAGATGATGAATCTTGGCTATTGCGAAGGGTAAGGATGAGTCATCTGGGTGAGGTTTTTTATTTGGGAAAGGCATAGCCAAAATATCGATAAGCATTGCAAAGTGACTGGCAAGCCGTGGCACTATTTAATGCCTTTTGGAATGTTGAACAAAGCTCTTGGTATCTGTTTTCTTGTATTTTATCTTCTAAGTCGAGCAAGTCCGGAGAATGCCCCTCCTTGGTGTCTCACAAGAATACAGATTAATCTTTCTCATCAAACAGAACTTTAAATGGTGTCTGTTGGAAGGCCAGCAGTCATTGCTGTCACATCCAGAAACTGCCTAAGACAAACTTTTTGTTCTTCATTCTGGGATTTGATAACAGAAGTAAAAAGAAAGGAAAAGGGTACAAAGAAAAATATTGAAGTGGATACGGAATCACCATTTATTTTTGCAGAATATTTTCTTGTTTTCCTAGCTGTGAGCAGCTTAAGAGCTTTACTAGTTGATGTGGAAAGAATGCTACAAAAACACCTCTCACCTGCAGAGTTCTTTCCTGCCTTCCAAATTTGCTGTGCACGTGCAGAACATGGATTGTACAAATTGTACAAATCACTTTTCCTCTGTCATTACATGGGACAAAGTTTCCCGAGGCCATCAGGTCTTAGGTACATTACTCTGTTTATCTCCTTGTGCCTTTTGGACTCAGTTTTAATGATGGAGTCTCCATTTTATATGGATTCCTTCACAAGTATATGAAATCTTCTTAACTTTAATATTTTACTTTTTAGTGTGAGCTCTTTAGAATTTTTCTTCCCGTCGTACAAGAAGCATTCACTACCTTCCTGTAATTTCTCTGTGTGTCATTCAAAAAGTCTTATTTCATGGAAAGATTTTTCTGTGGTAGGAAATCAGCTTTTTGATTATTTGACAGATCCCTGAGTCTGGTATCTTGCAAAGATCACATTTCTCAGGAAAATGCTGCATCTTGTGAAGGAAAGATTAAATGCTAATTTAATGGCAGTGTAATGCCTGTAGCCTTCTGCCTGCTTTGCCAAATCCTCTCTCTCTCTCTCTCTGCAACGTCATTTAAGTTTTTCGTGCACAAATCCAGGGGCAAATTATCTCCCTGTTTGTGTTGGTGCAGCTCTGAAGTGCCTTGTTCAAGCACTCACTGAGGCTCTGCCTGCTCCTCTGCCACGCTCAGCACAGGGAAGTGATGCACTGAGAACAGGATTGTGTTGGCGTTCTGCTCTCTTGAGAACATTTTCTGGTAGAAAGAAATAGGAATATTTAAAGCGCACATAGGAGCCTCTTCAAAATTCTCTGCAGCTGTAGTTTGACAATATTACACAGACTGAAATGTTTGCTTATCAGAAAAGCTGAAATGTTTAAAGAACATTGATCTACATTTCTTGTCAGTTTACTGTCTCCATTGGCACAACATTTGGAGGGATTCTGATGTTATGAAATGGAGAGTGCTGCAGACTTGCATCTGCAGCGAATACTCCGTTACCTCTCCCTGAGCCTTGGAACAATAACTCCTTCCACCTAAACACTCACAGAATGTGAAACATATGATAGATCTGTGCAAGTTGTTCCTATTTTCCACCTTATGTTATAATAGCAACTGCTGCCAATCAGCAAAACAAGGAAGTTGGGAAATGGGAATTTTCTGTGAATCCCACTGGCTTCCTTAATTTCCTTGAAATTAAGTACAGGCACTGTTCAACTGTTGACATTTCTCACAACTGAGGCAGTGTCAGTGTTACCAACACAAGATGTTTAAGTGCTTATATCAACTTGTGTGTGTGCTGTAGATGAGCTCTGACAGATCACATGATTCATTTTCTGGTACTTCTCCAACCCTGGCCAGAAGTTGTGATAAAGGAGTCAGATGGAAAATTTTGATTAGAATGATTTTTCAAGACTCTTTTTTTAAGTGAAAGAAGCGCTTTTATGATAGCTTGCAGCTTTTGCTGAGCAAAGCTGTGATTAGAAGACTGTTATGTAGGACTTTGACAGCTGACTTTCAATGAGAATTAAGAGAACAGAGTTGAATGTAGACACAGAAGCTGTTACTCCTTTCCAGCGGTTTCTATTGTGTAACCCATGTCACTCTTTAACAGCATTGCTTCTTCAGAGCTCTGCAGCTCTGGTATGGTTTGATCTCATTTCGGGGTGTCTTGTTGCTGCATAACCGCGGTATTTTTACGGTAGTTAATGCTGAGGAAACTGATGGGGAAGCAATAATGGAACTGTTCCTAATTTCACTATAATAACTCTCCATAATCTGCAGAAAACACTGGCTGCTTCCTCCTGCTTCTCAGCAAAGATTTAAAAGCTGAGTGAGTTGCCATGTTACTTAAGACTTCATTATTTTTTGCAAAGTATACTCCAGAGCATTTGCTAGAACATTATGAAGTATTATCATAAATGATTAAGCTGAACTATAATTGTCAAAATATGTGAAAAAAGCACATCTGGCAAGCCTGGTTTTTCACTCCCTAATTCACATGAGTCAGTAATTCACAATGGATCCTCCTGACAGTGTGGATAAGTCAGACTCTGTGGCAGGGCAGGCGTGTGGCTCCTCAGCTTCCTCAACACAGCGGGCACTTCCTGCCTGTCTAACCCATGGCAGCCTGGACCTGAACTGGGAAAAGTCTGGCTGATGGACCTGGGGAAACAGGCAAACCAAGCTTGTTGGTCATCAAATCCAGGCCCATGCAGCCAGGTTTGTGCAATCAATATTTCATATTCATTAGCCTAAATAGTTGTGGTTTCTTGCATCTGTTTTTATTCCCTTTTTTCTCCTTGCTTATACGACAGTTATACGGTCATTTCTAATCTAGGCTGTGTTTATGGCCAATTTATGTCATTTGTTCTTGTGCCAGCTTCAACCTTTAGTTAAAATGTTTTTTTTTCCTTCCTGCTGGTTAGTTCTGTGAAAATTAGATAACATCCTTCTCAACTTTAATTTTGTGGGGTTATACAAACCAAAAGCCTCCTCTTTGAAATAAGTTTTGATCCCATCAGTCATACTCCTACTAATGCAGACTGAATTTGTTTTCCCTGGGTGGAACTGTACACACCATTCCAGATGAAGCCTCACTGGCACTGTCAAATACCCCTTCTGACGTAACCTCTCACATCCTTATTAAATTACAGGCTCAGGACCCTTTGGTGGTTGGACAGTAGATCCAAATTTTTTCTTCCAAACAATGAATGTTGTTGTAAGTGTCTCATAGCATTATGTCAATGTTATGGGTGTCAGAGAATATCTCACAGAGCTGTTTGTGATGAGGTTGTACAGGGAGGATGGCTGAAGCAGATTTCCAGTTCCCATGTGTGCCAAGGCACTGAAACACAGTAACGACCTCCAGGTGATATTTGCCTACTACTTCCCTTTTTGTTAAGTTTATGGGAACATTTTTGACAGAACTTGTCTTTATGATAGCATTAAGATTTCAGCTACATTCAAGTTTGATTGTGAAGCTCTTTATGGACCTTGCTGTTCTTGACTGTGTCTCTACAGGGATTTTGATTGCAAAAGGTTCTTCTCCTACTTCTTCACAGTATCATTACATAGGGTGACTCTACACCATTTTGTATCTCTAATCCTTCAATAAACCTAGAAACTGCTGCTCTATCATGACATGATCATCTCTGATTCACATTCCTTCTGAAGATGGCCTCATTTGGCTGCTCGAGTTCCCTGATTTCTTTCCTTTTCTGGTTATCACCTGTTAGGTCCTTCACTACACTGGACCAGATCATCTCTATTATCCCTGAATTTCTTTGTGCCTCCTCCACTGTTCCTTTACTTGCCAAGCCCTTTCACTCTTTAACTTTTAAAGAACAGGTTCAAAGCAGAACCCATTTTTCCTGTTTTCTGATCTCCTTATTTTGGGATCCTACACAATTTAACTTCCAGTGTGGCAGTGGGTTCATATTTGTAAAGCACTTTACAAATAAGGGTGTGTAAAGGCTGCTTGTTTCATCTTGCATGACTTTTGCTAGACAGAAGCAGAAGCTGAGTATTTTACAATTACTTAACTCCTCGGTGGCCAGAACAAAATTAGGAGCTGTATGTGCCAAGATCCACCACTTTTGCATGCCTCACCTTTCAAAGGCTGTGTCAGGGAGCACTGAGGGGATGTGGCTGGAAGGTTCACAGGGCTGCCTTACGGAATCTGCATCCTCAGCAGCGCTTTTGCTGAGGAGCACTGCATTGCTGCATCTGCTGAAAACCTCCCCTACTTCACCTCTGTGATTCAAGACAAACACTCCTGAGTTTTCTCAGCCAGCCTGTCCAGAGGGGCCACAGCTGAGAAATCTCTGCATGAAACTCTCATCACTTCTGTGCCTGGAGAGCCTGAGCCAGGGCTCCCAAAGCTGTGACAGAGCTGGTGTGTGCTGCTGAGCAGCACAGTTAGGCATGCTGTGTACAGAGGGGGGCAGTGAGGATTCAGCAGCAGACTTAAATTATCATTTCTGAGCAATTGAATAATAAATCGGCCTGGAAAGTGTTGAATATTTTAAGGCTTTAAATAACAACTCGTTTTTGCCTGTTGTGTGCAGTGTTTGTTGTTGCTGTGGTGGAGCTGTCCAGGTGCCTCTTCAGGGTAGGCTGAATGCCCAGAGTAATTAAAAACTCGAGGTAGACTTTGAGGATCCTGAGTCACCTGATCACCCAGTTTGCAGGTCTCTGCTCTGGGAGTGCCCAGGGACACTGCAGAGACTGCAGGCTGCTGGTGGGACCGGGGTGTGAGGGAAGAGAAGGTGCAGGGGGCAAAGCACAGTGGATGAAGTAACAGGGCTGGGCAGGAACAGCCCTGCAGGGCCAGGCCAGAGGCTGTCATTGCTCAGCATCCAGCAGCTGTCAAACACCAGACCCTGCAGGAGAATTTGGTGTGCAAATACTTTGCATTTTGAGTATCTGTGATTTTTTAAATTATTTTTCTTTTCTGTTGGCAGGTAGTATGTTTTTATTTAATAAATCTTGATGGATTTTTTTCTTACATAAATTTCTGTCACTTTTAAGCCTTGTAGGTTGTTTTATGTTGGTAAATGACCTTATTTTTGTATAAATACCATCTCTTGTAAATTCTGATGTTGCAAAATCTTGGCAAATTTTTCTCATCTTTTTAGCTTCTCTTTTTCTGCTGAAAAAAAATTCTGTAGAAAAAATTTTCTAAGCAAACAAATATAATCTTTCACTTTTTAATGGAAAAGCAAGTCTTGCCCCTTTTTCATATGGGGAAGCATATCTCAGGGAATGGCATCTCTGCAGAGGAATTAATTCTGTCCCTTTGCACACATGAAGTGCTCGGGGAGTTCCGTGTCCTTGGTCCTGCAGGTCGTTAGAAGTTGTCAGTCATCAGAAGGAAACCAAACCCAAGTGCTGGAGGAGGAAGCTGCTGGGGAGCTGTGCTGGAGGTGGGACAGTAATTAGCAGAGCAAAAGAGTTGAGATCAGAAGGCACAGGAGCAGCATCTGATGAAAAAGGACCGTGGCAACAAATAGAAAGAGGAAAGGATGCAGGTGCAGGCTGGGGGAGAGGCAAAGCAGGGTCTTAGAGTAAGAGGTGAGGACCTGGAGAAAAGCTAAAGGACTTCTAAGGGCTGGGGTCAGCTGAAGGAAAGCAAAAGAGGGCCCATTAGCAAAAGCTGATAACGAAGGAAGGAAAAGGAGTACAGAAGGCAGCAAGGAGGGAGCGGAGAGAAGGTCAGTGGCTGAGTGGAGAAGGTGGGTAATGGGAAGGTGGAATAACAAGAGGAGACAGTCCTAGGAAGCTGAATTGTGTGTGCTTTTGCCTGTTTTGAGGGTCTCTGGGATTTGACTCTTCTCATGCGTTTGAGGTCCCCCGGCAGAAAAATCGATCTGTGGCGTCTGATTTTGAGAGTTTCCCATACTGGCCGTGGGTGCTTGTGGAGGGCAGGTCTGTGGGATCACCACTGGCACTGCACTGCTGGGCAGGTCTGTGGCGCTGCCTCACTTTAGGGTTTGGATATCACTGGTTAATAAAGGTCTATCAATCTATTTATGAGCCTGCTAGAGACCAAGTACAGAAATGTATGAAGATCTCAGCAATTATTTATGATGCATTTACAGCATAAATAGCTAAGCTGTCAACTGTGGTTGTAAAGTTCTTCCTCTACTCCTGCACTGTGCTTTTCATTTAATATGGCTTTGTTCAGCTTAGAAACAAACCAATCCTGGGACGGCTTTTAATAGCTGTAATAAAATATTGAGAATATAATGTCTGCCAGTGTGGTGTAGACACATGGACTGTCTGTGATTGTGATGTTAGAGATAGTTAAAAGGGAATTGGGATGGAGGGGAGACTTCTGGAAATGAAGGTAGAAAAGCTTTGGAAATTTTTGGAAGGCTTGAGGTTGAAGAGGATCTTTTTCTCCCAGCAGTTCTGGATTTCCAGCCTGAGGAAGAATTCACTGGGTGTTGTTCCCTGTAGTATTAAACCTGTGTGTCCCTGTAGCACCTTAACTCGGTTAAAAAGGAAAGTACACAAACTCTGTAAACAAAAATTGTTGTGAAACTGAGAACATTAAATGGCTGGTCTGGCATCAGGGTAGACCTGCACAAACATTTGTCTCGTACCTGATAGAAGAGGCCACCCCAAAGTCACATCATCATTAGTCTAAGTTGCAAAATCCAGACATCTGGATTGTACAGACCATGATACTAATGGATCAAGTTTCCTCCTCAAACAAGTCAAACATTTTGTCCTGTTGTTAATGGGAGGAGAGAGTGTTGGAGTCCCATTACCCCAAAGGCAGTAATTCTTCATGTGACTTTTCAGCTGCAGCTTAATCATGACCGCTTGCTGTACTCCTGCTCTTCTATCAATGTTATTTTTCAGCTTGAATATGTGTTCTCTGGGTGTATTTATGGGTAGCAATCATAGCAGTTTGCAGCTTTCATTTTGGAAAGCTGAACAAATCAGGCTCCAAGAGACTCCTCGTTGTTCCCACCATCCCAGCAGGGCTGTTCTGTGCCTATTCTACAGCAAATTCATCTTCCTGGACCGTCCAGGTCCTGCAAGGGAGGACCTTTGCTGCAGGTGGTGTTTGCTGCTTCCCTCTCACCCCACACTGATGTCGTGGGACATTTTGTGACACTGCACTCCCAGGCCTCGCCCTTGTCAGCAGAGTCCAGCTGGTGATGTGGTGTCACAAATCTTGGAGCAATACTAATAATGATCTATTTCTACTGACAGGAGATGGCCAAAGTGTGTGAAGTGTAACAGCTCAAGCTAGAGGATCCTTTAAGTGATGTTTAAAGAAGAAATAACAGCCTTTAATTTCTTGCTGTAGGAAATAAAGAGGTTTTTTGGGGGTTTGGGGTTTTGTTTTGGTCAGGTGAGGGAGTTGAGTCAATTTTTGGTGTTTCTGGGTCCACACAGAGTGAAGAAATTGAGGAAGGAAGTAGAGCAAGGAAGACAGAAAGCAGTGCCCGTTTCCTCCAGATCCCCTGCCAAGGAGAGATTTCACACATTACAGAGTGCATTAGAACTAAGACAGGAGAAACTCTTTTATTTACTAGCTTCTGCATGAGATGTTTTACTGGCAATATTAAATGATCTTTTACAGACAGAGTCTAAAACTTTCTCGGCACTTGGGAGAATGGCATGAGAAATCCAGTAACTAAATTTTCACTGATTTTATGGAGACTGTCAGCGGAAATGTGGAACTGGGATTAAATCAAATGCTGTGTGTTAACAGTAATTGTTGATATATGGCACAACAAAAATTTTGGTATTTTGCTTTGACTTTCCCTTCTAAACCAGCCTGAACCTCCATGGTATTCAGAAGTTTGTTGAAAGTCTACTAGTTCTGACCTCCACAAAACCCTATTAGTGACATTTCTGATTCCTGAACTCTGAAATGCTGACTTTCCCTGTTACATTCGTTTCCTGTATTCAGTTTCCAGGTAGATTTTGGCAATGCAGAGTTGTGTGGAAAAATAAAATTGGGGAAAAAGAAAACAACATCACACTTCACAACCTCCAGGAGACCTGATGGGGACCTGAAATGAGAACTGAAATGCAAATATTTAGTCCTGGAGTTCTGGCCTGGATGTCAAAAGAGTTATCTTGGACTGTGAGTTTCCTGGACCGTGTGTTTACTTGGCCTATACACAAATTACTTGGGCACACACTCAATTACTAATTGAGTTGCCTAAACCTCAGGCTATTCTTTCAGGGGTGATATATTTAATGGCATAAAATTCACTTGGACACTCTTGAATAATGATGAAATATCTGTATTTCATTTTGGTCGTCATAATCACTGCCATACTTAATCCTTCGATTCTGCTGGGAAGGGCACAGTGGAGGAGCCTTACTGGAATAAACATCTTTATTTTTTTCCTGTAGCTGTGACAAGACTGCTTGACTCTGTGCCTCTATCTTAAGAAATTGTCTTGGTGGCACTAAGCTTGACATGTACACAACTTGTACATTTGCTTCATGCTAAGCTCAGTGCATAAATGAGATTTTAGTGGTGCCTGAAAAAGTCAGTCAAGGTTTGAAATACAGAATTATGTGGATAGCTCAGTACTCTCGTATTGATCTCCAAACCAACGCAAACCCAGTGCCTTCAGAACTACAAAAGCCCAAAATAACATCGAGTTTTCTCACCTGCCTTATGCACTGCCTCACTGAGGTGTTTGCAAGAGAAAGGCACAACCAGCAGTGCCTTTGGCAGATTTGAGCAGTCAGTAGCTGATGTTTGCCTCCTTTTTTCTCTCACCATTTGGTGCGAAATGCAAATCGTTCCCATTTCCCCAGAGTTTCACCCTGAGGCACGAATCCTTCACCGAGGGCGGACCCGGGAGCACGGGAGGGTGGAGGGAGCAGGAGCTGTCCCCGTCCCGCAGCAGGAGCTGTCCCTGTCCCGAGCATCTGCGTGCGGCCCCGTGAGGAAGCGCCGGGATGCAGCTGCGCCGAGCATCCCGCGGGGGCGGCTCGGAACGCCGGGATGCAGCTCTCTGCTCTGTCCCAGCCCCGGGATGCAGCTCTCTGCTGTGTCCCAGCCCCGGGATGCAGCTCTCTGCTCTGTCCCAGGGCCGGGATGCAGCTCTCTGCTGTGTCCCA